>NW_028288778.1:1826206-2139309 GCF_059628265.1 Tinamus guttatus
ATATTAATTATTCATCCCTCTTCTATGCACATTTTTTTTCTCTTTTCGGCAAATAACATGCTTTGAAGAAAAATCTGAACAAGTCTTCAAAAATCTTAAATACACTTCATAGGTAGACTTCTTAAGCAGATTTTTTTCACACCTGCTTAAAGTCTATCAGGCAATTTCCTGATAGCACCAACACCAAGAAAGTCCATGCAGTCCCTTCCCTTCACAGAAGCTTGTGAAAGCCCCCACGGGTAGCTTCCATTTTATTCATTTACTTATTTTAAAATCACCTCAGCACTAGCAAAACAGCAGAAATATTAATAAAAATTTAAACAAACACCCAAAACAGCAGGGACAAGGTTCTCATTTCCATGACGGTGGCCTCCGTAAGTGTAAATGGATTTGCAGCTGCCTCCTGTGGCAAAATGGATTTGCAGCGGGAAAAACGGAGTTAAAAATCCAAATGCCACTAAAAGGCAAGGCAAGTTCTTATTTATTCCGGGTGAGATTGTCCTTTCCAGCCCAAAGGGAGCTGACGCAAGCCAAGAGGCAGCTCGTGGCCCCTGGGGAAGAGCTGGTGGCCCCGTAGCCAGGAGCACCTACCCCATCATCGCTTGGCCACTGTTCGCTTTGCTTTATCCATAGATTCCCAAACACCCCATGCATTTCTCCGTCTCAACACCCTGCCAGGAGCCAGTGAAAATCCCAGCTACTTCATCAAAACCAAAGGATAGATCCCAAGCCGCTGGGGATGCAAAGCAACCCGGGACGTAGGTATCGACTCCACGCAGCGCCTCGGATGCCAGAGGCCAAGCTGGAACAGCCCCGGGGTTATCCGGCACAAAACACAAACTCCGCTCATGATTTTTAACCACTGACTCACGATTTCTAAGTGTGCGGGGCTGGCAGAGCAGCAAATCCTTTGGACTCGGGACGTGCACGGGGGAATCCCCAGCCGGCCTCGCTCCCCACCCACTCGGCAGCGGATGCCGAGAGGCTTTTACCAGGTTTATAAACACGTCTGGAGGCAAACGCGGCTCCCCGGCCATCGGAGAGCTCGTTGTCCGCGTAGCTATGGTAAAGAGAAAGCGATTGCACAATAAACAACACCAAGTGGCCTGCTCGAGCGCGGCCAATGTTTTGAAATCATACAAAGCATGATGGAAAGATAAATATTTATGGGGTTTGATGAACTGCAGCGCTGTGCTAATGAAATCAAGACTTGAGAAATGGGCTTGGGCTGTCCTTTCCCCAAAGAATGAGTAAGGCTTCATTGTAAATATTACTATTCAAAGAAACGCTTTATGCACTCGTTCAATGGCAAAGACCATGTGGCAAACCATGGTTTAGCGGGATCCCGCCGCTATCCCTCTTCTTTTCCTCACGGCCACTTGGGCAGCTGGGATACGGGACTGTATCCCAGGGAGACACAAACCCCTGGACTTGGATAATTCCATGCATCAAGGGCTTCATTGCAGCCATCTCTCCCCTGTCACGTGGATGCCACCCGAGCCCAGGCATGGAGCAGACCCCGGCCAAGGAGGTGAGGCCACAGCTACGTCCATCGTCCTTGATGATGGAGGAGATGAACCAAGAAGTTCTCCTGTGGCACCAGGAAACCCTCTCCTGAATCCGCACGTGTTCAAATCCGGAGCGTCGCCAGGAACGTGGTGCCCGGCTCCGGCTCAGCCCCAGGAAGAAGCTCAGCTCGCGAATGCTCCAAAAACACTCGGAGATTCCTCAGTGCAGGAGTTACAGATGCAAAGTGCCTCAAGGCAAGTCCCAACTCATTTCTGGTTGAGCCTTTACTGCAGACTCCAAGGCTGGACTCTGCCCCAGACACCCTGCGTTTCCCACTCTGTAAAACACTATTCCAGAATTTCCATATAAACACCTTTTGCCTTGCATTAGATTTCCCCTAGGCGGGCTGCTTAGGTGTGATGACCACATTTTTAACACATCTGAACTTCCCAAAGACCAAACAGGAAAAAAATGTTTATCCCAGCAAAACATTTACTGTCATCCCCACCTGCAGCTGCCTTCAGGTGCCTGATAATCAAATGAGATATGTCCAAATTAATGGGTTCCACAACTATTCTTAGATAGATGATCAGCTTCTGAAGCTCTGACCCCCTGAACCTCTGAAGTGACAAGTTAGACATTTTTAAAAATATATGCATACCTATGTGTTATATATATATATATATATATATATATATATATATGATAGCAAACTGGAATGCACAGCTTTAAAGGGACATAAGAGCTCTCTGTAGGCTGAGCATCCTCTAAACCTCTTTTGCGGACAGATAAAAGCCAAACTGCAGTCAAGTCTGCACCTAAACTGCAGCAGAATCCAGGGCAGCATCATCCTGGGGTGGGATGAGCTCTCAACCAGTGGCACTTCCACTGGCGGGGTGACAAACGCAGGGGGTAACGTAGGAGCTGGCAGCCACCACCTTTTGCAACTCGATCCTCTCTCTGAGGCTCTGGGAGCCAAAAGTTACACTCAAAAAAACAACTTTTAAGCTCTTTGAAAGAAGGAAAGGGACAGGAAAGAAGGAAAGGGACAGGAAAGAAGGAAAGGGACAGGAAAGAAGGAAAGGGACAGGAAAGAAGGAAAGGGACAGGAAAGAAGGAAAGGGACAGGAAAGAGAGGCAAAAAAGCCCATAGGATCTGGCAGGGGCAGCTCCAGCCTTGGGGCACATCCGGAGCCCTGTCCTCTTTGGCGGTCCCACTCACCGTGGGATCCAGGAAGTTTTCTGTGGCACGGGATTTAAATGGGAGCATTTTCGCTGGCCGGGAAGTGAGTTTTTCTTCCCAGTTCTTTGGGGCTGGGACATGGTTGCTCTTGGCTGCAACGGAGGAACTCGAATGTTTCTGCCCAAACGGTCTGCAGACGCGCGTTCCTTCTGACAAAGTTTGGTGGAAAAGAATCCGAGGTGCAGCATGAGCCATGTGCTGCCTCCAGGGACCCCGGGAGGCAAAATGGGAGGAAAGGAGGCTTTTTGATCCAAAAAAAGGCACATTTTGTCTCAGCTCCCTTCAAAAGGAGGAGGGAGGGAACACTCATTATGAAAGGTCTCGTTTTCATTTTTTTGTGGAATTACACGAAATTTTGAGCTTCTACAACTGCACAGAGCAGAATTGGGCTTTCCAGGCCATTACAGCTCAGGCCCTGCCGACGGCTCCCGTTCCGGGAGCACGGGTGAAGCCGGGGCGTCCCACGGATCTTGGCCTGGAAGACTCCAGCCAAGGAGACGCGGCAGCTCGTGTCCAGAGGAGCATCCAAAGCTCCATGCGGAGCAGGCTCCGCATCCGCTTTTTTCCTTCTAAAGGTAAAAACGGAGCAGAACCTTCCCCTGTGCCCTCCAGCAGGGCAGCAGGACGGCCTCTCCAACCCCTGGAGCTTCCCACTCTCCTCCCTGGCCGCATCCAGGCTGCAGGATTTGGCCCCAGCTGGGCTCCTGCCCGCGCCGGAGCACAGCAGCTGCAAATCTGCCTTGCACAGGGCCAACTAAAGGGGGAAAAAAAGGAGGAAAAAGAGAGCATTGCTGAAATACAACAATACGTCGTATTCCAGCCGCTCCACAGCATTGGAAAGGCCAAGCTAGCCGGCCGTGGCTCTTCCCGCTCCTTGGCCCGCATCCTGCGCGGCTGCGGCGCGATCCCGGCCCAGGAATCGGTGGCGCATCCCGGGAATTGGTGGCACATCCCGCAGCGCTGTGCGCCTGGGCCCACTCCCTGTGCTGCCAGCGGCACCAGCACAACTCTCCTTACAGCTTTCTGAAGAAAATATATAAAAATGCCTATTTTTATATATTAAATACAGATATATACAGCCATTAAATGTTACTGGTTGCCATCTGCCCCGTAGGCCCGATACTGCTCCAGTCGAGAGGATGCTGTGATAAGCACCTCTCTCCGGCCCTGCACGCCCCCCGGCTCATCCACATCTGGCTCTCGGAGCAGCAGAGATCCCCCCGCAAAGGTCTCACCTCATTTCCATCCTTAAACTGTCCCAGATGCTCCCCAGCCCCGACTCCCCTGGTACCTCTCCTGCTTAACGCAAGCAGATGCTGAAGCCGGGGGATCACGTTTATCCCGTTCCATGCCAGCTCCCTCCCTGCCCCGTTTTATTGTCATGCCACAACAGCTCTTTGTCACCCCTGGGGGTCGCAGCCACCTCTCGCCCACTACTAAAAGCAGATGCTGCTGCAGGGTGACGTCCACCAGCCCCAGGGCTCTGCCCGGAGCCGCTGCACCCGGCTCCGTTTTGTTTTTCCATTAGCATCAGTTTTACGTCCACGTTACAGGTTTTATTGCGTCTCCCTCCTTGCTCTCCCGACCCCGTATCTTTTCCAAAGATCGCAATCTGCCTGTATTAGCTATTTATCTCAGAAAACAAATAAAGAGCATTTTTAGGCTGTGCCATCACATGGGAAAGCTGCACTTCGAATTAACAGCTTGAAGTTAACAAGCCAGTAAAACTTAAAATGACCTTCTTTGTAGTTCTTGGCATTAGAGGAAACATCAAATTTTTCCTTTTTCTTTTCTTTTTTTTGTTATCATGGCAGAAGATGGGTGAATAGAGAGCTGCTTAAGATATCAAGTGTTTCATTTCAATTCTGGTCCCTAACAAAGGGAAGGAAAAAAACCTTTCCTTTCCTAAAAGGGCTCCTCTTGGAGACAGGCTTTTACTGAATGATAAACAGTATAATTATGTTTTACTAGATGGCCCACAAAGCCTCAGTATTCAACCTATCTACTGCATCCTCTGCAGCAAAAAGGGCTCTGCAGAGAGTATCAGGGAAAATGGAGAGACTCTATTAAAATTACATTTCAACAGAATCCTACCATTTCTCGGGAGCAAAGCCCATTACGGAGATGCACCGATACCTCCGTCTCGCTGTCGGGATCCCCCTCCTCTGTGTCAAACGGGATGCTAACGCCCTCGGCCTGCGCTGTGGCTTCCCGTTTGCTCCACGTGCCCCAATCCAGAGCCCAGCGCTTTCCAGACTGCCCATATGGATGGTCTGGCCCTACACGCGGCCCCTTATAGCTCACGGGCAACCTGGGACAAGAGCAGGATGCTGCTTCCAGGAGATTCCTTGCAGGCACTGCCAGGGATTTTCAGTGCCAGCATCAGACACCCTGCTATGGCCCCGGCTCCTGATCCCTCCCATCTCCACTCCCAGTTTTTAAGACATTTCTATTCCTCACCCAAACATCTCCAAACCCATCGCATGTTAATAAATGAAGCCCCCAAGTGCCAATGCCCAATTCCTATACTCTTCTGCCCACTTTGCAGATGAGGATATGTTAAAGCCTGGGCGAGGGGAGTGTGACGGCTACTAACACTGACCCAAGAGATGAACCGCTGACATTAACGCACGGCCCTTTAGTTGCTCAGGGATGAGACTGGTACCAAGATGTTCTTCCTCCAGCCACACGCTGTAGGCAAACCCATCCTCTCACCTGTGTCCTTCATCAGACAGGATTTTTGGATGTTTCCTTGCAGTAATCACTGCTGTGAAGAAAACAAGTATCCTGTAGGTAAAGTAGGAGAGTTTCTGTAAAATTTTACAGGGAAAAGAAGTTGCAGAGGACACACAGAGGGATCAAACGTGCACACAGGATGCAGCAGCTTTGCAGAGTTCGTGCTTCCCATTTCCAGGGCTCCCATGGAAAACAGCAACTTCCCATCACAAGTTTCTGCAGTTTCAGTGCTATCCAACTGCTAATCCCCAAAATATGAATGCCAGGATGTACTCATATTGTCGAAAGAAAATCCTGAGGAACAGGAAATAACTGCATGGGATGCTTGGCGCTTAATGGAAAATGACTCCTGAGGAATTAGCTTTTTTTCCCTGAAAAATACACCCAAGCATTGATGGAAACACTTGCTGCAGAGGTTCAAGAGTGCAGCTGTAAACATCAGGGACCCGAAGTCACGCTTTCAGTGCTCCTCAAGTAATTAAAAAAGGGAAGGCAGGACCAAGAATTAGGGCTCCAGAGAGACTCTTGAAAAATCACAACTCGGCTGCCATCTAATCCCAGACACCCTTGGGGACCATAGACACTTAAGCAACTTTTAAAGACTTCCAGGTAGCCGATATCCTGCTTCCAGCCTGGCAAGCGGAGCGTCAACGTGGGAAGGGTTCACCGGGAAGGTCGCGTCGTGCTCCCCAAGCAGCAAAGCAGAGGTTCCTTCCTGCGAGCTGGAAAATGAGCTCGAGGGCTGGTGCAGAGCAAGGAAACGAGGCCACACTTGGGCCACTGCGTTGTCACCTGGGGAGGGGACACGTCACGTCCCCGGGTGCGCTTGGGGCTCAGAGCCAAGGCAGAGGGTGCCCACAGCACCTCTCCTCAGGGACCTTCCTGCAGATCCCAGCACCTCCCAGATGATGTGGGGGCACCTGACACAGGCCAGAGGGGTTTGGGCTCAAAAACACCCCAACAACGAGACAGCAGCTGCTGCGTAACCCGGATGGGAGGCTGCTTTAAGCATAAGCGATGCAAAAGCTATAGGATGCGCTCCAAAGGCCGTTAAATTCACAGGAATCTTTCCAATGACTTCCAGAGGTTTCAGGTTAGGCCCAGAGGCTGCTTTTCATCCATAGCGCCCCGAATCCAAGTGTATTTTTAGTTGAGGAAAATCATCTCTCTCTGAGCGCGTGGTACTCCGCAAAGCCTTTGTAAAATTACTCAAAGTTGAATAAAGTCATTGCCCTCAATTAAGTTTATAGGGACGAAAGCAGAGGAAGAGAAGAGGATAATATCAACATCTAGCGACAGTAAAAGCTCCACACTCACAGCATCCACCTGCTAACGTCTCGCGGCCCTGAGAAGGGCCTGGGGAGAAATAAACCACACACGCACCCTTCAACACCAGTGAAGGGCACAGGCCCCGAAAGGACGGGGTTTTGGAGAAGCAGAGAGGAAAACAGGCCGCTATTTGGCTACCAGGTGACAGTTTCCCCATGGTGGCACTGGGGCTGTGACCCGGCACAGCAAGGGGAGGAAGAGGAGGGCTCCGCATCCATGTGGCACAACACGGCCCGGGAGAGCTGCCCGCTCTTCCAGCAACTTTCCTGGCACCAGTTGCTAAACGAGGAATAAAGCCTCAGTCCCAGGCAGCTTCGTGCTCATTAAAAACAAGCAGAATCCCTCACCGAGAGCCGGCGGTTTCGCGCTGCGCCCGGGGAGCCCGGCCGCCCTCTCCCAGCCCGGCACGCGAGAAGCCTCGACCCACATTTGGCTGCTCCAGGAAAGCGGGAGAGAAGCAGCCCCTCTGCCTCCAGCCATGGTTCCTGGTTGGGGCAGCGCAGGAATTTGCCCAAGAGCTAAGGAAAACGCTGATCCCAAGGCCGCAGCTGCCCCCAGATTTGTCAGTCGGGAGTCGCGCTGGAGGCTGGGGAGGAGAGGGGGGAAGCGGGAACACAGACTTTAAAGAATGTGGTTGTGTCTCAACAACAAAAAATGCTGGAGAGTTTAGCAGCTGAAGGTTAAGTTTCCACTGGAAAAAAGAGAGCGGAACGGCTCAGACAGGGAACGTATAGAGAGGCAGCGCTGGCAGCCCCGCGCGTCCCACGGCGTCGAGCGCTGCAGCGCTTGGAGCCACGGGAATACGGAGAATTAACTTCCAGTAATTACTGTTTAAAACTCAGCGCTGAAGCGCTGGTATTTAGGGTTGCAGAGAGAAGTCCAAAATGTGAGCAAAGTGCTTATTAAAATTAAAATACAAATGACAAGGGGGTGAATCAAAAGGGTCTGGGTGTAACAAGCAAAGAGCCCCTGAGCAAACAGCAGCAAGCGGTGCTGGACGTGCTGAGTTACTGCATGGGAAGGTTGGACCAAGTCCTCCCGTCTCTTATTTGGGTAGTTTTTATGTGAAAGGGGAGGCCAGGCACGTCCCCCTCCTGCGGCCGGGCCATCGTGCACAGGAGCAAATCCAAGGCTGCTCCACACACCGGGGACGTGTCCTGGGCATCCCGCATTGCTGAAGCCACCAGGCAGTGTCAGGAACAAGCCCGGCCTAGAGCAGGATGCAGGTTTAACATATAATGCCCGTAACCTCCAGGATAAGCTAAACAGGGCGCTATGGTCAACGGGTTAGTGCTGGAACACTGTGGTCCAGCCACTGCCTTTGGGCCTCGTTAACCACCTCTGGAACTGCCTGGATTCACTCTGCACATGGAAGACAGTCCTCGTGCTGTAAAACTGCTTTCTGCAGCCCCTTCCACAGTTACTGCATGTGTCCACCCTGCTCCTCGGTGCAAGAACACTCCACGCCACGGGCAATGAAGAGCTCCCTACCTATGAGGGGTAAAACCCTTTGCAACCCGTGTTCTAAGTGTGTCCTCTGCAGCCGAACCGTGTCCTCTCTCTGCCCAGCTACTGCTTCAAAGCTTCTCTTCGCTTCCTGGGGAGCTGGAATCCAAGCAGTGCCTTCAGACAACCATCTCCAGTGACTCTACAGCAGCAAAGTGCAGGTGGAAACAGGGCTCACGTTTGGGTAGCAGATGCCAGACACAGCAACGTGGTCAGAGAGCTCCTGCAGCTCCGTCTGCTCTTTCTCTGCCCACCACGTGTTCCTGATCCGCCTCTTTCCTCTACTCGGGGGTCTGTTCACCTCCACACCGGCCACTTTCATTGCTCACTTTTGCTTTCCCCCCTTCCTACCATGTTTTGGCTCATTTCTTACTTCTTCCTAAGGAACATCTCGCTGTCCCACTGCACCCACCTTGCCTTCAACCAGACCCTCTATGGGACCTGCCATCATCCCCCACCAACTCCTACTAGTCCCTCAGCACGTTGAGAATAGAGATAATTACCAGCCAAATCACCAAACCCCGTCAGAACCAGGACACCTTCCAGGAACCACACGGCCTTGCTCACAAGAGTAAGGAAGGAGCAAGTTCTTCCCATCTGCAGGACAACAGCCCCGTTGAGCTCAAACACTTAATCCCCTTGCAAGGCATCTCCTCCCAACGCTTCATTGCAACAAGGTGATCTGCTTTCTTTCTTGAGCACCTCCGTTAAACCGTGCTCCTCCTGACACTCCTTGCTGACTTCAACACTTTTGTGGACGTGCAGAAAATGCAGAATGAGGACCCTGAGTAACCAACACTGGAAAGTACACTTTCTGGAAGGCAGGGAATGACAGCTCTTCTCCAAACTCGGAGATGGAGTTCCTATGGAGGAACCTTTCACCATATAGCAATGGTGTCGATTCTGCTTTTGGAAGAGCAACAAAATGTGCAATTGCCAAGATTCCTAGTTCTTCAGCAAAATATGGCCAAGAGAAAGCCAGCTGTGACACCCCTACAAATATGCTCTATATGAATGCTGGAGGGCTGTATGGAAACTGGATAGCACACCTCTGCTATTTGCAGTGTATGCATTTTTTTCCAAGACTGAAGCCCATTTTCATGGGGTTATAAATCAGCCATAATAAAAATTAATTCTTAGCAAAAAACACTGCCCAGCAGTAAATTTAAAAACACACATTTCAAATATCAGTTTTTCTGTCACATTTCCACAGCTTCTGCTCCTGCAGTTTTGTCCCCCACCTCTCTGACTATGCAGACCCGGACAGTCCTCTGCATCGCACTGAAAATCGTGCAGAAAGTGGGCTCAGATTCAACGGCCTGGACTGAACCTATATGGAAACAGAGAGGAACGGCTGCAGTCAGCAGCTCAGCCCTGCTGCGTGTTTACATACCGCAGAGATAGCTGCCTGGAGGTATTGACACGGTGCACCTATCTGCACACGGATTAATGGAATTCCCCAGCAAATCCAGGCTCAGGCTTTGCAGAGTGCAGATATTCCCAAACCCTCCTGGGATCCGGGACTGCAGCAAGTTAGTGGCATTGGTGCCCCTCACTTTCCAATGAGGGCTCTAGGAATCAGCGCTGCATCTTACCCGTTTCTTCGCTCGGAGTCCCCAGACAGGGTCCCCCACCGTTTTTCCTTTGAAACTCCAGATGTTCTGCCTTTTTGCAGCAGATTTTGTAACGCAGTGATCATTTTTTACAGCACAGTATGAATTACTGAGTCACCCTTGGCACATGCCAGTCTAAGAAATCTGTTTGCCTGCATCACTCATGTGCAGAGGGATCTGTTGTGCTGCAACAAAACATGCCAAAACCTTTCTTAAAGGTATTTATCTTCCTTTGGAGGCCCAACCGTGACCTCACGTAGCCTGGGATAAATTGGGAGGGAACTCCCTCAAGTTCAAGTAGTATTAAATGGGTGTCAGACTTCTGCAACTCTCCCCAGCAGCAAATGTTGCTATAAATTGTCCCAGGTTCATTCTTAACCTTACAGACAAGAAACTAAGCTTGAATGCTTGGAAGCTTATAGGACTTTGGAAAATCCAGCAAATCTAAAGACATTTGCAGTCAACCAGCTAAGTCTGATCAGCTATTAAGAAAATCGGCGAATAGAAGTAGATTACAACACACTCAACAGTACGGTATAGAGAAAACCAGAGACAGGAAATATATTGCACCATTTTTGCCCCTGATCTTTGCATAACTTCATCTTGCAGGGAGAGCACCACAGGTCTGTGCCAACCCCTTGGCAGATAAGAGTCCTGGAAAGCTTCCCAAGGGATTGCAGGCGCCAGAGCTCAACTGCTTCCGCCAGGGAGGGAAAAGGGAGCAGGAAAAGGCTGCCTACACACCTGAGCCCTGGGGCTGCTCACCCACATCTTGCCCATAAGTAGCTGTAGGGTTAAGAGTAAAGGTCTGTTTGCAGAAGGCCCCTTCTTCACCATGAGCTCCGTGTAGTTTCCAAAGCCTGCCAGCTCCACAAAGGGGAGCGGGATGCGCTGTGGGACCGGCTGCTAAGGAATTACCTGGGATGGACGAGCAGCAGGTCCAAGAGAAGGACCAGACCCTCCTAGAGGCTTAGCACAAGGAGCAATAAAAGCTGCCGCTCCTGCAGCTCGCTGCAAGGTGCTGAGATGCCACCATCCTCACGACACCCGTCCGGAGCGATAGCAGCAACAGACACAACAAACGTCATCGCTTTGAGGCCTCGTGTTCTGCCCCAAGGCAGCAGCTTGCACCTGAGATGGGCTGGATTGGCACGCGGAGCACTCGCCAACCCAAAAAGAAGGGGATGGAGGGTAGAAATTCAAATAAAGCTCAATAGCCCGAAATTGGGAAAGGTCAAACAGTGCCACCGCAGCACCAGATTTCATTTTGGACACGGCGCAAGCCAGGCTTTAAGGACGGGAAGCAACGCTGGTGTCTCCAGGATTTTCTAACACTGCAGTTTCCCATGAGAACATGGGAAGCGGCTCCAGGAAAGCTTCACCCCTCCTGCCACTGGAAGCAGGGATGCCGGTGGGGACGATGCCCGCTCAGCACCCTGTGTCCTTGGCCCGTGCACCCTCATTCCCACTTCTCCATCCCCTGGTCAACGCTTTCCTCTTGGCCTGGACCCCCTCGGGCCAGGCTCCCCATTCCCGGGCTGCCCGTGGCCTCGGGAGCGGCGCTGGAGCGAGTTGCCAGCGCAGGGATAAGACCCGTCGCTGGAGACCCCTGTTTGCCCAGGTGGAGGGCAGGGGGTCGGGATCGCACGTGGATTTCTTCCCGCTGCAAAGGGGAGAAAACGGAGCAAACAAACAAGCAGCACAGAAAGAAGCTCCCTGATCCAAGAATAAAATTAAGCTGGGAAAGATTTCAAATTTCAGTGTTTGCATCAACCCTCTCTCATCTGCCCTTGAAAAGAGAGAGATAGTGAAATACCTTGGAAATAGGAAAAAATATTTAAAATGTGATATAAATGCTGTTAGCACCAAGCAGTAGCACGAGATGTTTTATCTCGCTCCCCAGGACAAAAGGTTCATTAATCATGTTGCACCATATCTTATCTTCAGATTGCTCCCTATACTCTCTTTTACAGGACATCTGCGACCAGGAGTGACAGCAGCAAAATACTGATTAATATTATTACGTCCCGATGCTCTTCATTGAAATTGCTGTATTACTTACAAAAGATATGAATACTGGCATGGCTTTGGCCCCAAGTGCAGACACCTTCTGGGTGGCCTCCATTAGCCAGCACAGCGCTTACGAGACAAGATGGAAAATCCTGCAAGAACAAGGAATAATATGGGGCCTTAAGGAAGCCGGAATATAACGGCAGATGTAGGAATTCAGACAGAAGAGCGATACAAAATCCCTTCTCTCTTGGGAAAGCGCTAATATCTTTAAGAGATCACAACGGCTATAGACCCTAGCCCTTCATTAGATACAAAAGAAAAGTGAATGTTTATTTGCCCGTTTTATGGCTCAGCAGACAAGATTCCCCAATCATCAATTATCGTACGCCTTGATATTTTTTACAGGATTTCTTGGCAGGAGTTTCAATTCTCCGACATGTTAAACATGGGGTGTGTTTATCCCTGGGAAGGGAATGAGCTGATAAACGAAGCATGTGAGAGTCCAAGAAGGAGAAAGCCCAAATTCCTATTTCGCATCAAATAACCATCAGCAAGTGGATCTAAAAAGGGCTTGATCCAAGTGGCAAAAGGCGACTTAGAGTTACATAAAGGCTGAAACGAAGGAGCAGCCCCGCTCTGGACCAGCTTCTGATGAAACAGCTTAATTTCTGTAACACCCTATCACTAACAACGTTTTAAACAATTTCCCCGCTGGAAAGCCGATCTGACAACATGTGGGAATTGCTTCCCTCCGAGGGGCTTAGCTGGATGCTGCAGCTGCGGAGCAGCAGCACATGTGGCTGGCTCGTGTGAGCAGCTCCGCGCACGGAGCCGCCTCCGGAGGCGGGAGCTCATCCCGGGAGCGGGGCACAGCCGCGACGCTGCAGGAAAACAGCAGGAAGCAGCCGGGGATTGAAGGAATAACGAGAAACCTTTGCAGCTGGTTGACTTGTCTGCGTATTTGCACACACCAAGGGAGCAGCCCAGGGCACAGGCTGTCACTAGACTGGCACGAGGGGCCAGCGCGCTGGGCACCAGCCCAATGCGCCCCCAAAGCAGCACGAGGCCGGGGCAAGCTCGGCAGCACGAGGGTGCAAAGCAGCAGGACGTGCCCAGGCGCCAAAACCAGCCCCATCCTCTGCCAGGATGACCCAGAGCATCCGAATAAGGCAAAAGAGGGACCCGCTGCAAAGGGAACCGGCAGCCGACGCGAAGTAACGACCTTCAAAGAGGTGGAGACTGATGAGTTATGAAGCCGCCACCACTCCCCCCTCCGCCTCCCTCGCGCATGTATAAACTTACGCAATGATTTATTTGCATCCTGCACGAAAACAAATGGATGCTTTCCATATTTATATCATAAGATAAACCGATATTTAAGCTGATCAAAGACAGCAGCAGATCTGGAGGCGATTAGGGCAAGTGTTTTCTTAACTGAGGTCACGGCGCGCTCGGTGCGGCCGCGCTCTGCCGAGCGCATGTTGGCCCTCGACGGCGGGTGCTCCGAGCACCCAGCTCACCCAGGCCCTCTATTGCAGGTCTCAATAATCACAATATTGGCCATGGGGGTAAATATTGTATTTGCAGCGAGGGGCTGGACACGTCCTCTCTCCCCGCTGCAAATGGGAGTTAACACAGGGCAGTCCCAGGCATCGAGGAGCTCCCAGATGCTGCTCCAGCACTTGGGATCAGTGGTAGGTGTGATCAAATTTAAGGATGGAAATACTTAGTTGAGGGACATCAAGTCTCTTTTGGCACTGGAAAATGGGGTTTTGCTAGCAGAGCCCTCATATGGAAGACTCAAGTTTGCAAAGGGGCAGGTTAGCTGCAGGTTCTGCAGCACAGAGCATTGTCCATCAGAGCCCGCTGGGGAAACAGGTTCCCTTTGGAACCTGGGGTTCCCTTGGGAATGCTGGGGCTCCACACGCAAGTGGCCTGTGTAGAGTGGGCAAGGGCTAAGCAAGAGCTGGATGTCACCCTTGTGCTGGCAAAGTGTCCCCAAGGCTGGGAAAGACGCAGGGCTGAGCAGCAGCTCGAGGGCAAGTGCAGCAGCGCTGCTGCAGATGCATCACCCACGCTGCACCCGTCTGTCCTTGTTCCCATCCTCTACACTGGAAAAAGCAACTTTTGTGCTGGGAGCAGTCAGGAAACTGCCTTCTCCCATGGATTTTGCAGCCTGCAGAGCAAGGCTCTGACCTGCCACCCTTTTCCCCCAGCCAGATCAGGAGATGGGGCCAGCACGGATCTACAACCCCTCCAAGAGGCCGAGCTGCTCTGGGATTTCATTCCCGGAGACATCTGGCTCCCGGCTGGCCTGTGTGCAGAACCGATGGGCACAGCACAACGCACAACTGCGAACAAGCTGCTGCAATGGGAACGTTTCTTTTTGCCTTTCAGTGCAGCATTGAAATTAAAACTGTAAGGTTAGTTTCTGGAGCTGGGGAAGAAGGTAACAGCCCTGAAGCCCTCACCTCTTCCCACCACGTTGGCAGCAACGAGGGTGGTTCCAGCAGCTTGGGGTTGTCCACACAGGACACAGCATCACCCCAAGCTGTGATCCCTGCTCAAGCAGGCCACACAAGTCAAGGGTCTCCCTATCCCCTTCCATCACTCCCTCCAGCAACATGGGGTGGGATGGTGACACGTGGAGCCTTCAAATGCCTGTTCCTTCTGCTGTTTTCCACTGTGTGAACAGGTTGGAGGAATCTGTCAGTCTGAGCATGGAAAGATTACTGCAATTGCCTGTTTGCAATGTCTTCTTTTACTGCAGGAAAGATTATTTGATCTCTGAAGGGATTTTGATACAAAGTATGTGAAAAAACGAAGACTTCCTGTGGCCAAATTCCTGCATAATACATAAAAAAGCAGAGACTTCAAACAGCATCTTTCAGAAACATTGCAGCTGATAAATGAGAAGATAGGCTCTTAAAGAGCCCAGCAGAGCTGCCACGCAGCATTTGGAGGCATTTATAAGGAAATCTCAGGCTTAAGGGCCCTCTGCTCGGGTTGGGTTCTCCCGCATCCTCGCTGCTCGAGACCCCTGTGCCCATCCTCAGCACGGGGCAGTGTTGGCCCCTCTGTCCTCAGCTCCTTGCCCTCTGCAGACGCCACCACAGATGGGCACAGGTGCCCAAGGCCCTGGCATGCAGCTTGCCCAGCCCCTTGGCTTGCCAAACAGCCCTGGCTTCCCATCTGCATCCCCCAAAACCCTTGGAAAAGGACAATGTCACCGTTCCCATCTTAGCTTTGTGGACAGCACTCATCTCCCCAGACAGAACTCAGCTCTTGGTTGCAAGAGGATGAGTTAACAGCCCGCGGTCCCACTGCGCGTGAGCGGACATATCTCTCAGGACACAATCTGGCCCGGGGGCTGAAATATCCCATCTGTGGGAAGCGTTGCAGCAACTCCAGGGATAGCATGGGGATCAGCGCCAGCTCCCTGCCCGAACTGCGGATCCTGCCTTTGGAGACTCGGCCCATTTCTCCAGCAAACGCTCTGCCCTCCCGTGACCTGCGGAGCTGGACGCCGAGCAGAGAGGAAGCAAGTTCTGGCCCAGTAACTGCTGCTGTTACATCCAAACCCTCTTTTGGTTCAACCCCAGTCTAGGCCGTTTCCCTCGGCGTGAACACACACAACACCCCGCTCAGCACAGGAGTCCGTCACCAGCTCCACGACACGCCAGAGATCTCAGCCAGGCAAAGCAGCCCCGGCTCAAAAACAGAGCGTCCTGCCACGGACAGGGTGTCTCCGTGACCTCCCTCTATCAAAGCTTCCAGGTTTTGTTTGCTTAAACTCTTATTTCCTTCTTTATGGTTCCCTCGAGCTGACATACTCAGCACAGC
Source organism: Tinamus guttatus (assembly GCF_059628265.1). Taxonomy (NCBI): domain Eukaryota; kingdom Metazoa; phylum Chordata; class Aves; order Tinamiformes; family Tinamidae; genus Tinamus; species Tinamus guttatus. The sequence goes on from NW_028288778.1 coordinate 1,841,999, forward strand.
CGCTGCTCCGGCACCGACCCATCAGATCAAACGGCCGGCCGGGCTGCAGATGCCGAGCCGGAACGTGGTCCCGTGGCCATGACAAGACCAATTCACAGGGAAAGCAGCAGGGCAGCTGCCCTGGTTGTAAAAAGCCCCTTGGGTGGCGTTTCCAGGCATGCAGAGCCAGCGGATGCAGCCAGATGAGCAGCGCAGGAGCTGGCTCATCCCAATAGCAGGTGCATGGACCAGCGCCGCGATCCGGCACGTGCAGCCCAGCAGCACCAACGCCCCCCTGCCTCAGATCCAGCTTCCCAGCACAGTTATCCTGTCCTTCCAGCAAGGGAGCTGCTCCCTGCCAGACGGGGAAACTCTTGGCGTTTCCCCCACAGCATCTGAACCCGTGGAGCCCTGCTCCAAGGCACCACATTCCTCCAAGGATGTTGTTGACATGCCCATCCCCATGGCAGAGCATCTACGTTGCAAGTGGCACAACCAACCTGCCCACAGAGGCTTCAGCTGGTAGATTTTGGCATCAGTTTTCCAAAGACCTGATAAGCAGAGACCAAATACTCATGAGCTTCAAGGGGAATTAATTGCACGAATGCCCCGGGCTCTATAGGAAGTCCTTACAAAGGGGTGATTCCTCCTAGAGGTGAAGGGAGCCCATGCCCCAGCCCACCACAGAGAGGTCCTCGGAGCATCCCGAGAGCAGGACCACCCCGTGCACGGCTGCAAAGGGACGTGGCAGCACTTGGATAACCCCCAGCAAGCCTGGATAACCCCCGGGGGCTCAAAAGGGCCTGGGGACAGCATCGAGGGCTAGAGCTTGTACAGGAGCACATCTGCCCCTTCCCTGCCTTCACCCTTCTGCCTTGCATCTAAATTCTTCCCTTCCCAATTCCATCCTCTGAGGAATTTCCCCAGTGCCCCCTTGACGGTGGCCACGCTGCTGGAGGGAAGCACGGAGCAGGTTTTCCAGGATGCCCCGCGGCTCTGAACAGGGAGCTGCGATCCCAGCTCCCTCAGCTGGCTGGACACAGGCCACGGCATTCCCAAGCGCTCCGGGAAAAGCTGCCCTGCTGTGTTTAATGTGGAGCTGCCATTAAAATTAATGCTGTTCTTCAGCAATTCCCACTGATGATGGGAACAAAACCCACATCCTCTCATGGCAAAATCTCCCTCCATTAGAGCCACAGGAAACGATGATGCACTCTAAGGAACAGAGGCCCTGTTTATATAAAGGCCAGGGAAGGACAGAGAGAGGAATAATCATTGCAGGCTTGGGAAGAGGCTTCGGAGCGCACGTTGGGACCACGATGCTGCTCAGGAACAGGCACACAGAGCAGCACGGAGCTTCCCTGCTATGGGAAATGCAGCCCTTCCCTCTCCCCATTTTCTAATGGATTTTTAGGTGTGCAGGAGGCAAAAAGTGGCACTTCAGACCTGTTTGTGTTTCTTATGAAGATCTGTGGCCATGTCGATCAGTCAAAGCAAGCAGAACCTGAGCATGCTCTACTGGCCTGACCTCAAGGTAAATACCACTTGGCCCATGAACTCCAGCAGACAAACTGCATCAAAGGACCAAGTCCCACCAAGGGCATCATCCACTTCCACCCCCACTTCCCATGCAGGCTGTCTCCCCCAAACCCCATGCAGAGACCCCAGCTCCCTGCACAGCCTCCCCAGCATCCCCAGCATTTCCAGGATGCTCCTGCTCCTCCCTCTCTTGCTCCTTGTCTGCCTGGAGCTTCATTCACCCCAACGCCAAGGCTGGAGGGATCAGAGGAACCACAGAGGCTCCTGTGGTTCCCACATGCAGGTGTTTTCCAAGCTGCTCCCAACCTTCCTCCCTCTCACGGTGCTCTTGGTACCGGGTCCTGTCTGCTGAGCAGGGCCCTGGCACCTCGGGGCCACCGGCACCCTCGTGTTCCCAGGCCAGCCCAAACCACTTCCAGCCTCTCCAAAACACAGGGAAAAGAGCAACAAATTCCATGTGCAGATCTTCTCATCACCTGGTTCTGACGGAGATGCCAAGCCCAGGAGCGGGGACGGTCTCTCCAAGGGCTGGGAAGGCCTCTGCTTTGCTTTTGCCTTTTAAGGCCTTTTTTTTTTTTTTTTTTTTAAAATGTTGTTTAAAATTTTGGTTTGTTTATCCATCTGTTAGTAATTCTGCTGAGGTTTGGGTGTTTTAGCATTAATGAGGGATTGTTTTACGCACCCCGAGCCATGGGGAGGATGGGGGTTCTCGGAGGCTGCGTCGCGGGGCCGGGGGCTTCCCTGCTCCGTGCGGCTCCTGTCCCCCTTCTCCTTCCCCACATATTGACAGGCTCCAACCAGGAGCCTCCTGGATCAGCATGTGGCACCTGCACCTCCCACCTGGTTATCCCAGTGCCATCTGGCCTGGGTTGTTCCAGACCTTTTCTGGTCCCTCGGGTAATCCAGGGCCTCAGGCTCGTTGCACACACCCAAACCCAGTCTTAGCACTACACAGCAAAGTGCAGGATTCGTTAGCATTGCTAGAACACAGATTAACAGCTGTCTGTGCCTCGAGGCAGATTCATAGAAACCTTAGCAGGCCTTCAGGGATCCCCGCATTAGTTCAGTTCCTGTTGGCTCCTCCAGCGTGTCCCACCCAGCCCAAGAGCTGTCTAGGAGCTCCTGGAGCCAAGGCCGCATCCCGGGTGTTGGGCTAGCACCGCCTGCTCCTCCTCTGCCCATTTTCCCACCACGGGTCCCCTCCAGATTCCCATCTCCCTGCTTGCCGTTTCCTCCACTTCGTGAGCCCGATACCGAGTCTGGATATCATCTCCCAGCCATCTGCTGAAGGGCTGATTCCTCTCTGCCTCACTTTAAACACGCTGATGCCCCTTGGTCATGGCCAGACACATCCAGGCTCTGCTGAGGGGGCCACCAAAGCCCCAGGACCAGCGTGGCCCTTGGTTTGACTACAGGGAATAAAGTGTCCCCAGCAGACTGAGGGGAAAAGGCTCAAGCTTTAGCACACGCTTTCTATGTATGGAAACTGTCCTTCCTGGGCATGCATACACTTTACATATTGCTGTGCGACACAGCACGGACCTGGGCTCGGATTAACACTAGTCATGGCACGAACGCAGGAACAAGGGGCTGAATAATCCCCGGGGTTCCACCTTCCACCTGCAGCCTTGTCTCATTCCTGCACCTAAAACAGACTCTTACTTAGGGGTGCAGGAAAACAGGGTGAAAGCAATACATTTCACAAAACAAAACAAAAAAAGTACAAAAAAAAAAAAAAGGGTAAAATCAGGTAAAAGCCTTAGTAGCCCCACTGCAGAGTCGGTGGCACTCTCCATGCACATTTCCAAAAGGGAATACTAAACTGGCTTCGTTTTAGCCATGAGCCCCGCAGAAACAGGGCATCTGGGTGTACCAGAGAGTCATTACAAGAACAGACTTAACTCATAAACAGCAGCAGGGAGAAATCAAAAGGTGCAGGCAAAGAAGAACAGGCACGTTTGGGAGGAGATGGGGAGATAAAGGCAGACACTGCTCCAGATTGCGGAGCAGGAGACAAGGAACGCTGGCAAGCGCAGCCCTCGCTGCTGCGTTCAGCTAGGCACGTGCTCGCCTGCTGTTCAGGCCTTTTGGGGCAGTTGGCTGTTGTTTTGGGGGCGGTTTTGGTCTTTTTTCCGCACCAGAAATTAATAGGATGAAAGCAGAGCCAGGGCAATGCAGCAGTGAAGCGGCTCTTCGCCCCCGGAGCGGGAAGCGGGCAGAGTGAAGGCTTCATCCACTCCAAACACACCCGGAGCTTCCTCGGCAACCCCGTGGTCACATCCTCACTGCCCCAAGAGCAAACATTCACTTTGCACCATTTCTTTGCAATCCTCCCCCAAAAAGAGCCACCGCTCGGTCAAGGACAAGGTAGGCAGCCGCCCCGGTCCTGCCCCACAGGTACTCACAGCTCCCTCCACAGCTCCTTGCTAATTGCAATTAGTGGGCCCCATGCTCAGAAGGTGAGGCCATCAGGGCTACAGAACAGCTGCCTCCCATTAGCTTGGCCACATGGAGCCAGCAGAGCCTGAACCCGGCTCCAAACTCCCCTTGGAAGCCTTGGTGCCACTGTGCAAAATGGGAAGGGGCAGAGGGAAAAAAAAGGGGTAAAGATCTTGGGGGGAGATAAATTTATCCCCTGCTTTTGCTAACATGTGTCTAAAGGATGAATCTGTGTCACGAGACAGGGAAAAATCAGCCTTTGTGAAAGCTAATTTGGAGATTTTCCCGATCCCTGAGGAAAACAAGTATCTGCTGAGGCTGGAGCCACACGAGGCCGGGTGCAAGCCTAAGTCTCGTGCCCAGCCCTGCGTGGTGGCTTCCCCGATGGCTCTTGGCTTTTCAGTAATTCCCCAGCCCACCAACATCTCAGTGGGGCACAAGGTGCCACCTTGGCCACCTGTGGCCATGGCCAGTTTCAGGGCAGGTCTCCAAAAAGGGGATTTTAACTCCTGCAGCACAGGCAGCCTCCAGAGCCACAGGGACCTCTCCAGCCATAACCCCCATCGGAGCAGACCACACAGATGCAGCCAGCTGCACGAGGAGGCTTTAACTCCTCTTTTTAAATGGAATTGTTTTAACCTGCAGGCAATAATTCAAGGAGGGGCAGCTCAGCTCCCTAAATTTCCTCCTGTCCATCCTTAAACGAATTTAATGGAGAAAAACGCCACTCTTGGGATAAATCCCCCTCCTCCCAGCTGATCGCACTGTGTGTGTCAACAGGGTCTCGGTTTTGCATGAGATTTCAGTTCATTTTCCACAGCTCGGACAATAGTACAAGTACCTTTGCACATGGTGTGTTGTAAAATCCAACCCAAAGTTTCCTTCAAAAGTGTTATGTTAACTTTGGGGATTGTTTTGTACACACTGAAAATATTGACTTATGCAAGCTTCAAATTAAGCCTTTCCCCCCCGCCTACAAACTAAAATCCTGCAGTCTAACATACTGCTGCATTTTGGACTAGCATCCAGGAAAAGGTTTAGCCCCCTGGACAAGCATTATTAATTTAGAAAGGGAAATGTATTAGTTTTAACCTTCAGAGGAAGGTAACTCCTGTGTTATTAACAGCACTGGGGATCATAAAAAACAGCAAAAGCAAGGCAAATTAAAATCTAATTTTGTTCTCACCATTTCCTGACCTTTTTGGCCATTTCTATTGGCCAGACCGGTGCCATCCCATGCTGTGGAGCTCGAGGCTTTTTCCATCTCCCCTTGTTTTCACTTTCTCACCTTCATGCAGCAAGGAGGAAACCCTGGGACTTCCCAAGGCCACAGCAAAAGCTTCCAAGGGTTTTCCACCCCTCCCTCAGCTACTAATTTGCACTTTCATGAATTGCAACTTTCCTTCTGCATTGCTTTTTGGAGAATACTTTCCATAAAATAGAAGAGGAAAGGAGGACTATTGTTACCTAAAAACAGCCATGGAGCAGAAAACTGGGCCCTGCCAAGAGCCTGAGCCCATTAACTTGTTTCCATCAGAGCCCAGACCAGGCCCTGGGCAGAGTTTCTACACGAGGGGCTCCAGCCCACACATAGCAGGAGAAAACCCAATGGCCAGGTCATCCCTTGCCCTCATTTCAGACATCCTTGCACTTGAAGTAGGGCCAACACACACAGATTACATTACTTAGCTCACAAGATACCTGAAAAAGGCGCTTATTTTCTGCAGATTCATAAAACATCACCAATTAAGATAGAAAGAACTTCATGTGCTTACCTTGTATTTTCAAGCACCTTTGCCTCTCCAGCAGGTGAGCTCCCCTGCTGCTGCACATCCAAACTTCTTTTGGAAACAATGCAATGTAAAAAATAAAAATCCCAAACTATTCCAGGCTAAGAGCATGGGCCATTCTACAAATCTTTCCTTCACACAACAAAATCCTTCAAATCTTTAGCAGAACAAACCTGCCTAGTAAGAAGGAGTTGAAGCAGCCTGTGTATTAACATGCTGCTTCTGGACCACAGCTCCTCCTCAGAGGTGAAAATAAAATAAAGGACATAAAGAGTCAATTGGGAACAGGTGATTTCTATTAAGTTATAGGGGATTTTTTCTGAGCAGTTGCTTTCAAGATGTGTCCCATATTACAGGATCAGGCACATACGCAGGTGCCTGGAGTTTGGTTAACACAGAAAATGCCTTTAATAAGTCACAGGTGCATTTGCAGTGTTATCTACACACAGTTGCTTTCAATCTTTCTGCATTTGTCCAAACAAGAAGTTTTCCAGGGAAGAGGCTATTGCTTTTAGAAATCTCCCATCCGTAGATTGCTGTGGAGCACATAAGGGGTTGCTGTTTTCAGCTGCTTCCACAGAAAACTTGGAGTCCCCTGTCAGCAGACTGAAGCCACAGGAATATCAGGTTCCCAACAAGATATTGGGCACCGGAGAGGTTGCAAACGTTGTGCCTTAGTGGATGCATCTCAGCAGGAAAGTGAAGAGGGGGCTCTGCATGTACCCCTATGCAACCAGGCAGCAATTCTCCCTAACCTCATGCTAAATCTGCATGGAAAACTTCTCTGTACAAAGCACAAAGCTCTTTCTGCCCCCAAATTTCCATGTTTTGAAACACATTGCGGCCTAGGAGGCTATAGCTGGTGATTTTGGGCCTATGTTCAATTTGTCTCAAATCATGCAGAAAACCATAAAATCTGGTAGAAATAAATCTATGCTAAAAAGCAGAAGCCATATTTGAGAAAAAAAAAGAAAAGATTTTCCATAGGGTCCCAGCTCTAATCCACCCATGGATGCCTGACCTGAACAGCAGCCACCTTCTATCCCAGATGTTTCAGGGCATAAATGCAGGAAAGCTCCAAGAAATGGCTGCAAAAGAATAAGCCCAGCAAACAGAAACCTTCATTCTGATGCTCTACAGCCAGGCATTTATTAAATTTATTGTTTATTAAAAAAAAAAACTCTGCTAAAGGGTATGGATGGGGGAAAAGCCAGTGCTGGAACTGCAGAAGCCTCGAGCACAGCAAGGTCCTTATTGGGCAAGCAGCCCTGGGCAAACCAAGGGAACCGACCCGGGAGCTCAGGCTGAAGGAAAAGGGAAGGAAGGGTTAAAAACGAACAGGTTTCCATTTCCCTAAGGCTCCCAAAAAGCTGGAGAAGCTTGGGACAAAAGGCACGCATGGCTCCTCCAGCCTGGTAATTGCGAGGAACTATCTGTAACGATGTTTGCTGAAAGAAATGCGATTTTGCTAGCCGCCAATGTGCCTTTATCCCGGGACAACCTGAAAAGAAATAGCAAAACTGGTGGAGGGCCTGTATCTCCTGACTCTCCTCTCCATTTTCCCCTTCTTTCAGCACTCACATCACTGTGCAGTATCTGCTTTGATCGCTTGGTTTTTACTGTGTAATCGCCAATAATCGTTTCTCTGCACTAGGACCATTAGGCACGCTTGTAAAGTGATTTCCCACTCCGGAGAGACTGTGCAATTGGAAACCTCCTGTGCTAACCCATGAATTTTATCTGCTTCAACATATAGAGGGGCCTGAGGCCTTGAGGAAATTAGCAATCCAAACAAATTCTGCTGAGGTTTAAGAGATGAATTATTTTAATAACACTGAACTTATTTTGGATTCTGTTTTGGAGACAGCTCTCTGCAAAAGCAGGCAAAACCTCTCAAACAAAGAGGGATTTGACCAAATTTCAGCTCAATTGTCACATAGTTTTCTGCCTCCTTTCCCCGCACTGCTGATTAATAAGATTATTTATGTCTAAGCAGAAGTTCTGTCTCTTTTTGTTATCCAGAAGCTTGCTCTTTCCATGAGTTCCAAAGAAAAATGAAAGTTTGTGAATTAAAAATAGAAAAAAAACATTGCTATCTCTAACGACTTTTGCTTCTGGCGCTTCAAGAGCAGTGTCATGTTTTGTTTGCTTTGCTTTGCTTCTTGCCCTTTTGTCTCCCTCTTCTCAACAGCAAACTGAAAAGGTCAGACGCTACCATGATATATATGAGCCTTCCACGGCCAGCGCCGCTCCGCAGCGCTTGGCAAGGGATGCGCAGGCTGGATAACCAGACGGGTCCTCTGGAGAGGGCGCAATCCCGCGCCGGGAAGATCCCAGCTCAGCCCCGAAGTGGGAACAGGACCTGGGAACACTGAATCACAGTCAGTGCAAGGGGCAGACAGCGCTTCCCCGCAGGGAGCAGCTGCAGCACAGCAGGGAGGCCGCACATTAATGAATAAACAGCAGAATAGGTAAAGCAAAAGAGTGGGTTTTATGTCCGGGTTTTTTATGTCCGGGTTCTGCATGGAAGCAAATCATCAAAGCATCCACGCTTTTATGCACAAACTCTGCTCTTTCACACAGGTTTGGAGAAGAAATTGGGTAAAGTATTTCAATGGGGGGAGGAATAAGCTTCGGAACTAAAAATAATCTGTTCTTGGACCGTCTGTGAAAGGTGAGGTTCATCCACCACTGCTGACGTCTTTTGTGCTTTCTAGAGCTTTTTACGCCCAAATGGATGACAAATGATCTTCTATGCAATCCTGCAGCCACGTTGCCCCACGTGCATCTCAAACAAGATGCGGGCAAGAGCTTTGCAGAAGTAAATGCAGGTTTTCCTCCAGTCTTTGCTATGTTCCACAGCTAAGGACCCTCCCAATCCCAGCTTGTCCTTTCCCGATGCCTTCCCAAACCGTGTGGGTGTCTGTCTGTGCATGTGAGCAAGGGAGCGCGAGGCCAGCAGCAGCATCTGCCCAGCAAAATCCCAAATTATAACCCAGACGATGCCGAAAGCTTCTCTTGTTGCTGTTGGACCAGCCTGGCGACCTCAATAATCTCTGCAGTTTGAGGGAATTCAGTCAATGGGTGCACGCCAGTGTTGCTGCAGGAACTACCTACCAGGAAGCCCCAGCTCCAGCAGCCACAGCAAATCCCCCGGCTCAGGACGGCCTTAGCAGCTTCCAAAGGCAAACACAGCGTAAAGCAAAGCCGGGGGGCACAGGGCAGCGCGCTGGCTGGCAGGAAATTGCACCAAATACAATTGCTTATGGCTAGAAACTCGTGTCATGGCATTGCCACTGCAACAGCGCCGTGGCCGGAGTCCCTTCCTGATGCCTCGGACTCCGGCTGGAGCAGCCCGGGGTTGTTTCCAGCCCGCTCCGACCTGCTCCCTAAGCCGAAAGCAGGTGATGGCTCCAGGCTGTCGGGCCATGCTGCTTCTCTGCCAAAGGTTGTCTCTTCCCAAGAGGTCTTCTCCTTGCTGGGAGTCCCAAGCAGAGCTCCAGGGGCTAAGAGAAACCAGCTCCCCCCGTCCCAGGCCCTTTGGTTTCAGGCTGGCAGGAATCCTGCAGCACCCTCCTAGGTTCTTTCTAGGAAAAGGGGAAGTTTTCACCAGCAGATCCAGCTCCTTCGAGGTCTCTGTGAGGTTGCCTGCACACCCGAGGTCTTCACCACCATGGCTTGCTCTTTGAGCCCCAAACTGCCACACTACCCACTGGTGCCATAAGCTCTATCGCTTGCCTGAATTGCAGCTTTTCTAGGAGAAAAAAACATGTTTCAAAACACCTACCCTGAAAAGCATTAATGTGAGGCACTCCTGCATGTGTGAGCCAGGACTCGGCTCTGTGGCCAGCTACATGGGACAGGCAAGTGGTCTCTATCATCTTCAGGCCTCAAGTCCTGCTTCGTATCTCCTAGATGTTTGCTTCTTCCTGTGTGATCCATGGGTTTTGCAGGAGGACAGCATCAACAGTGCAACATGGCAAGATACTGCTTCAAGAGCTGAAAGACTACGCTTAAAACACTGGGAAGAGCTGGAGCAGAACAGCAGGTCTTGGCTTCACCTCCACGTCACAAAACCAAGGGAATTTAAGGCACAGGATAAAAAGAGTAGGAGCAAGTGCAAAAGAAATAAAAGCATATGTAGCCTAGCTGTTTATAGCAGGAGAATGAGTCAGTCTATCCCAGCATTTTTCTTACGACCTAGATTAGGCCTTCAGAGTCCCCACCTTGAAACTGGAAAAAGCCGCTGTGCAAGGTACATAAATAGAAGTTTTCCAGACACACGAGGACACGCGCTCAGACGGACTGGACAGGCACCACCCCACCATGTAAAACTACTGTCAGGGCATTTTTTTATTCCTTAGAAACTGACCTTGTTTATGGCGAATGTTAAGAACTAAAAATCACGGATAGAAAAGGAAAAGCTACGCATGCCTACAAGCTGCAGGACCCCTTATTCCATGTAGTCCTTCATGATGCCAGTTACTGAAAAGTGCCTGTTCCTCCTCCCAGCAGGGATGGCTGCATAACCTGAAGGTTCAGCTGCAAGGGCAGATTCTGCTTGATGTAGAGAATGTATCTTAAGAGACCAAAAGAATTAATATCCTGGGCAAGGGGAAAAGGCAGAACTGTTTGCAGTGTTGCACAGCGACAGTGATCACCCTCTTCGGAGTCCAGCCTTCTCCTGTGGGTGTTTTCTTGGACACTGACATCTGTGATTGCCTCCTGTCCCAGGACTTCCTTCCCTTTCGTGATCGTTACAGCTCCAGTTTGTTACTTCCAGCTTCTTTTAGTCCATGTGGGACTATGGCTGACTTACCTAGAGGGGTATTTTTTTCCCTGCATCCAAGAAAACATTAGTGAGGGAAAAGACAAGACAGCTGCTATTGCACATGGAAACTGAGCCAAGCATGGAGATACTTCCTGAACTCTCAAAGAACCCCTCAGCAAAGGGACTCATTATCCATAAAATTGAAGCTCACGAAATGCAGCTAAAGGAGCTCTGGGTTTTCCCTGCGAAATGACATGGGATTCCTGGGGTGCCTGTGCTCCCTAGCAAAGCCCAGCAGCTGCCTCCAGCTGCTCCTGCACAGGCTGGGCCTTGAGGAGGTCACGCACAGCCCGTTTGGAACGGGGTGCGGAGCTAGGAGGAGGCCTCCCGCTAAACACCGAGGTGCTGGAAGCAGATCCGCAGGGAAGCAGCCAGGAGCAGTGTAAATGCAGGCAGTGCCTCGTGGCCTCGCTACCTTTGATCGCTCTTTTGTTCTGTTGCTTTTAGCTTCTTGGCTCTGAGCAGCCAATGAACAAATGTGTGACCGGAGGAAAAATGAGCGCCAAGAAGCTCACCGGAGCCGAAATCACTCGGAATGGCTCGAATGCAAAGTGTGAGCAATGGAGATGACAGCAGCATTACCTCGGGGCAGTGTTCCTAAAAACAAGAGATCTCCTGCAACGGAGGGACAGGACCTGAGAGGGGAAGGGGACGCTCAGTAATTGTAAGCCAAACAGAGGGGCACAAAGCACCGTGCAGCCAGGAACAGCAATAACTCTCAGCAGAAAGTAACCAGGAAAAACTCCGGATTTGGTGCAAAAAGCTCAGTCATACTAACGGCACCAAGGAACTGGCAAAGATCCAGGATTAATCTTGGATTGTGATCCAAGATTATGGACAATTCTGCGGCCAGAGAAGATGTGAAAACGAAATTTACCACTAGGCTTTCTTGCGTGAGCAAGTGTTAGAGCTCACCTTTCTGGGAGGGCTTTCTGGTCATCTCTCCTTAGAGCACTGCACAAAGCTGCATGAGTCAGGCTCCTCACATGTCATCTTCACAAGAAAGTTGCTGTCACCTTAAGGCAGAAACTATTACATTGGAAAGACCCTTTGGGGAACCACAGAACAAGAGAAAGAACCGTCAGATTGGTTATGCCCACAGGTCTCTGCAAGAAAACTCTGCATAGACACAAATAATTAAGAGTATGTTAAAAAAGGCACATTTTCCACTACCTACAAAGGGAGATATTTTTGGAGAGATGTCTGATGGCAAATATATTTCTGTGCTTGATGCATCAGTGAAGTTCTGGCAGGTGCCCTTATAAAAACAAAGTGCATGTTTGTGGGCATTCAACACTCTCTTTGAGAAGCACTTTCCTCAGCCTGTCACTTGGGTCGAGTTCAGCACCAGAGGTGTTTCACTGGAAAATACAACATCTTTTTTTGCTGGTGTATCCAGAAAGGTTCCAAAACCTACAGAGCTGATGCTTACATCTGGGGAAAATCTGCAGAGAGAGCACGACAAGCAGGACTCCAAGTGCCTTTGGAAAGAGCTAGAGTTGCTGGGCTAAAGCTAAATTCCATGTACGGGGAATAGAGGAGAGATAGCAGGTAGAGAAGCGTTTGGCAGGAGGTAACCAGCTACCCCAACAGAGCAGGAGATTCAAGGATTTCCTGGAAGGCCGACGTGCAAACGAAGGTGCCTCCTTCAGCTGCTCGAAAGAGCAACCCGAGAGCGCTGTCCTGTGGCCAAAGGACACTAACCTTAACTAAGTGCATGCACAAAATGAGAGGCACCGTTTGGCTCCTTGGACACAGTGATATGCCCCCAGGGAGGGTATTAGCCCGGTGTGCCACCAAAATGGTCAAAACCCAGGGCTGTGCCATGTGCACTTGGGTGCTCGCTGGCCTAGTCGCCAGGATGCCCAACAAGGGCGGAGGTTTGGGCACAGTTGGTGGTCACGTCATTAAAAACAGAAGTCCCTATTCCAGGGAGGCCAAAGGAATGTGATACTGACCATGCCGGATGCCGAGGCCGCGTCCTGGGGAGCCCCGAGCCCCCGGCGCGCGGAGCTGGCGCTGCTCCGTGTCGCATGGGGACACTCTGCACCCCCGGTTCACAGTCACAGCCCCGTGCCCGGCGTTTCCAGAGGGCGACTGCTCCCATCTCCTGGGGCCCGGAGCTCCCCTCGCCGCAGCTCCCCCCGGGAGAACCGGCCTCGCACCGAGAGCCCCACGCGGAGCCCGGCCACATCTGGGAGCTCCTGCTCTAGAGGATTGCGCCAAATGAGCTGGTTAGGCCCCACAGCCCAACCGTGCACAAACAGAACAGTCTGCCTATGTCCTTGGAGAGAAATCCCGGCTTGCAAAAGCCCAAGATGTTGACATCTCACATGCAGGTGCTGCAAGGGGACCGCGCTGGCATGTGCTATGCAGAACGTGCAGGGCAAGCCCGGCGCCCCAAGGAGCAGATCTGGGCCCGGAGTGCGCACGGAGATGGAGCACGGCCCGGTGCAGAGCCCTGAGGCCCGGCGGACCCTCCGGCAGCCCAGAGCTCCTGCATCCAGGTGCCTCACGGCACGCGCGTCTGGACCCGGGGAATCCAGAAAGGGGGAAGTCTGCTCGGGAAGGCTGCTCCGATCAACGCTCCCGAAATTCCAGCGCTCCGGGAGGGAGGACGCCAATCTCCTTTCCTCCAAGTCAAACCAAAGCCATGAAAACGGCAGAGATCCTGCTGACCAGGGAGGTTAGGATTGTGAGTGTGGGGTCCAGCTTGTGCGGCCTCCCAAGGCTTTGCTTTTTTTGGTTTGTGTTTTCATTTTTATTTAGGATCCAGAAAAGTGAAGTTGCAGTGAAGAAAGCTCTTCCTTAAACAGATCAGTGAATCTGATCTCTTCCGGATGGCATGGAAAAGTTTCCAAACCCTGTCCAAAAGCCAGAGCAAGGTTTCTAAACGGCAGCCTAGAGTCTTGCTCTCATTAACGTGCCAGCTCCAGGCCAACGAGGCTGACTCAGCACGTGAAACACAAAGCTGCGTAGCTCTGCTTATGCATTAACGACCAACGCTAACGAACCAGTGACAAGGGACGGTGCTGTGCGAATTACTCACGGGACCATTGCCATCACCAGTCACTACAAACGTGGAACAAGATCCATTTATGCTGCTTGCTCCACAAGGAAGAAAAGACACCCTAAGCTTCAGAGTTCAGCCCTCGAAGACCTGGGGCGGAAGGGTGATGAGGACAGGGAATCCAGGGTAAGCCATAACCATTGACCATGGTTGGAAGTGATCTTAGCACATCAGTAACTTAAATAGCCAGGTTTTTCACAAGAACACACATTATTGAAAGCACCCCAGGAAGGGAGTACAGGGCAGGAAGAACAGATCATTTGAATGTGAAGTTTTGTTCCTATCAAGCACAAGGAACAACACAGGGGAAGTAATCAAAGCTAAAGGAGAAGCAGAAAAGATGAGGCCAGGCCAGGAAGGGCCACAAAAGTGCAGACAAGGACTCCGTGTGACAAAAAAGGAGGCAAATGAAAGGAAGCTTTTTGAATGGATGCGATTTGGGCGAGAGTCAGCGTTCATCAAGGCCAGAGAAAAGGATGTTGTGTTAATAAAGACGGGATCGGATAACAACTTGGACAAGAGTTTTAGTTGTGAGGATGGGAAGAAATGGTTGAATCCTTGTGGCTGAAAACACTTAGCATAAGAACAGGAAAACAAAAAGATGTCTGTTGGCCAGAAATAGAAGAAAAATCTCTATCCACCACCTGAGTTGTATCAGCTGAGACAAGTTCTCCCAGGAGACTTCCTTCCCTCCTCCCACATTACAGAGCTTCCTCTTTCGGCTTCTCTTCCCTTCCCAGTTTTGTGTTATCACTTGGATGTCTCTCTCTTCTTACACAAGGACTTGACCAAGGAAAACAGTGGGCTTGTAAATCCGCCCGCCCGAATGTGGCTTTTTGATGTCTGGAGCGCAGAGACATGCTGCTGAAATTTATGGTTTCCAAGGAGGAGTGAGAGAGGGAGAAATTTATGTTAGGAAAATGTGACTGTCATCTTAGTTTATCTCCCAGTTTTGTAATGGAAAACAGGCATTTTACAAACACATACACACAAAGCCCAGCATGAGACTGTTCCGAACTCGAGCGCGTTAACCAAGAACCATTCCATAAGGACTGGGAATAATAACAGCAATAATGCAGCGGATCACACACCATCTGTAACACCTAGTGGGGAAGAAAGTACCCTGGTGAGAATCCAGGCAGCAGCATCTCTTCCCTCTTCCATCTACGTTAGTCTGTCTGTATTAATCAAAAGATTTCGGCTCCTTGACTGACCACAAAAAGTAATCCATCTTTACAGAAGCTGTTGCACATTACACAGGCAGCAAAATAAAATGTACTGCTACACCAGACCCACTGAGGACGCTCCAAAGCTTTTAAGTGACAGCTCCAGGAAAACCCACCCTAAACACATGGATTACCTGGAAACGTTCAGCTCTCTGCACTGCAGCAGGCAAAAAACTCAAGCAACTCAAGCAATTAGCTGGAAGGAGTTAATCCGTTAAAATAGAAATGTCCTAATTTGTATATTAAAGAACACAGACAAATTTGCATTCCTGCTAAATGAGTGTGCTTCTCCGTTCTTGGCAAATCGCTTGGAATTTGAATTTACGGCAGGAAACAATATAGATTTTGCTTTGTCTTTCTTCAGACAACCACAGTTTATTTCTTGAGACTATTTGCAAGGAAACTCGAAACTTGCATTAAGATAGAGGGTACCTATTTGACATGGTACCGAATAACTTGAATTTAAAGCTACCTCCATTTCTGAAGTTTACACCAAGCCATTTCAAAGTATTTAAACGATCTGCAAGCGTTTAGACAGGAAGCTTTTCTATACTCACCCTGAAGGAAGTGGTGGCATTATTGATATATGTCCTGCACTACATTAAATGTGGCTGTGGAGTTATTTATGTGCTTTTCCTGACTTCTTTTGACACAGGAGTTGATTGCAGTGCTGTATGATTACGTCTGCATCTCTGAATCTTCCTTTCTCAGCTGGAAGGTCTCAAGTTCCAAGCTGGGATTCCCTCTCCACCCCCTTCTCATGCACTTAACCCTCCTTCTGCTGGAAGTGTCTGGTAAACAGCCACAAAAAAACCCTTAGGTAGAAAAACTGCACAGAGGGAGGAAATGGGAAGGCTGCATTTTAACAGGAAAAATAAAAGCGTTTTCTCAGATTCTCCCTGCTTATTAACTCCGTGCTACAAGAAAGCTCTTTCCAATTACGGTCTGTTTAACTCTGGACCCTTAGAAACTGAAATCCTTAGGAATCCCAAAGGATTAGGGATTTCAAGATTTCTTTTTTAATTGTTTCTGTCTTGAATTCTTTTTCCTATGATCTTTATCAAGCCCGCTCTCCTCCCTCGCCTCCCAGACCACCTACGGGCAGCAGCATTGTTCACGACCACGACTTTCGCTGCCGGCTACGAACAAGCATCTGTGGACAAGAACCTATCACGTTTCCGTGGCACTCCTTGTATCCCGGGAAAATTCGCTCCTAGCTCGGTGCAACCTCCAAATACTGGGAACGACGAAGCAGATGAGAGGGGGGTTCTGCCCCCTCCGAGGACACTTATGGGGGATGAAATAGCTGCCGCTGTCACGCGTGTGCTGAGCCCCTGTGCTGGCAGCCAGTCCCAAGGGCTGTCGCAGCAGGCAGGGCTGCTCCTGCCCACGCTCCCCTGCTTGCTCAGGATTTGTGCAGATCCATCTGAAGTACCAGGAAGAGCGCCCCGGAGCAGAGCTGAGGTGGCTCGGGGGCTTTGAGGCAAGGCAGCATGCCTAGACGAGCACAGTCATTCCAGCAAAAGCACAAATTCCATGCGAGAGCTTCCCTTTACTCACCCGAAACGGCCCCTCTGCCACATCACAGGCTCCACGGCCACCGTGTATTTCTCTGCACAAAGCAAAGGACACGAGCGCAGTGAGAATGGAAACTGAAAAGCTGTATCCTGCCCACGGTGCCACCCTGCACCCCGCTGCCATGGGGAGGACGCCAGCAGCCCGGGCTGGAGCCAGCGATTCTGGTCACTTTGGGCTGCACCGCAACAGCGGGAGCTGCTGTCACCTCCAGGCTACGAACGGCTCTGGAATTTCCCCATGGCTTCTGGAGGTGCTGCATGCCCTGCGCCTCCAGACACATGAAAACTCTGGTATGCAGCTACTCAGATAAGGACTGGCCACTCTGGATGGGATAAATACCGGCTTCCCATGCAACATAACATCGTCTTCCCATCCCTGCTCGTCACACTAAGTGACAGCCGATGGTGTTAGTCACCAGCATGAATCACTGTCTCTATGTGGTATTTCCATGTAGGTATCTGTGTTTTCAGCACGGCTTCTAACTACAGGGATTTCAAGTAACTAGGGCAAAGAAATATCCTTGAGCAGCAGGGCACACTCCTTTGCCAGACTGTTTTGCAAGGGAATTTCTGCTATGTCTGCTGGGGCTCCTGAAGGGTTGACAGCGAGCGTGGCAGCACAGAAAACCACCTGAACACGTAGCAAAATGATTAAACTGAGCAATCTAAAGACTGAACCCAACCCCTCTGTCCAGTGTCCTGCAAGTGGTTTGGAAAATCCTGAAAGATGGAGCTTCTCAGCCACAAATCTTCAAGAAATCAAATCAAAGCTGGGTTTCGGTCATCTGTTGAATGGTGCTCCTTGGTCACCTTGCTGGCTCTGTCCTTTATGCCCATGAGCTAGTCCAAACGGTAGGTGCAATTTACTGCCTTTTCTTAAGAGGTTCAAACCCAACTACAGCCCTGAGGACGACATTCAGCCAGAACTCCAGCGTGGAACACTGGTTCAAAAAAGGTTGCAATGTTTTACTAGGCATTTGTGCCTTTTTTTCCCTAGGGAATTGTCTGGGTTGGTGCCAAAGGTGTTTCCTGGCATCAAAAACAAGAGGTAAATCAAGGCCTTTCTAATTAGCCAGTCCATTCTCCATCAGGGCAGGTCTTTGCTCCATGCATTTGCTCAGACACCCAGGGCTACAGTTCTCCTAGGAAGGGCATGCACCGTGTTTTGTAATGGGACCCTCATAGCTTTGAGATACTGTCTCTTATCCTGTTTTTGGAGGCAAGGGGTGCTAAATCACCTTTCCAAAATAAGGCCCCTCAATTTAGAAATTAGTGGTAGCCTCACAATTACTATTTACTCATCAGAGGACCACTGAAGTGCTTCACCCACTGAAGTGCTGTGACACTGCCTGTGCACAGACACACACTGCATTACACGTCAGAGCTGCTGCTTGTGTTTTATCTCTGTGCAAGTCAATGCAAAGAGCTGCTTGTGTGAAAGACACAGCTCATCTGGGCTAGGCTTTTTTTCAGTACACTGACAAGCTGTATTTAGGATTTATCAGAAGCTGGGCCTTCTTAGACAACCCAGAGCAAGGGTATTGGGCTTTGTGGATTTTATGTTTTGGGGAGCCTTTGTGCTAGTTGCATTTTCACATAACTGCAGTCTGAAAATAGGAAAAGCGCTCACGATACAGAACAGGAATGCTCTTAAGATTTTCTCTAGAACTGAAACCCTAGAGAATGGGTCAGGGAGAAGCCCTCTAAACTAGAGAAATAGGCCCACAAGACCTACATGAGAACGTTCCTCATGAACAGAGAGATGAGGGGCAGCAGGGGTTAACGTTTTCATTACGAGGGTTTGGTCTGGATGGGAGAGGAAACTGCTCACCATGTGTTGACCGTTTGCTGTGTCCCATCTGTGCTGCTCGAGTCCCAGTGTTCAGCTTTTCTCCTGGATACCTGCAAGGGTCAACAGGCCTTTCTGGTGTCACAGGCCACCACCTCCTGCCCCAGCTTTGTGATGCAGCGAGAGGGGCCACTGCGAGAGGCTGAGGGTGCAGAGTGCTCGGAGGGTCCCACACCAAGCAACCCGCAGGTGTACAGCTTGTATGCTCTACTGCTGGGTTTAATTTCAAACGAGTCATCACATTTGGAGTCTGAAAGGAAATGATTTCAAGAACAGATTGGCAAGAAACAAGATATGCCCCCTCTTTTCCCGAGTGCGTGGGATAATCCAGTTCCTAGGAGTGTCGGAATGTTTTCTCACTACAATGTCTTGCTACTGCAGGAAAGCAGGACGCAAAGCTCTCACTCTTTTATACCTTTTACTTATGAATTTTAACTTTAGTTTTTGAATAAAGAACATTTTATACACTACTGGCCAGTGTTTTATAGCACGTGTTGTGTAGGGAGTGAATAGAGGCAATGTTCCCAGGAGGTTTCTGAGCCCAGGGAATGGATTCAGTGAACGATATGGGCCTTACCACGTCAGTACATTTGTCTTGAGACTGGGCAAGCTGCAGGGATGTCCCTTGTGCTGTTAACACGGAGTGTTAGGAGGCTGCAGACCCGGGAACGCTCCCGTTCCCTTCCCTCCTGCTGCCTCTGCAGCCTGTGCCTGCTGCTGGTTATAACCTGCTTTCTCAGTTGCAGCCAGTCGTGATCAGAAGACACCTACAGAGGCAGAACCCACCTCTCTTGGCAATTTGTTCCAGTCATTAATCTTCGTTTTCGCTCTTATCATCAAACATATGCATCTAATTTCTTGAATTTCACTGGCTTGAGGTCCTTGCAATTCCCTCCCTGCCCAAATTACAGAGCTCTTTATTAGCCAGCGCTTCCCTCCCAAGAGGAATTTAAAGGAACGCTCTAATCAACGTGCTTTTCAATCTCACTCTCTATTTACCTCGAGTCTGTGCATTGATTAAAGCAGCAAAGATTGAGAGGGGCTCAGAGCCAGAAGCCTTGAGGGAGCTGAAATCCAAACATTCACTTCTGTCAGGTACGCTGCTATAAAACACAAAGAATTTGCAGGGTGCAGTTACAGGAACAGTTTCTTTGGTTTATAAACCCCCATATTCCTCCACCTATTCCCATCTCCGGTCCTGCAATCCATCACCCTCACTGTACAGCAACTCTTCGAAGCTCCTGGGGTAAATTGGATCAGTGAAATGACCCAGGTTGACATAAAACAAAAGCAAAACACAAGACACAAAACAAACCCTCCTTAAAATACTCTAACAATTACTGCTGATGAATTTCTATCAGGCCAAAATGAGTCCCAGTTGCTGAAAGAAAGGAATTAGTGTAGAAAAGGGTGTCAACATTCACAGTTGTAAAAGTTTTATATGGGCAAATATTCTTACAGAAAATGATTTTCTTACAAAAAAAGATGAATACCCTGCAAATTTTCCAGTTCTTATGCAAATATAAAAAGAAAAGGAAAAAAAATATATTTCCATGGATATTAAAAATGGAGCATTTTGCTTTTTGCCACAGAGGAGTATTTCTATGAAAATGTGTGCAAAAAGGCAAAAATCAGTGTGAGCACCTGATAGAGGTGGGAAGCCTGGACGATTTTTGCTAGCTCTTGTTGCAATGCTGAGAGGGAAAGTGCTAGAGAAGCTCCACGTTTCACTGCCATGGTCATTCTGATGGAGCGCAGCAGAACTTCGGGCAGAACCCAGGACAGACATCATCCACCCAGACACTTAGAAGCTATTTAGAAATATGGTAAGATATAAACATGACACAAGGCTCATAAAAATTGCAAAAATATAAAAGAAAAAAAAAAAAGCAGCCCTTCCTCTGCCCTCCGCCCGGCCCTGCCTACCTGCAAGGCTGCAGCTCCTTCAATAAAAGTTGGCCCTTTGTGTCTATCTCGTATTTCAATAAACAGAGGACTTCTCAAAACGAACAACCTGTTCTCCAAAAGAGCCCCCGGCTCCGCACGTTTAGCTGCAGAGAGGAAACCTGAATGAATGAGAAGGGAGGAGGGGATTTCACACAAACCAACAAACAATTTGTTGCCCAGCTACTCCTGGATTCCTCCCGCCTCCTCTTTTCCGAACATTTGGGGCTTTTTGTTTTTCTCCTGGTTCTGCTGAGGAGAACAGGGAGTCCACTGGAGCAGGGGGATTAAGAGAGTGGAAGGAGGACGGAGTGATGACCCCGCTGTTAACTAACAGCACATTAAATGAGAGCTACTTCTCCATGCACAAGTAATGTCCACAGCGGTTTGTTTCTGTTAAATGCAGTTCAGCACCCAGCTAAACTTCCAATCTATTATTTTTTAATTAAAGGTGGCTGACCAAGATTCTCTGGAACAATTAATGCAGCAAACCTGAGCAATTGATGCAGCAAACCATAGGTTTAAAAGCAAATGAGGGAGGGAAAACGTATCAAAAAGAGGCAAAAAGGGGGAAGAGGTGACTTATAGCTAGAATTTGAACGCGAAGGAGTAAGAGGGGAACCACCCTCATGCAAACTCGAGCCATCCACACATCCATACATCAAGCAAGCTGGCGAGTGCTTTTCAACTGGTCAAAAGGTGCTGGCCAGCTCCCAACTTCTCTCTGCTTTCCCCAGAAAGCCAATAGTAAATTTTATATATAGTTCATCAAATAAAAATGCAATTATGTTAAATACACATATATACGGGAGACTTTTTTCTCCCCTGTGGTAATCACAGAAAAGTAAAAGCCCTTTGATTACAGTTCACTGGCTTCAGCACTCAGATGCTGAGATGATGCACTCAACAGCTTGGCAAGCAAGCCCTATAGCACATCTTGAAAACAGAAATCCCAAGGATTCCTTATGAAAAGCAGGGAATCTGTATGGAAAATAAAGATTTTATTATTTTCAAATTAAATATCATAAATATTCTGACTGTGGCACACAAAAGGAAAATGAACGGCCGGCCCTTCCAGCTGCATCACAGTGCAGGGGGAAGAGGTGTCAGGTTAAACTCTGCTTTTCAGGCTTTTGTCAATCTGTTTCAACGTGAGATTAAGTTTTCTTTAAATTGAATAAAAATACACAAGTAAATATTTACTGGAAGATTATATATTGTACATTAAATCCTGCTGAAAGCCAGGCTTTTGGGCAGAGATGAAACTGGACAATCAGCTGCTCACAAACTTGAAAACAAATCTCGAAAATACAGATTTACCTGAGAGACTGGAAAAAGCAGAGTTTTCCCCTCAGGCTACTGGATAATTAAAATCATCTATAATGAACAAAATCCTAAAATATCATTTTATGCCAAAAATTCAGTATTTTGTTAAATATTAGAGGGCATTTTTTTTCCTTTGCCAAATGTGCATTTTAATAGGAAATAAATATGAGAAAGTTTTCAAAACTAAACGTCCCTTTAGTCTATAAAAAGACCAAAAAAAAAATCTAAAACAAACAAAGGAGACATTTGTTCTTGAATTTCACTTCCCATGTAAAATTGCAGATGAGGAAAAAAAAGTAGGTTTTCATCTACTCCCATGCAATTTATCATGCCAAAGAACAGGACTTTATTATAAATCCCATGGCACCTTTCACAAGAATAAGGGTGTCAACCCCTTGCCCCGGCCAAACTATGTGCGGGCAATTGCTCTCCATCCCTTCCGTTCTCTCTAATTTTAGTGCACTGTAACATTCCTCCCATTTCCATCAGCTCTTGCCTATATTTGCTGCAGGGTTCAGTATTGGTGTTTTTGTAGGGTATAAAACAACCTTTAAATAGATCAAACTTTGTTCAGCGCTAACTACATCAGTTTGTACTTGCAAATTTTAAAAAAGCCAGTTTACCCCAAACCCTGTGAAGTAATTGAGTGAGTTTCTTACTCCCAGGTTCATTCAAGGAAACAAACTTTGACTGTCGATTATTCATCCGAATTAGCAGAGCTTATGCAAGTGGTTTGGGACCTCACTGGGTGGAATGAACATTCTGATTTCCAATAACAGGAAACAATTTTGGGTCAGTTACAGTTAGGGCTCCAAATTTTCGGTACTTACATAATTAGGAATTGAGCACTGATTGCCAAAAGAGGTTTGTGCAAAATGAGATCCTACAGTAATTATCTTCTTTTTTTTTGATATTAGTTTTCTCATTTACTAACATGAAGCACCCTGGAAGTCCTGTGAAGCTAATAATAAAGCACACAGCCACCAGAGCACACTCCAAAGAATGCCAGGCTCTCTGTGCTGGAGACAAGCAAGAATTTGAGCAGTATTTTGGCCAGCATTCCTCACTTTATAGGCAAACTATCAATGCTGAAATGCCTAAAACTGTGCCTGATGAAGACATTCCACTTATTTGGGTCACAGAAGGGTGGTAATTTTTATAGTGTTGTTTTGCAAGACAAACTATGTAAAACTAACGAGGAACAAACGCAAGAAAAGGAAAAACAGAAACGCAGCAACCCATATCCTTCACTTTGTTAGACCAGTTGCTAGCTGTACAAGCCATCAAACCATAACACTTTGGTAGACTGGTATTTTTAAGCACGTTACACTCTCCTTTTCCATTGCTTCCAATGGCAATAAGGGGCTTTAGGGTCTCAAATGCCATCTAGGGCCTGAAGTCCTTGGACAAGAAGAAAAATGTCATTTCTGCCCTAGGATTTTCAGCTCCCTCTGCGCCCCTTAGAAGTTGTTCATGTTGCTTTTCCCTGCCAACAATTCTTCTTCTGAGATAAGCAAGTGGAATGACATTTGCAGGAGGCTACATGAGCTTCAACAGGGCTACAAGGACCTTCTCAAGCGCAGGGCTCGCCCAAAAGCACGTGCCCACCTGGGCTCCATATGTGAGACCAGAAGTCACACAGATCCCGGGATACAGCCCAGGTCCAGGCACACCATTCCTTGGAATCGCACACTGGGGATTTGACTTTATTTGCTCGCCAAGCCACCGTGCGTGCCTGCTAACGAAGGGACAAGCACTCGGGTGAGGAAAATACTTTTCTTGAGCTCCCAGATGGTGTAGGAAGGACTGTGGCATGCTCAGTGTGGATGCCAGGAAGGTCAAAAATGGCTTTCTAGTTTTGTAAAGAGCTAGTTTTAAGGTACAAATTTTCAAAATTGGCTGTCTAATAGCTGGACTGTGAAGGAGAAAACACTTGCTCTGTTTCTTCACTAATACTGGCTACTTACCCCTTAAGAAACACCTTAAGAGGTGCAGGAGCAGATCCCCTCTCAGTGTTTTGACACAGATGGGCTCTGTTCTGCACGGGATGAGGTGTCTAATGGGAGTCCGCAGGGGCAAAGTTGGCCTTTCCCACGGGGGCTTTGCAAGGAAGGCAGGGGAGGGCAGCTCGGCTGCAAACACCTTGGCACAAGAGGGACTTTTCAGTGCCTGGTTCGTAGGGACCCACAGGCCATGGGCTGCTCTGCAGCTGCTGGTGCACATCTTGTCTGACTCTTCCGCCCTCAAGGCATGTTATTGCTGTTGAAAGAGGCTCATGTCATTACCTCACTTGGATGGCCCCATTGCAACCTATTTGCAGTTCAAATCTCAGAGCAACATGTTGGTAAAACGCACTCAGTCTGGCAAGACTCTCACATGTGCATGCAGAGCTTTCTTGCTGAAGCTTTTCCTTTTTTCACTTTCCAGTTTATTGTCTAAGAGCTGCTTGTTGTCCCTCCAAATGATGAATCGACCTCACTGCAGGCTGGCCTTGGTAGCACTGCTTTGATGCAGATGTCCTAATAACAGTGTCAGACACTGGCAACGCTCGGCCCAGCAGAGCCCTCAGAAGAGGCCACCACGGTGCCTGCAGGACGTTCTGGGCTGCACCGTGTCCTAGTCTCACACCCACACAACACTGTGTGTACAACAGTTTGTAAACATTAGTCTGGGGAGAATGTAATGCTGTGCTTTGTCTGCATTGCCAAAGATGATGCAAATTTTCTGAATGTAGCAAACAACTGGATGCACATGTGAAATGCATGTCCACCTTATTCCAGCAAGCCCTTGCAGGCAGCTTTCCTCCAGCAGCTGCTGACTATGCCGTGTTTTTAATGAATATGCTGCAAGTCCCCTGTCTTTCTTTTCTCCTGCTGCCAAGAAACTTATGACAGTTTGTTGCTGTAGCATCAAGAGATGTGACAAGAGAATTTATTGAATATTTATCCACTCCTTGCTCATTTTTCATGCAAGACTCTCTTAACACAAGTCACCAACTGATATTCCTTTCTTAGGCAAAGGAAATCTAAGCTCTACAGTCATCAGCTGGAACAATAACCTGTGATATCGAATTCAGGCCATGCAGCCCTGATTTCAAAAAGACAGACTGCAATATTTAATAGCACAGAGAAGACGGAGAGGTTCTCATCTGGAAAGACATTTGTCACGGGAACGCTTTGCATACTTGACTTTTAAAGTCAAGCTTAGTCTTTAGATCAGGACCACAGAAGAATTCAAAAGATAGATGCTCCCTCTTTCCGATGAGCTTGAAGATGAAAGATCTTAAAGGTTATTATAGTGGTACCGTCCTGTGTGCGCCGCAGTAACTACCAGCTGGGAATTTTAGAACATCCAGATAAGTGATAAAGTCCTGGCTACAGCGAGGCCCGCAGGGCCTGGGAAGGCTCTCCCCCACAAAACACCATTACACAAAACAAAATAAAAATTAAGAAAGCATTAGTATGCTGCAGGTCACAAGATACAGACACAAACTGCGCAGTTGATCCCAGTCTAACCTTACAAGAAATGTCCCCCTGAGGACTCTTGGCCACGTGTTCTCAATTTCTGCCTCTTAAACAAGAGCAGCATAAGGAAAAAAAAGACCAGTTATAAGATTATGATGTTGGAGGGTTTACTGAGGGCGGAAAGAGCCTTATTATTATTAAAAAAGGCAGAGGCCATAAATAATAAAAGAAAACATCATGAGAATTCAATTCTAGCTGACTTGCTAGTCAAACAGCAAGCGTGGACAAAACTGCATGACTCGGAGCTAACCTACCTGCACCGAGAGCCAGGCAAACCCCTCAGCGGCCCTGCAAGATCCTCACTCCTTCTGTTACCTTAGGATACTCTTAGGACTTCATATTCTTAGGTTGATATATTACTCTTACGATACTCTCTATATGAACACACTCGACACTTGCACAGAACCTCAGAGACTCTTCACAGCTACAAGCATTTCCTGGAAGGGAAATCATTTCTGAGTTAGTCTTGTCAGGAATAACTTCTTTGGACATAACAGGGCCCGTGTTGTCCTAAAAGCACATAAAACATTCGTAAGGAGAAGTCATTTCCTCCCTCGACAAGGATATAAATCCTCCAAGGACATAAAAGCTAGAGAAAGAAAACAAACCCTCACACCTGGGGGACACAGAGTCTTAACATCTGTATTCACAGGAGGGTCTTAGCAAGGAGCACTCCCTTACCTACTTATTTCAAATGAACTGTATACTCTCCTTTACACACAGGTGCAGATTTCTTTCCCCTGAAAACTAGCAAATGCTACTGCCCTGCTTGGTACACGGCTGCGGTCGCTCTCGGCAGAAGAGACTTGCACATGCAGCAGCTGAAGGAAGCCTCTCTTGAAAGCAAGTTTTTCTCATATACTTCATCTTGTACCTGAGCTGCAAAATGCAAAAAGAACAGAATTTACAGTTGCACCCTCGCACAGAGAGACAGACACCCCCACAATTTAGCTGCCTGTGTGCTCCACCTGAAAGCAGAAGATGCTCAAGCCCTGGAAGTTAAGTTGGGCAGGATTAAAGCAAGGACAGCAAAGGCACTGAGGCCAGGATCAGTGCAGCAAGAGAGGGGTATGTGGTAGCACGAGCTTTGCTCTCCCATCTTCCTCACTGTCATCTCCAAGTGATAAATTACTATTAAACACCCATGCTAAAATATACAGGACTTGCTTTATTTTTAGGCTTCCACTTGGATGCCAAGCCGTTTAAACCACCCAGTTTAGGAAACACTATTAAAAAAGAAACTGAAGAGTAGCCAAATTCTTAGCCTGCTGCAAACATTCTATTCAACAACTGGTGGCTCAGTTTACATCATACTTAGGCATCAATAAATAATGTAAATGCATACTTCTCTTTAGGTTAAGCGTAATACTTACCAGGGACAACATTTCAAGAATTTGTATGTGCTTAGCCCTCCCTTTCAGAAAGGATGCCATCCTAAATAAAGCACAGAGAATTTGTGGCTACGTCTCATTCACTAATACATTAATTGCATAATGAACCATATATTAACACTAACCTCACTTATTCATCTGGGGAAAAAAAAATACAAATATGAAACAGTCCCTATCCAATAAACTCCATGCTTTTCCAAATCGTGCAATCGGCTTACAGCAAAACTTCTATCCTTTCCATCCAAGCTTAGCAAACACAAAGGAAAGGTGGTTTTGTTTAAATCAATATTTTCTCTTAAATTTCTCTGGAGAGAGGATCTCACCTTGTGCTGGATGGCTAGGTGGCTGTTACAGCCCAGCTTTATACGGCTGAGTCCCAAACTGGGCCCGGAGGTAGGAGGTTCTAGGAGGAAGAGCTCATGAAAATCCTTCCAAGTTTTTATAAATGACTTCACAAATCCACTGCCTAAAATGAGACTTGCAAATTAGAAGCTTCGAAGGGTTTATCTCATGAGTTTCACAGCTTCATCATATTGGAATTTAATCACAGTAGAAATTTAGTTAATAACATGATCTAAGATTGATATCTTCCTTATAGACTTAATCTTGCTTCTCAGTTTGACAGCAGAGCTTGCCAGATAACAACTGTCTTTAAATACTTCAGAACTACAGAACAGACTGTATTCATTCCTAAGGCAGAGAGCAACTTAGAGCTGCACTATTCATAAATACACATTTATTTTTTTTCATTAGAAATGCATAATTACAGCATTTAAAAGCATTTTCCCCTAGAAAAGTATTTAAGCAACAGTACAAACAAAATTGTTAGTCTTTTGCAAATACATTTTTTTTCATTACACTGAACAGAAAACACCAGCAAAAGGCTAATACTTGCAATTATGGGATTTTTTTTAATATTTTCCATTTTTGTTATAAACACCATAGCAAATAAAAAAGCTGTTTAAACAGTGAAAAATATTTGAGCTCTTGATTTTCTCTATGTGGTAAAGCAAGTATTGCAAGCAGCAATACACTTCATAAGGTATCTGCAGACATTCAAATGGTGTATTTCACAGAAGAAATGACAGGATGAACATTAATTTAGTCTTACTGTTCTGATTAATTAGATTTCTTTGCCCTCTTCGGGAAGGATTTCTTCCTCTTTAAATATACCTAGGGGCCAGCCACGTGTTTTTGAAGGCCGGGTTCTGGTGTCGAGTGATGCAGTTCCAGCTGAAGTAAACGGGTCTGGGGAGAACTATGTGCAGAAGAGCAAGCACATCCTCAGAGCTCTGGTATCTACAGGAGATGCCCGAGGTGTCACCATGAGTCTAAGAGGTGTTTCTGTTCTCCTGTTGTTGCACGAAGGCTACAGCACTTCGCTTCCCACCGCGGTTCGCTGATACCGGGGTTGGCGCCGCCGCCTTCCGCAATTCCCGTTTTATTGAATTTGGATGGCTCCGTGCTCTATCTGCATTTCTGGCTGGATTGCTGATTGAAGGGAATCAGTGCCCTAGGAAAGGAAAAGTGAAATAAGTGTCTCAATGCAGAAGTGCTTCTCCCCAGCGTGACCGAGGGAAGGAGGGCACGTGGCCACGCAGAAGCCCCTGGATGCAGCAGCACCAGCTCTGTTGGAGGCCAGGCCCAGGACAGAGCTAGGACAGTCCCAGAGGACACAGAAATCAGCACGGGAACAGAACAGCTTCCAGGCACGAGCAACCTACCACGCTCCAGGCTGGAAAAAGGAAGGATGAAGAGGGGTCACAGCATGGATCTAAATACCCACGAGGATCTAAACACTCCACAGAGAGAGAAATCAAAACCAGCGTATTCAGGCTCTCTTCCTAAAAAAGAGCTAGCTCTAAAAAGAAACAAAAACTAAGTTACCCCATGCTCACAGGCTGCCTTGTAGCAGCTGCCCATGGACACTGGCAGCTCCCAAAGGGAACAAGAAGGGAGCTCAACAGCATTATGGAGGAAAAGCCCATCAAGGGCTGCCACCTACCCAGCCAGCACAGGACAGCACGATGGCACACGGGGAGGGTGACAGGGTCTCCTTGCCCTGTTTCTGCACTGATGCTCAGGGCTGTAGGATGCTGCTACCCACCACAGCCCTCCCCTGCTCTGGGGACGACAAGGACAGAGCCACCACGGTGGCTTCGGAGGCATCGCTTGTTTTTCCCACAGAAAAGCCTTCACGGAGCCCTCATTCCCCTCACTCACCAAGGAAAACAAGTTGTCGATGAAAGAATACGAAGAAACACAACTGATTTGAACTCTGATTGAAGATGAATTGTCACGTAGCAGGAGCCTCACAAAGCTCCAGAAGACGGGATATATTTTAAACAAAGATGCTGCTTGGAGTAAGGAAACTGGATTATCCAACTCCACCTTTAGAACCGCGTGCTGAACAGCATTTAAAAGCAGCTGTATTTGCTTAGATAAAATCCATCACCCTCAATAACCCGTCCCCTGACAGTGGCCAATATCACAAGCAGAGATGGATCGTAAGAAAAGGGCAAGAATTTAATGATATTTTCCTATACCCTCCCACAGATTCCTGAGCTCTGCCCTTGATGGATTTTTTATCCATAAATTCATCAAATTGTTGCTTAACACAAAGCCCTGGACACAGAAGTATTTCTGTAGAAACACTTCTTTTATGAAATGCAATCCTGCTTGAAGCCCTGCTTTTCACGCTCAGTCTAGTACTGATACTTGACAAACCACAAAGAAATGAGGCTGGAAACCCCACTTTACCTTTACTACCCTGCAAGTTTTCCTATACAGTCACAACTTGCTTACTCAAATATAAAGTCTGGAAGGTTCAAAATCATAGAGCTCTGTTCCTAAATTCAGGTTTTGCTGCGCAATTATTCCTGATCCTTTCTCTGTTTTGCTGCCAGTTAACTGCAAAGACCTATGGCGTCTTTTCCTATGCAATTTTATAGGGAATCTGGTATATTTTTACATACACAATAAATCAGTGCCAATATAGAGAATAATTCCACCAGATTGTTTAGTTTGACAGCAGCTGAATCTCAGCTTGTTTCCCTCCACTGGTGAAAAACTTCCCTCCAAGATTCAGAGCAGCAGACTGCCCATGGAATAGGATGCACATTTCAGGTTTGTAATTATGTTTTTCCAATGCTAACCAAATTTAACACCAGTACCTGAAGTTTGAGCACACAATAAATCCAAATATTCTTTGTCATCATAACGTTTTGTATTTCGAAATTCTGCAAGTTGCTGGAAGTAAATACTACTATCACGGCATGTAAAGAAGCTAAACCTAGACCCCAGATTCACATCTCATTTCAAATGTGCATTTGCCATTTTCTGCCTGCTAAACACTACCAGTATATTAATAGCTGGTGCTTAAATATGTGGTTTAGGGGCCCTAGGAAACTGTTACAATCCTAGCTATTAATACTTGTGTCTAAATATGCTTGAGTGCATTGAAAACACTAAACTGAAACCCATATTACTCTCAGAGAAGGGATTCGTTTCAAGCAACTTCACTTCTGCCTTCAGCTTCGTGCGGGCGACCCAGCAGCTATGGAGACAGCTTTCAAGATACAAGATTAAAAAATTGGTGCCTTGTTTTCATACATTAAATAAATTCTCACTCGCAGCATTTCAAATATGGAATTTATGTAGGGTACTAGAATGAGTCCAGGTAGATAATAACAAACTCCACTTTAATAAAGCTTTGCGACTCGGAATCATTGACAGCATCTCAGTATGTGATAACAGGTATAAAGGTTGCTATAGCTTCACTGGCAGGGATACGCACTTAAAACTTCTCCCTTTGGGCATGAGATCTTTCTGACATGATGTTGGGCTACTTCATAAGTTTAGTCAAAAAGATCTATAAATCTTGGGGCAATGAAAGTATTAAGTTGGCTTCTCCACTTTTTTTACAGACCCCTGGTTTTTCTTTGCGTAAATGGAAGAAATATTTATGGCAAACCTATTTTTAGTGTTGTCTATTTTCCTTTTCGTATTCTTCTTACTTCGCATTCCTTTTTCGTTTCTCTTCAGCTTTGTATAAATCTCTGTGGTTAACCACAATATTAAAACCTAACACGGTGCAAAGTGTCTCTGAAGAAAAAAGGAAAAAAGGAAAAAAGGAAAAAAGGAAAAAAGGAAAAAAGGAAAAAAGGAAAAAAGGAAAAAAGGAAAAAAGGAACCCCTTTGGTGGCTGCCAATGGTGTGGGAGGCTGGTGCCTGTTTATAACTGAACTCGGTAACCGACTGCTTGTCGGATCTGATAGCCAAAACGGGGGGGAAAAGGCACAAAAAACAGGGAAAAGGAAACAGGGAAAGTTAAACTGGAGAAATATTCTGAGGCCTGGAGTGAGGAGAGCAGAATGTCAGGAGAGAAACACCTTCGGGGCCTTATAAATTGCACAGTAGCAGGAAGGTACCTGGTACTCAAGGATTTGGAGCAAGGATTTGGATTTAGAGCACAATCCCTGCAGCAACACTCTTAATGTCCAGCGTATCGTTACACACAAGCGTGAATAGAGCACTAAGGAGGCTTGAGAAGATGGATACAGAGAAAAAACAGGGAAGAGACAAAAAAGATGAGCTAGGACTCACCTCTACAGGAAAATTAGCGTGCAAAAAAACCCAAATGCAGTTTTATAGCACACCATGGTTCATTTGCCAGGAAGATTATTTCTTTTGGGCAGGCTGCATGTGTTTTATGGAAATTGCTTGATAGCATCCAACCGGGGAGCCAGTGTGGAGTAAGTCAAGGCTGGGCTGAGGCAACCAGGAGAGCTGGGAGCTCCGGCTCTCCCTGCGGAGCCAGCGCGAGACGCAGCGGGGCAGCTCCAGCCTCCATCCAAGCACATATTTGCCCCTGGAATAACAACTGTGCTCCAGCTTCATGCATGGA
Source organism: Tinamus guttatus (assembly GCF_059628265.1). Taxonomy (NCBI): domain Eukaryota; kingdom Metazoa; phylum Chordata; class Aves; order Tinamiformes; family Tinamidae; genus Tinamus; species Tinamus guttatus. Next base: position 1,873,390 of record NW_028288778.1, read on the forward strand.
AGCGACCTGCAGACTAACCTTCCCATGCAAGGAGCAGCGAGCGCTTTGGTTTTGTGCCCAGGAGCTTTGCACTGGATTCCTTTGATTTCTTATACGATACCAGGCAAAAACAGGCCCTGAGGTTGTCTGCTGAGGTTTCCATTAAAAAACCTCCTTCTAGCTAGCAAGTGGTATCTTTTATTTCACTGCAATTAGGCATCCTCCAAAAAGTCAGCTCGCTACAGTGTGGTTCATGGAAGAATATGGAACCTTCCTCATAAAAACCCGCCATGAGCCACAGCTTCCTGACGAATGATGGTCACGGCACCTGTCAGTGCCCAGCTGCTCCGAACTCACTCCAAATCCAACCACTCTTAAGCCTTCCCAAGCAGCCCAAGAGTCTTCCACATTCACACATATGAATGTTGAAGCTGATTAAAATAAATAAATAAATAAAGCTTCCATATTGACTGAGAGGATAAGGCATTCACTGTTAGCCTGGGAAACCCAGGCTGTTGATCAAAATTACTGGAAAAATGCTGCCAGAAAGGGAGTAAGAGAAACCTCGGTTTGAAAAATATTTTTGGGTAGTTTCCAAGCAAGATTTTCTCCCTGTCCTTTCAATGTGGTTCTCATCCTTCAAGGATGCAGAAAAACAATGATGACCAAAATAACTATTCTCCGGGGGTGTTGAGCAACAAGTTAAAAGCAGGAATAGTCAAAGGCTGTATATACCTTAAACAGAACGATGTTTCTTATTACAGATGATGTTTTTATCATTCAGAGGCAGGATTACAGGCTCATTGGGGCTGCAGTATTTGCAGACAGCCATGTAGTTCCTCCGACAGACATTTCAATCAATTTAAGCGCACTGAAACGGTGTTAGAAAAAAAGATACGTACTTGGTTGGTGGCCGAGTGGTCTGTCACCGGGGCCAGCTGTACGTACTGCACTTGGATGTCGCTGCCTTGGAGCGGGGATCCGTCGACACCGCCCGCCGCGGGTTCAGCGGACGCAACCGCTATCAGCTGGGCGCCCTGCAACACCTGCAGGCAGAGCAAGGAGAGAGCAACCCGTAAACAACCATGCTGGAACAGCTAACTCCAAACAGATGTAAAGCCAAAGATGCTAAAAGAAAATACACAATAAAACCTGCCCGTCGGTAACAGTGACTTCAAATCAAGAGGTTGTGCTGCGCATATGGAAAGCTTCTCGTACTTGGTGCATTTTGCTTATGAGATCTGGCTTCCTTCCACTCCCTTGTGAAAGGGTTAACAAGCCACGTACCTGGAAACGTTTAACTCCCCTGTGATTCCCTAATACAAACCAGGGCTGCACTCTACATGCATCAGCGCCAGCAAAGGAACAAATCACCCTGGAGGCCTAGGCTAAATATGTCAGTTCTAATATGTTTTTTTACCTTATAATATCATCTGTTAGTACATACAGAACGAGGCTGTTCTAATAGGTAATAACAGTTAGTGCGCTAATTCCCCAGCCTAATTACTAGGAGTGTTTTCTTTGAGCACATCCAATTCCCTCTAGCTTGAGCGTGAATTATCCCAGTAATCCAAGGAGAAGCAAGACAGGGATGCTTAAAAGGGCCGCTGGGAGACAAAACGGAGCCCTGCTGCTCCGCTACGGAGCTGCCCTGAGCTCCAGGCTCGCTCCGGAGCAGCACGTGCAGCAGGGCGGGATGCGGCTGCTCCCGCTCAGCTGCCTCCCAGGCGCTGCCACGGACCTCACCTCTCGCCCAGCTCCCAAGGAAAACTTAATCCCATGCAATTGAATCCCATGCGACTTAATCCCATGCAATCTGCTGGGAAGGACCGAGCCGAGCTTTGAAGCTGAGCCAGCTTTGCAGGATGCTGGTTTAGAGCTTTTTCTGCTTGATTTTAATGATGGTAGAGAAAGAGACAGAAAAAAAGGACATTGGCTTCACTCTTGTCATTCTTGGATCACCAGGTTCAGGCACAGAGGGTAGAAGAAAGGAAAAACAGATTGTTTTTTGTTTAGTTCTGCTTGTTTAGGTACTCTGCCACCTCCTTACAAGGAAACGCTGAAAGACGTTTCAAAAGATTTATGAATCCTTTAGTACATTCCTCAAATCATCACGAGAAGTGTTTTGGGGAACTGTTTCCACCCAGAAATAGCAGTTTGCAGACGTGTCTGACAGTCGGTGCCCTGGTGACAGCTGAGGCCTCGCTGGCTGCTGACGAAGGGGCTGATGAGGGTTCGGAGCTTTGCTAACGACGCAGGCAAGCGCGTGATAACATCAGCAGCACAAAACCTCCACGCCGAGCACTGCTTTTTCCTGTTACATATGCACAGGCAGAGCCAAGATGCTCATTCTCACAGCCAAAATCACTCAACTCCTGGCAACTTATTATCACCGCAACAACGATGTTTCTACTGTATATGAAGGCAGGGGTTTAATAACTACTGCTAATGAATGTTTATGGCCATTAACGCTTCTTTCTGATGGGTTAAGAGCACAGGACCATGATTGCCTTCAAGCAAGCAGGGAATCCATCCATAAAAGCTTTCACTTCACAGCGTTCATGCAATTAGGTTAATCTTAATTCTTGAGAAGTGAAACATAAATCAGAATAAAATATCTGTATGTAAAAAGCAGCAGATCCCCAACTTTATTTTTTAAATCCAGCTTAAATACAGGGAGTTTTCGTACCTCTATGCTGCGAACGCTGTGTTTTTAAGCTAGGGCGTTTGCACCCCGGCAAGCAAAAGCCGTCGTCCGAGTGAAGGAGAACAAGGAAGAGCGGAGCCTCCGTGGGAGGCGGGAGCCACCCCTTGGAGTGATCTCTGGGGGTCACGCTCCGGATTTCAGGGGTCTGGGGGTCCCAAGGCGCCGTCCGCAGCGGCGAGAGGAGGCTCCGCTCTCCTTGCGTGGGAGCAAGCGCAGCCCTCTGCTCCTGCAGGGTTTTTTCTGGAACTGTGAGGACTCCACGCACTGTCCTATTGACTAGCCGCAGGTCTTGGTAGGTTTTATCTCAGCAGCTAGTTCTGAACTATGGGGAGTGCCTGAGCGAGCCTGTTATTCCTGTAATCAAACTGTTTTATAGCAGTGAAGCTAAAAACACTTTTTATGGCAGGCTCCCCATTGCGCTCCGGCAGCCGCGCGCTTGCTAACAGCCCCCATTTGCAGCACATACTCTGGAGGAGACAAAACAAACCTTCTGCGTGCTATTTTACACTAAATATGATAAGCTCCTATCGGTGACCTACCTGGGCCATCCCACCTGCAAGAAAACAAGAGACACTTGCATAAATGCTGTCCTTTTGCTGTCAAATGACACTTTCCCTACTGCTTTTTTGCAAACGGTGCTTTCCAAATCGCATCTTTGTGGTGGATGAACTCTCTGCAGGCGAGCTCCTATCCACCAGGCACCTGGGGGCGTTTTTGCAGGATCCGCCGGATCCGCCGCGGCGGCTCGGCCGGGTTGCAGGGACCGGAGTCCCGCGCGGAGCCCGGCTCCCGGCACCACCGCAGCCCCGCGCGCCGCTCCTGCCTCCCCGTCCTGCCGTTTGAAGGAACAGGGAGACAAACCACACACAAAAGGACCTCCGGAAGGAGAGATCAGCAGCCAGCGCCGTTTTTCCTCCTTCGGCATCTCCTATTTGCGCAGACGCTTGCAGGATTACGGGCTTCAGCTTGCAATAAGGGAAGGTGAGCTGACGGAGCAAGACAGGCTGATTTCCATTAGCCTCGTGCCAAAATATTTGCGTTTGGTAAACCAGGGGATTTGCTCTAAATTGGAAGTTCCATTGACATGTTTATAGAGGAGCTTAGAGGCTGTGTCCTGAGCACTTTCCCTACCTTTTCTCTACCAATTGCCTGCCCGTTTTTTTCAGAGAACATGAGGCTTCGAAACCCGATCCTGCTTTTAGGAAGCGGGAAGGGAGCGCGGAGCAGCGTGTGCGGTGCAAACCCGGAGCAGAAACCCAAGCCGAGGAGCCTTTCGCTGCTCCGCTCACATAAACAAACCAGCTACTGAGACATGCTACTAAGCAGCATGTTTACTTTGGGGTTTAGGGAAAAATCATTCTGGTACCAACATATTAATTAGAGAAAGCGAGCATGCAAGATGCTTAGCAGCCACAAAAAGGCCGCTTTTCCAAACTAAGAACCATTTCACTTCTTCAGGCCTCTCTTTATCCACTAGTACATCGTGCCCAGGCTACTTAGAGCGTGTTTATGCCACTTCAGAGAAACAAAACAACAAAAAAAATCAGTCTGCAGCTTCAAAATTAAAAGCAGAACAATCTAATGCTGAAAGTACCCAACAGGCAGCAGCGCTAACAGTGGTCTTGGATTTCTTTAAATGCTGCCTAGCTTGTTATTGGGGCATAACTGGCCATATAAGCGAGGCACCGACCAAACGAGAGAATGCAAGGAAAAGAAGGCAGAATTCCCACTCTTAAATTAAACCATCTGAGCTTTCATGAAGAAATGAGTGATGAGTTTGCCTTGATGCCTGCAGAGCACTCTCAGAGCAAAGTGCTCTCCGCCACTGCTCAGCTCCTGGAATTGGGACACAGGAGGAGAGGAAAAGTGGAAAATTCCCATCCTGACCCATCTTTTTTGTTGAAAGGGATTTGGAAGTGAGGCTGTTTCTGCAGCCGCGATGGCCGGGTACATTGTGTTTTATCTGGTGAGCCAAGGCGAGGATCAATCCAAGCTCCGGCTCAGCCCGGAACATTTGATCCCGCTCCACATGTCTGAACACCTCTGTGTCAAGCATGACAAGACGACCTCCAGGAGCCTAAAGATATCACTTAACTAACCGCGTCGGGCTCAAAAAATAACGTGATTTATCAAGAATCTTGAGCTTATCCAGAGAGATAGGAAAATGCAACTGAACGGAAAACGCAACTGAGCTGACTCTAAAAACAGCAATTAATCACATTTTCTCTAGAATCTACTGGGGACTACGATGAATTCACTAGAATTCTGTCTGATCTTAAAAACACGGTAGAAGATTTTTATGATGAAGATCTATACTCACACTTTCTAATTGTGACAAACAGTATTTCTTGACCCAACTTTGGTACAGAAAAGGTACACCCAGGGCTGGTGCAGCCGCATGGCTCCCGGCTGGCTGCTCACTTGACCTCCGGACCACTGCTTTAATTTCACAATTCACATCTACCATTGACCTTAGAATAAAGGAATTGTACCAAAAAACGTAAACAATCTGCCCTTTTCTTCCCCATTTCACTGGGCCTCTCCGGCACTCTGCTTACCCAGCCCAAGCCACAAGCAGAATTCAAGACAACGTTCAAATAAGAACAATTCTACAAGTGACTCGTCTAAAAATGATCAATCAGACAAAAAAAGGTGCGTGGGGGGATGTTAACTCATTCTGGAGAATATATATTTTTTAAAGTGCATATTTGGTTACCCAGCCTTCCTGGTGAAGTGTTTTTTGCCTTGACAGTGACAAGATCTGCAGCTCTCGCGGGGCTGCGTTACTCCTGACACGACAGGATTGCACAATTATTTCCACTGGAAACAGCTGGAAGCAGAGGAGCGTGCTGATTTTTTCAGTTCTCTCAGCTTGCAGCTCTAGTCATGGATACATGTTTTTCCTCACATAGAAAACACTTATCAAGGGAAAGAAAAATGGGAATACGCAAGGGGAATACCTGTAAGTGGATAATGAATGTGGGATTTCTTAATACATTCTTACCTCACACTGGGTGAATTCTTGCCAATGAACTTCTACAAGCAAAATGACCATGGTGCCTTTGACGAAACATTTAATTTTTCTTAAAACTCCATGGCTTTCCATGAATGATATAGAAGCAGACAGAGTCGGGAGCACGGGCTCTCCCCCCTACTCTCCTGAGTCTCACCCTTCCTTTCTCTCGTTTTTTCTTCCTTATCTCTTCTTTTCCCCCTCTATCTCTCTCCCAAGTCTTGATGATGAGGAACATGCAAGATATTAGACCTTTTGGCCTTGGGGCTGTATTTTCAGTCTTGTCTTCAGGGAGATGTTTACCACATAAAAGCCTGTAATAATAAAATCAGTAATAATGAAAACCAGCTACTTTCTCTGCCTCTTCCTTTCCATTTGAAAACCATTTTAGCCCACAACTAAGAGTTCCCACTGAACATTCAACTGCAAGGCCAGAGAGAAGGGAAAAAAGGGAGAGAAAAAAGAGGAAACAAAAAACAAACAAACAGATTAAGTGGCAATAGACGTTTCTTCAGCTTCTTCCAAAAGGATTCAAGCCCAGTTTCCAATCATGGTCCGATTCATGTCACATCTGCTGATTTTCCCTTATCCCTGAAGATTGTTCTTCTAGACCCCCATAATTTCTAGGGCTGTTCTCGGGACGCCAACCTTCACTGTTTGAATGATTATTACTTGCATTCATCTAGGCAAGCACGTACGTTTGCCTACCTATAAAAAGCTCAAATCCAAGACACATGGGGATTTGCTGTCTTTTTTTCCATCATTTCTTCCCATTCCTCCTGCTGGCCTGCAATAATATATGACTTTTCTTGAAAAGAATGAGACCTTGAATCATTGAAAGGTTGGTTGTTTATAGAGCACTGACACCTGAGAGTCCAGCAGGGCTTCTGGGCGGCGAGGAGCCGTTTTCAGGAGCGTCGCCCGAGGAGGAGGAGCGCGCAGGAGGAAGGGGAGACCCCAGGGCCGTGCCCTGAAGCATTTCAGCACTGCAGTTTGGGCCCGGAAAGACGGTTCGGACAGGTTTAAATGATTCCTGAAATGTGGATTTCACGAACATTTGCCTACCACCCTCATATATTTTCCTTGCTGACAGCAAACTCACCCCGATGCGTTTGAAGTAATGCACAGAGGCCCTTCCAATGCTAAGAAGCTGTGCTGATGCATGTGGTCCCTTAAAGAAGAGCACTCCCTTTAGCACTTACTTTCCATTCCTAACATTTTCTGCAGAGTCTTAAGACCAAAACCACCCCCTGCATTACAGTGCTGACAATACTGCTTATTTCGGGCATATAGGGAGCGCACCTGGGATGAGGAGCCCCTGCTCGGCTGCAGGATGCGGCGCTTTATTCCTTAAAATCAAGGTTCCTTGAAAACATTAGCGTTACCCACCCTCGGTATTCCCTAAGGGACACGCGGCCCGGCCAAGGCGGCTCCGAGCGGGAGCGGAGCCTCGGGAACAGGTCCAGGCTGGAGGATGCTGCGGCCAGGAGGCAGAGCGGTAACGCAATCTCTGCGCGTCCTTCCCTGCGGAGGCCGCGGGCCGCGTTTGACCAAGGTCAGCTGCATTGAAAAGCTCTTATCTGATGGCGCCCGGTCCAAAGTTATTCTGGTGATTTCACAGTCCAATTCCCATAAAACCAGCTCTGGAGCATCCGCGGAGGGGTGGCAGGAGCCAGGCTGCCCTAACCTGCTCCGATGACGCAGGATTCCCTGAAAGCCATGGTAACGCTCGCTGCATTTATCTGTTCCATATGGACATAAAGTAAGAGCGCGTACGCTCTGATAATGTGTTATCTCTCCAGGGAAAGGAATTCGCATTGAACCTGTAATTCTTCAAACCGGAGCTGACAACGCGGACCAAGGACAGCTGCGTATTCCTGCATACTTTCCCCAGTGCCTTTAAACTTAAACAACGAGTATTTTGAGAGAATTACAAGAAATTGTGACAGTTTTAACGACTAAGTTTTATCTTCCAAACTTTTAGAGATACTAACAGCAATAAAGCGCTGGCAGCTGCTCTCGCAGGACGATAAGGAACCCAGATGACCCGCGGGGAGGATCTGCAGCCTTCCCCTGCGCCCGGCCGCGGCCGCTCTTCTTCTTAAGGTGCATTTTTACGGCTGGTCTATGTCGGATTTGGATCACTAAGATCACACAAAGATGCGGGAAAACACCCAAATATAGACCGCATTTTCTCCAAAGTGATTACATATTATAACTTATTTTTCAAGCTGAACTTGTTGATTTACCCTTACGATTGCCCAAAATCTTATACATTACATGCTGGAATGTGCTGCCCTCGCTTCCCTGCAGGGCAACGTTAGGGAGATGGAAGCGCCTCCCTCATCCCACCAAGCAGGCCAATTACTATTAGAATTTTTATTCTTAGGAAAATAACATTACTTTTCATCTGGCTTTATTAAAAGGCAGGCCGAGTCAATGATATCTAGTCATCTAGGTCAGGGCGCAAAAATGACCTGCAACTTTCATTACTTTGCTTTTAATTAGACTGCCATTTACATATCGCTAATTATTCACTTTCATATCTTTGATTAAAAATTCTAAATAGCATTAACCAAAGATATTTGTGGAAAAAGGCTGGAAAATGCAAGGCATACAATTATTCTCTGCAATAAATGAACTAGATTATTTTGATTAAATTTAACACTGGCCACAATCTCTTGCTACAGGACTACATTTTTAAGTGATCAGAACAGCATGTTTGAAGTATAAATAAAACACACTGTCGGTCAAGCTCACAAAAATTCAATAATATCTATTATTAATAAAGTAATGCTGACATATATATATAAAGGGAATATATTCCGTTTAAAATAAAGGGATTCACTGCTCCCCCAGCCCAGGATATCACTCTGGAGTTACTGCTGTGGTTCATAACGCCTTGCTTAGAGTTTATCCTTACTCCAACAACTCACACCTAAATTTGCTATTTATTTACCACATAAAATATGCCAATACAAAACAAATTTAGCATACATAGGTCTAACATATAACTGCTCACAGAGAGGGGAACTCTCCCTGCTGCGTATTTCTAAGTGTGCTGAATTGAACCATGCAAAATGTGACCTTAAATCTGTCAAAACTTCATTAACTTACACCCCCACAGAGCTATAGAACCGCAAACGCCTCCTTTAAATTCCCCAAACAAAAAGCCATGAAACCCGAATGCCACTTCAGCTCTACCGAGTGTGGAAAAGTGAAAAGAATAATTTCCAAGCACGTTTTTATCAGCGGCATTATTTCCTCGCATAACAAATAATAAAGCATCTCATCTGCTTTTCCTCGGAGCACAGAGGCTGCAGCACAGCTTGGCGTGGAGACGCTGCATCCCCTTCGCAAACGGCTGCACAAGTAGACGGAGCCCAAAACGCAGCGGGTCAATCCAACGGGCTGCACCAAAACGCCCGGCTCGGGCTACGGGGGTTGCAATGAGCCACATGAGCGGTGGCAACTCGTGGCTTGGTGCATTTAAACCTTCTGAACCTGCCAAAGCAGAAGGATGGAGCCGGGCGCTCGCCGGGCTAAGGGCATCCTGCCCAAACCCAAAGGCTGCCCAGGGTTGTTAAACTGGAGCATCCCTCCCTGCAGGTCCACGGGACAAGCTCGGTCTCTGCAAAGCCCTCGGAGAAGGTGCTGGGGCCTGAAGACGGAGGGTGATCAGTGTAATTAAAGCTTTATCTTCCAGCTAACACCATGGCTGAAAGGGATTCCAAGTTAATTGCTAGGAAATCACAGCCTAAAATCAAGCTTTATATCACGTGATTGGAATACAACGAGATTATGTGAATTCTTACAGAGTAGTCCATGTTTAAATCAGTGAGCTTGGGGGGTTTTATGTTTATATTCTATTTTATTTTTGTATTTAAGGAACAACCAGCATCCTAAGAGACAACAACTCAGGCACAGGCGGGACAGGGGCCCCGGCCTCCCAAAACAAAGGAGCCTCCCTTGCAAACACACCCAAACAAATCACCAACTTGCCCTGAAAATGCACCTCCAAACGAGCTGCATGAGTGCAAACCCTAAATTCAGCTAATTAATTACATTTAATTTAATTGCCCTGGGCTGTGCTGCTGCTATCCTGGCTTGTGCGGCCGCATACGGAGCTGCGACTGCAGCCAGATGATAAATCCACAGAAAATTATTTCATCTACCTCAAACACGTTTTGGCAATAAAAGGGGAAAAAAATAAGAGAGACAGAAATCTATAACCAAGCACTTCAGCTCTGCTCAGCCCCCTATGCTCTGTTACGGCTTGCAAAACCTTTTCAGTTAATTCAGTCTAAAAATGGCAAAGTTACCCACACCGACACTACTGCGAAAAACGAAATGACTTTTGGTAAGCAGCAAGTACGGTCAAATCGACGGAACAGCTTCCAAAAGAAAGATTTTTCAAGAGCAGACAATTAAATGTGTTTATACAATAATTCACTATTTTGAGAAAGACTAAAGAAGCTTTTGGCTGAATTTTTTTTTTTCCAAACAGAATGTTATTTTTGGGTTTCAGTCAACACACAACTGAGTGCTATTAAGAAATGGCTACAGAGTTCAGGGGAAAATCCTACGGTGTCAAGGAAATCTCGCTAAGCCGGAGCTGCCGAGCGCAAGGGCTCGAGGAGACACGAGTGACCCAGACGGCCCGGCCGCCCGCGCCGATAACGGGTGTCCCAGGGAGGCCCAAACCGTGAGTCACCCGGCTGGGAAACTTGTTGTTGTGACATAACGGAGCCAGGAGGGAGAAGGGAGTTCGGACGTGCCGGGGCTGTCTCGCGTTTTACGTGACAAAGTCGCCGCGAGCCTCGTAAATGTAAACATTGCTTCCAATGTCACCCGGCTGCTCGCATCCTCCCCAGGCTCAAATTCCTGCCGGGATTTGCCGTGCCGCGAGCGGAAGGGTAGGATAAACGCTGCGGGATCGTTTGCTTTAAGGCAAACACGCGCCGAGAAACCGTGCACGGCCGGGGAGCCCCGGCAGAGCGCGCGGAGCCGCCTCCGGCAGCGGAGCAGATCCCCGCGATCCCGCGGAATCGCCCCATCTGCTACGATGCTGCACACAAGGGAAACCCATTTATCACTTTTCCCTGACAGCAGTGAGTTTGCTTTGATTCCTCCAGAAAGCAAAGGCTTTGGGGCGAGTTTACATCAGAACTGGCAGCAATTTTTTTTTTTTCTCCTAAACGCTGGCCAAACTACACCCGAAAGTTTGGCTGTTGTTGCTAGGGGAACAAAACACTGCTCCTACCTTGCCCTGCAGCCTCAGGCGACGTTGCAGACACAGGGATGGCAGAAAGAAATAAAAGTAGTAAAAAAAGCCCCTGCGACAGTGGCATAAACCACGGTGCATGCACAGAGGAGCAGAACAGCTGCGGGATTGCAATTCCCAGGAAAAGGCCTAAGGAAAGGAAAGCTGATATGCTGCCTCTTCCCCTTCGTTCTAAGGGGATGCGACCAGTTTGTGGTTTGTGTCAAACAGAATTGAAGGATGCAGCAACTTCAAAATAAAAAAATAAAAAAAGGGCACCAGAAAATAAACGTTAGGAACAACCCGAGTGAGAACTTAACTGGGCCTGAACTATAAATCAAAGGTTTGGGAAGCTTGTAAGTCTGTGTCGATTAAAGAATATTTCAATAATACAGCAGTACTCCTGCAAGTTACCTGAATTACACCGAGGCGCTTCTTACAGAAACTTGCACAGAACTGCCACGTGAGCCTTAAGTCAAGAAAAAACCCCCAGCCCAAGTGGGATCTTGATAGGAGTGAAACAGCCGATTCCAGCGCTGGTTTCAGCAGCGAGGACGGGACGGAGCAGAGCTGCTCCGCTGCGAGCTGCACATGGAGAGCAGAGCTGCAGCCCACGGGGCTCCGGTGGCCGTCGTCTTTGCTTTTGCTGTTGCTTTTCTACCCAAAACTCAGGATAAACCAGGAGGACAGAGAGCTGTAAGACAGCCAGAGACACTGAGTTCAATTTGCATTTCGATAGGTTATAAATTTGTAAGAGAATGAGCTCTCCAGAACCATAACGGTTAAAGAAACCAGCACTCCGAGACAAAACTGGAAAAAAAATTCACAAAATTATAACTACTTTCTAATTAAGTGTAGCCATCAACGTAGCGTGTTTTGGATTAAAACCCCGTGAGCGAGCTGCTGAGAACAGGAGCGCTGATCCTGACAAGAGGAGGGCAGGAAGACGGAGCGGGGCTCCGCTCCGCGCGCTCCGGGGCAGGGAACAACAACAAATGGACAAAGAATTGAGGCTGTAAACGGATAAAGCTCTTAGTGCTCTACGAGGAACACAGGATGAAAATACCTTGAGCCCCAAAAGCCCCTTCCTAGGGAGCAGGAGGCCAGTGATCTTTTTTTTAGGAAGGGATTTAAAAGAACAGTGACAAGTCGTATCTCTGGTAGTCGGATCTCTAATCTTGGCTTTTTTCTCCTAGCAAACACACATGTAAAAAGAATCCAAAATAATAGAAGCTTCATCTACTTCATTTAAAGGAATTATTACCACTGGCAAAGTGAAATAAGTGGCGCAGTAAACAGCTCAGTATGCTCCAATAACAGCCAAAAATACAGGCGTATGTAAGCGTTTGCTCTAAAGCACATATCATCTTATGCCTCACGTCAGAAACATTTTCAGACACTAGTTCTCCAGCCACGCAAGTAGGAAAATGATGGATTTCTCTCACTGAAATGGATGCTCCTACTTGCACCATGGCTCTTTTAAATCCCTCATGTTTTTGACAAAGTTAAGAGCGGCCCGAGGGGACGAGTGGCCAGGAAGCGCGGGAGAAGCCTGGGAAAAAAACCTGCTTTTTTTCCTAATTCAAAGCCATAAAATGAAAACTGACCCTGAGAGACTCCCCATGTAAGACGTGTGCTTATGTTATGGTAAAGTATGATGATACTTTCCCAATTATGTAAATGAAAGCTTGGTTCCTGGATTAATTTCCTTCTAGAGTTACTTTTCACAAGTTGGAGGCAATAACCTGACATTTAAGATTCATACGAATTCTTAAAAACGTGAAGTGCAAGTGGCATTTCAGACCGAGAAAACAAGCAATATCATTTTTCTGGGAGTGATTTGTAAAATAAAATAAAAGAAAAAAAGAATTTAAGCTTCCTTACATCAAGCTACGCGGGGAGGTGTGCGATGCTCATCCCAATCACGCTCCGGAGCGTGTCAGTGCACACAAACCCTTAAAAACACCTTATTTTCAGCAGGGGGAAACAACAGGCAGAGGCGCCGCGCGCTGTTTCCCCCGGGGAATTAAACCTCAACCATATGTCCGCGTCAGGGCAAGTTTATTCCTGGAGAAGGACGCGGGGCGCTCGGGAGCGCTCCCAAGTTCCGTGCCGGGATGTCCCCACCGGGAGCCGGGGGTGACAAGGGGACAGGGGCCGCGCACGGCGCGAGCTGCTCTGCCCCCCGCTGAGCCGCGGGGCAGCCAAAGTTCCCGGCTCTCGGCGGCGTTCGCGCTCGCGCTCCGCTTTCCAAACACCGTTTGCATTCTTTTAAACACATTTTTGAACAACTTTCAATTTTTTCCCCCTTTTTTTTTTCTACTGGGGGGGGAGAGAAAAGGGAGAGGGATACGGAGTGTGAATTTGAAGCAGGCTTCAATGAAAGCTCTGGACCCCAAACTATTGTTTTCTTCGAGTACACATCTGGTTTTCCCCAGCACCCTGCCAGTTCTGCAACGCAGTTTAATACCCAGCTGGGATAACGCAAAACGAGCATACAACCTAAAAGAAATGCTAGGAGCACATTTTTTGGTTCTGCAATACTTGTATGCATTAAGTTCAACTTGACTAACATTTTACCCGCGTACGGAGGGGTTTGTATCAACGAAGGGGGAAGGAGGAGGGGGACGGCGCACCCGAAGCGCCTCTGTGCATGTGTGTGGCCGCACAGCCGCAAGCGGCAACGCGAGCGGTGTAAAATTCTGCTTTTAAGGTTAAAATTGGTGATTTTTACAACCCAAACACAAGCTTTTAAAGCAAAGCCATCTGAAATGAGGTTTTCACATAACATGGGGAAGGAGCTATCAGGGAGTGGGACAGCAGAGCGCTGCAGCGACGTCCCCGTGCTGATGAGCAGCTTTTCCCTGCCTAGCTGGGAACTTCCTTCTATTCAATCCAGGGGAAATAGAAATGCCTGGTAACAAAACAGCAATTTTTAGGAAGTAAAACTGTAGTTTTTACCAGGGTGCACAGGGGAAACCGCTGAGCAAAGGGAGCCAAATTTACAGAATTCTCTCATATATATATAAAAAAGATAATCTTCTTTCGGCAACTTTGATGGGCAAAACATCGATCAGAAACTGCGGTGCTAAAACCCTGGTAATGTTGTCCTCGACATAAGCATTGCAGCGAGCTGAATCCGAAAGCAAAAGGAGTTTAGGGAAAAAGTATCCCTTCTTCTGGCCCATTAGCAATTGCATTATTTTAACTTAAAATATCCAATTTTTATTCACGCAATACCTTCACATCCTACCGCCTGGATTTGACTCTCTATGCTGGCTGTTCTTATAGATATGAATAGAGCCTTAAAATGGATTCAGTATTTTAGAAAAAAAAGCATTTGGACTTGATCAAATCTGGTCCTGATACAAATTACAGCACTTACAGACCAGATTTGCAGCTCTCACGTGGTTTTGGAGACTGCCTTGGGAATGCAAAATGCCAAGACGCTATTAATATAAAGATTCCATATAGCATGTGGTCATAAAATGCTTTTTTTCGTATCTAACGCGGAATACGCTCCATCTTTGTGAAAATTCAACACACTCGATTGAAGCAAAACAACTCCTTAAGAGAAGCACCCCGAGTGACCCTGGTGCAGGGTCTCTGAGAACGGCAGGGCTCATTGCACCCACTCGGGTACTCCAAGGAGCAAGGGCAGACGTGGGCCCTACGTTCCCAGTCACTAAGGGAAGTCTGGAAATATTCCCTCTTCCACGTGTAATTTCTTTCCCAATGACACGGTGCTCTTCGGAACACAGTCTCCTCCCGTATTCCAAAGCTTCCCTCCAGGAATATCCTTGGGCTGTATCTTGCTAGAATCCCGACAGCAGCAAAGTGCAAGGAAAGTGCACGGTGCTGCAGCCGCCGTCTCGTGACCTCCACCAGCCCCAGGGCTGCTGTTTGGGGTTGCTTGCTGGGGCATGAGGGGAGGCAGGGAGCTTCCCTAAACCTTTATTTTCCCCTTGGGAAAGGCGGAAGGGGGGAACGGGCTCCTGAAAAGCAGCAGCGTCCCAAGGATGCCCCCGGGGGCTTTGCTTTTCCTCGCTCCCAGACGCACACCCGGCGTTTTTCCCACAAGCCGGAGTGAGGAATTGGATCACACAAAGCACATGGAAAACACTGTATAGTAAACGCACAAGCAGATAAGGAGCAAAATGTCACTGGGCAAGATTGATTTTAAAATGCCTTCCACTTGCAACCACAGGCAGAGGAAAATATCTGCCTTAACTACGCACCCTCGCACTGAAGATGGATCATAAGTGGGAATAAGCCCATAGCCCTGATATCCATGGGGAAACCACCATACCTAAAACAGCACAAGCAGCCAGGCTTAGAAAAATGCAATAACAGCTAATAACGGGATTTCACAGGGCTAACCGGCATGGCAAACCCAGCTGCCCTCCTTGCGGCTTTGAGACAGCCCCGCTCTTGTTTCACCCCTTTTCTGCAGCCGGTTTCAGCCGTCCTTCCCTGCCGAAGCCCCCGCGAGCCCCAGCAGCGCCAAAGAGCCGCGTTGTTCGGGCTGTGACCGCCCCGCTGCTGGGCACGGGCCCACGCCGGATTGTTTTTTGCTGAATATTGTATTAACACGCTCCAAAATGTCAAGAGGCAACGCAACGGAGAGCAGAAAATCCTTTTTGGTGAGCTCAAACGTTAACCATGAGTAACACTCACAATCGGAACACTGTAATTTGAACCTTTGAACCTCGCAAAGAAATACCAAAGGTTTCCAAGCCCCTTACAGGGCAGATTTCTCCCGGTGTCCCCCTGCAGCGCCGCTCCGAACGGGGCTGCTGGTGACATTTGCCACGCGAGCCGCTGCCAGGCCTCCTCCAGGCTGGATTCACAAAGAGCCACTTTGAGGGTAGGGACAACCCCGCACGGACCCCCTGCAGCATCACACACATGGGTATATATGGTTAATCTGGAGTTACAGACGTTTGTATTTAGTTCAGACTATATATTATTATGCTTATTAACATTAGGACTGGTAAACGTGGCTTCTCCAGACCAGGTAACAAGTGCTGAGCTTCACTAAGGCACAAATACAAACATAAATATTCCCAGGATCTTGGAAAACCTGCGTCTGCAGCATCTTCCCCCACGCAACGGGGGCGCAAAGCAGCCCTGTCCCGAAGGGGATGAAAGGGCACAAGAAAATACAGGGTGAACACAACTAAAATCAGGGCACAGAATGAATCTGGACACGTCTATTCCTGTCAAGCAGGGAAAGATTATCTCATTGCTCATACACATATTTTTTAAAAAAATCTCTTAAGAATAAGGATCCAAAAAGAGACAGAAGTTCCACTCAAGAGTTGAAGAGGGAAAGTGGGAAGTTCAGCACTGTCCAAGTCCATTTGCTTCACAAGGGGCTACCTGCAGAAAGAAAATTGTGGTGGAATAGAGAGGAATAGATTATGCTGGAATACGGAGGAAAAATACAATAGCAGGAGCAGCTGCCAAGCCCTGCTGTTCCTGCAGCTAGGGCCCAAGCGCATTACGGTGCATTAAGAGAAGCAGAGGGCACCATAGATAAGATTTATATCTGGATAAATCGTTGAGAAAACTTGCAGACATTAGGCTGATGAAATATTAGACTTGAAGACAATTTAGCAGCGGAGGAAACTCCAAGCTGTTTGTGTTGTGCCAGATCCTTTAAAAGCTTAAAACAGAGGGCAAGAGGCCTGAGCTGAGAAGCCGTCTGGAGAAGCTGAAATTGGAGGAGTGTTTGGGATGCACACATGGAATTCCGAACTGCTCCCATTCCTTAGTGGGGAGGCAAGGGACAATTCTGTCGTTTCAACCATGGCTGGAAGTTCCGTTTCGGATTGAACGTGAGGAGCCAGAAGTCCCTGGTCTTCCCGCTGAGCCTGGGAAGCGGCAGGCGCTGCAGGGCAGGGAAGGCCAAGAGGGATAAATCACACGCGCTGCTTTTCCGAAGGGCAAAGAGCCCCTCTGCAAAACCCGGCAGGCAGCTGGGAACGCCGAGCCGGCCCGCGAGCCACGACCGCTCCATGGTAAAGAAAAGGGACAGGAGGAGGGTTTTGCTTCACAATTTAATTAGATAAAAATCTATCCTGGAGCAGAGAAGTACAAAAGCAGCAAATCGAGGAACACGCTGCTCATCTAGACATTGCAGAGCTTTTACTCACTCAGCAGTAACAAAAGCGAATGGCCTCGCAATTACTTTAATAGGGTATCGGTTCTACTGGTCGTCTATGACTAATGCTGCTAAAAGCATCAGATTAACAACTTTTTTTTGGATTAGACAGCTTCTCTTGACTTTAAAAGTCCTGCTTTCAATTCCTGCAACAGCACTATTGCCTGCAAAGCTTTCATTTTTATGTAAAAAAAAAAAAGACAAGAACTTAAAATGAAGATTTTTTTTTAATGGGTAGGTTGCTACTTTGGGGATTTATGGGGAAGCATCAGTACCAAAAATGTATTTGAAAAACGTACGGATTTTGAAATATCTGGCTAACGAGGGAATAATTGCAGACTGAGGCAATGAGCTCAGCCGCTGGTATCCCAGGTAAATAGGAACGGCCCAGATACAAAATGTTCTCGGCAAAGCGGCCAAGGCTGTGGAAAGCGGCTGGGCCGGGCCAGAAGCGCAGGATTTGGGGAAGGCGGTGCCGAGGACAGCCTTGCGGAGCGCTCCAGGGGACAGGCTGAGGGAAGGAGCGCCCAGAGGCTGCGCGAGATTTACGACATAACGAATCCACCTGGATTTTTCCGGGTAAAACACATTATATTTGAAATTCAACCAGACACCTCCATCCCGAGCGCGACACGCGGCTCTCCTGAAACGCTCAGGATGCTCCCACCGCACCAGGAACTCGGTGGCCTTGCAAGCAAGCGTGAGAGCAGCAACAACCAACCCCAGGCAAACAAAACGGGCTCGTTTCAAAGCCCTGGGCAGGTTTTGTGGCGGGCAGACCATGGAACCTGGTTGCTAGGGCCCGTGTGGAGCTCCAGGTGCCTCCTGGTTCTCGCACCATTTTCCAGACCAGAACGCAGTATTATCTCACCCAGCATCTACCTACCAACTGCCAAGTATTTTTACAGACTTGGTAATTTATTGCTCCATGTTGTTTTATTGTGATCATAACCTTTTTCATTAGCTTGTAAATTAATGATGTGAAAAACTGAGGGGGGAAAAAGAAAAAAAAGGCAAGGATGAAGGTACTCCAAAACTGCCATGAATGCTTTTAAATAACATTTTGAGAGCAAGTATTTATTTTATCTAAAAACAAAAGGCTATGAAAGTTGCTCTGCTTTTTAAGCGCAGCTGGAGGCAACTGCCAGATGAATGGAACATTCTGCAGCTACCAACCAAGACACGAGTATTTCTGGTTCAGCTGTGAAGATTAAAACCAAACTCATCGAAAGGCACAAACGGCTTTGGGCAATTTCTGCAAACACCTGAGAAGGGATGTAAAGAACCGGTGATTTAACCTCTGGCTACAGGAATCTATGATCTATGGCTAAAGTCTTTGGATTTCAGTGGCTAAGAGCAAGTTTTCCTCAAGGAGGCTTCAATTTGCTGTATGGGGTACCTTAGCTAGATGTAAGAATTAAATTAAAAAAAAAAACACACATCAAAAACCAAGAGAAGGATTTCACACGACATGCTACAATACATTAATAACAGGTAATGCACATGCTCTTAAAAAGAGCCCTGTATCAAGGGCTAAAACTACCACAACGTACAAATATCGGTAACCTAAAGGGGGAACAAGAGCCTTGTAGTTTTCCTTGGGTTTTATGCCTTGGTCCCCTTTAGACTTTCCTGAAAATCCCGACCATTATGAATTAGCTACCGTATCTCACAGAGATGCACAGGACGTTTACAGGAAACAAGGCACTTCGGTTTGCCAGGCAGCTGAAACGCTTCCCGAAATAGTTGCGGAAGCAACATGAACACATTTATCCGAAGAAATCAGTTTGGATAAATCGCGAGGGGGGAGTATCCCATATGTCCAAGCCCCACGTCCGTTAGGAAGCAGCACAAAGGGCAACGCTCGGGAACGTCCCCGTTTCCCGGGCCCTGGAGCGCGCGGGCTGCACCGCGTGCGCTCTGCACCGCGCGGCAGGTGAACGCGCAGGTCTAAGGACTTGCGCATGAGCAGTTACAGCCCAGCGTGGCCAGGGGTCGGCAGACCTTGGCAACATGTTCCTATCTAGGTCTGTGCACAGTAAATGTGGTTTGCTAATTGCCCACGGAGGAAGAAAAACTGGAAGAGTTTCTGTTATTACTCATAAGCTCCTCTGCAAGGAAGGAGCAGTAGTGCCGAGACGCGGCTGCAGACCAAGCAGAAAGAATTAAGCCTTTTTCCTCCAAAAGCAAGAAAGCTTCTTTGGCTTCTCCCTGGCTATCTCTGAAGCCAAGGAACTTTTGTACCCCATTAGTGGTCAGACGGATAAAAACAGGACAAACTCTATTAGGAATCAGAGCGAAGGCCTGAAAATGCAGACGAGAAGCTCTGGATTTGTAAGTTGTTATCTCAGTTCTCTGCTGACTTGTCTCTTGGGCAAGACGCTGCTGCCACCTCCTTACCTGAGCAACGTGGGTATCGTCACTGCCTTGCAGGGACATGCTGGGGACGGACACCCGGAAAGGCTCCGGCGGTGGAAACAAGCTGGAGTCAGAGCTGCTGCTGCTCTGCACACATCTGGTAGCGACTTCCCCTGTCACAGCTGCACTTAAAAACAGATTTAAAATGGGAAATAATTTTTTATCCCCTTCTACATGTAGGTAACCAATCCGAATAGGAAATTTGGCCCAAGCTGAGTTTTTCTCTCCCTACGTTTCCTCTGCACTCCCCGTTTTATCGGGTCCTATGAACTGGAGCTTCAGCTGTGTGTGGGGATGGATTTTCATTGCTGCCTTTATCTTTTCAAAAACATTCACACTGCCACTGGCTGGGTTTTTATTTGCCCTTAATCACATTGCTAATTGCTACTTCAGCAGCCAAAACTTTTCTACTGTGTAAGAGAAGCTTTTTCTGGCTGCTTGCAAAGAATCTCCCATTGCCATTGAAAAGACACTCTGATAGTCAAAGAACATAAACTCAAAGTCAAAGGCATCATCTTCATTAATTTGTGCACTTCTGAAACTAAAACGAAAGGAGTGAACAGAACAGAGGGTATCTGTGCCCAACCCCTCCAGATTGCTTCCTGAGGCTTGTTAAAAATCCAAAGATGCAGGAACAAATATCATTAGCAAAATACACTGCAATTATGGCATTAATACGTACCCATTGGGTTTAAATCATACCCCATCATGAAAAAATAGTTTTGCCTTTATATTGGTGATATTATTTTCCCTAGCCTGCCTCTCAAACACGATTTGCTATTCTGTTAATGAGGAAGGTTTTGCAAGAAGCACGTGCTCTGATGGAAAGGAAATTCTGCCCTCGGCTGAAAGCAGACAAATTCCGAGATTAAAACAAACCAACTCAACATTTCTGCTAGCAGAACACCCAAAAGCTAACGCATATATCCACATAAAGCTAATGCATATGCACATATATACATATGCTAGAAGTTTCTCTGATATTTGCGAGGCTCTTCCTTGTATCCATCATATTCCCTGACTATCGTGTGCTACGCTAGCGTGTGCACGCAGTGGTATTTTCAAGAGCTCACTTCTAAAAAGTTTCTTAAAAAGTGCATCTTTCTACCTTGATGTGCTGAAGTCCATAGAAGGACTCCATGTTCTTAAAAGCAAAAGATCAATTTTGTTTGTTTAATCTTTGCTGAATTTAGCATCTGCTGAAGTGTAGAGCCTAATCTTTGATCCTCACCGCTCTCCCTGCAGCACCTAGTCTGTCCGGGTTCGTCTTTCCTCTCATTTTCCTGCCGTTTGCCAGAGTCTCCATCCTATTTTTCCACCTCATCTCCCTGCAAGCAAGTATATCAAGGCTTATATAAAGCATTTGTTCCAGCCAACACCCAGTTCTTGTGTTTTACAGCATTCTGTGTGTAAAAAACTTTGCAAGAACAAAAGGGTTTTCTCTCATGCTTAATTCAGTGATTTTATCTCCTTGACATTATTTTCCTTTTTATAGGTGACTTACAAGAATAGCAAATAGAAGGGCAGAAATCCAGAGATGCTCTTTTCGTGACAATAAAACCGTCTCCTCTCCCCTTTCCCTTGACTCTCCCAGCCCCAGGAGTACTGTTTAGCATAGCTTCAACCTATGAAAAATTAGTAACAAATGGTTACATTTGTCATAGAGTGAAAATATTTCCAAAACTCTTCTTCTTTTTATTTTTTCTCTATATAGCATATGTATATATATGCATATATGCACATATTTCACTAGCTTGGCCAATTAGGAAAAGTGCTTCAATATGCTCTTAATTTCTGTTAAAAAAAATAAAAAAAAAAGATTTTTTTTCAAGCCCTCATGTTGTCAGACATGCACATTTTGCCAATTTGAACCAGTTTCTACCTCCTCCCAAAACCCAGGGGGCACTTTACACATATTTCATTTCTGGACTCAGAATCCTGGGAGGAAATACAAGGGACTGCAGGAGAGTTTTCACATACGATTTGGGAACGCTTACGCTTGAAGCTGATAAGACAGGGGAAAAGGCAGCCAGGAGTGTTAATGCTGCAGGATTTTGTCAACTGCAGAGGAAAACTGAAGAGGGAATCCACTTCCAAGCTCTTGGAAATTAAGATTCATGCTGCTTGAAGTACAGTAGAAGTTTCAATGAAACACAACACAGGAATATCCATCTTTGCAAAAGGCAACCTTGAACTGACATTAACACACAGCGACAAACTGCAACCAAATGCTGGGCTCGGCTGCTGACAACTACTGAGGCTACAAAAGGAGAAAACACTAAAGAATTAGAATAATGAGATTTTTGTAGCTGGAGCCGAAAACCTCAAGGTCTGGTCCAGGTCCTGTCAAATCAATGCCAAAATTCCCACTGGCTTGAAATGCAATAGCATGAAGCAAAAGCATGGAGAGTACAAATAACCCAGATTCACGGATTTGTTTACTCCAAAATTAAGTTTAACGGAGAACATGAGTAACAGGACACATGAGCTGGGACCCTTGCAATGAGCTGGGCAAACCCGAGCCGCCCTCCCCGAAGCTGCGGTAACATCATGCAACCTCCTCAATTAAGGTGAACACAGAGATTTGTATCCTGTCCAAGTCCATAACAGCTTTTTCTGGAAGTGCATAACGATATATTCTGCTTTATTAGCTCTACTCTTTGCCTCCACATTCCCTGTCTTCAAGTAACATTGTTAGCAAAGCTATACCACAGATGAATTAAGAGAAATATATATATATACACACATACACACACACACACTCTCATGCTGTGCATCTGTGCATGCACTCATATAATAACAGTCCTTCCCTTTTCCATGTGCAGTGCAATATGTTCCACAAAGAATGAGCATTTATTGAATGTTTTGTTGCTCTTCACTACACATGCTGAAGAAACTGAGCATGTGAATTATTCAGCCATGGCTTTAGAAAAGCCTCCTCTCACCACCCAGAGTAGCCTGGCCTGCTTATGGAACAGTCAACACTTAATGCCCACCTATCTCAGGAGACAGAAGAATTAGAAAAGCCCAAGTGAATGAGCTAAACTGCATGAAATCCCCCACCAGATGCTCATTCATGATTGAAGTGACTCTCATTAAATTCACTCTAATTAGACCCCAAAGTGTTTTAAGACATGTGAATTCGATCCACTTGAATTCCGTAAACTAGTGGCCACCCAGGGTTTTACTATGGTTTAAAAGCACGCACCAAGCAGGCACCTTGGGTGAGTTTGGAGAGGCCAGGAGCCCCGGTGGGCTCTGGAGGAGCAGCCCAGCAGGGTTATTGGCTACCAGCCTATGTGAACGTGCAGGTCCTGGCTCGTCCTTTAACGTGTCCGCGCTTTAACCACACACGTGCCATGGCTGCTCTGTGCCTCCTGCTCCACGGCTCTGTCGGGGATTTGACGCGGGCTCCTTCGTTAACCGCAGCCTTCGTTAATCCCGCGGCCTCTGCCGCCCGCCCTCGCTCCTGTTCAGCCTCCCCAGCCAGCAAAGCAGCCTCGCAAAAACGACCCAGGGAATGTGCTTCCAGGGGAGCCTCCTCTTCCCCAGAACACCCCGGCCTCTAATTAACGTTCCCAGGAAGAGTTACGGTCTTGATGAGACCCTCTTTAATGACTGCTGAGATGGGCCAGGTCCTACACAGCCACTAAACCACAAGCAACCGGCCCGCGGCTCCATAAATCACGGCACAAGTGCAGAAATTGTTGCTTATTGGACAACGTGCAATAACACAACATTTAACATACAGCTCCCCAACCTCTATTTACGAGCATTTAAAGCCTAATACATCCTTTTAAGTGTTAAGAGCAGAGAAAGCCAGGAGCACTTTATGTCTCGCGTATGAGTGTAAGATATAAGTACACTTTGTGAACACTACTCACGTTTTCCATTTATCAACTTACAGCCCCTCTTGAAACGCTGCCAAAACAAAATTTAAAATAAGCCTTGCTCGCTAGCAGCCTCCTGCAGTGCATATTCCAACAGATCTATCAAGTATGTCTACACATTTTCAACAGTTTGAGAAACTACGGAAAATTAATTAACAACTAGAGTCGTTAAATGTTTCAGCTTTCCCCTTCTCCAAGGAAGCTGATGGCTGTCCCCGATTAAGAGGTTTTTCTCAGATATTCCTGGGCTCTGCTCCTAGTTCCAAGTACTTGTAGCTAACGGCACCAAGAAATCCCTGTATGAAAAACTTCAAAAGAAAAAAAAATCATTTAAATAAATTACAGTTTCGTGTGATTACATTAAGTTGGGCAGCAATTGGAAGAAACCCTACTACAATTTTCAAGGCACCGACCTAGCCGGGTGCACAAACCCCTTGCTTATATAGTCGGGCACAAGGGGAAAAAACCAGGAGCAAGTTCTGCATTGCTGAGAGCCGGACTGGCTTTGCCAGCGACGCCCTAAGGAATTTCATTCCACTGAGGAAAAGGAGGAGCGAAGCCTTCGGAGCTGGGCTGGGTGCAGAGCCCGGGCGAGAGCCCCTGCCAGCCTCCAGCTCCGACCTCTTATTTTCTCCTAATAGACCTTTTATTTTCTGCTAATTCTGATAGGGATGGGTTCCCCATAAGGGATTAATTCCCTGAGTTACCTAGACTCTCCAGGATTCCTGTTTCTATTTTAGCATACATTTTTGCTTGATGGGAACATTTTCATTGCAAGAGACGTTCCAAAGCGTGCCATTATGGTCGCGTTACTCTGCCGTATGTGACAAACAATTCCTGATTGTTGAACACTCCTGCAAACTGCAACACAAAAAGGCACCTTTGCTATGAAAAATTATGTATACAAACCAACAAGTTAAACGTTCCCATTTCTCCTAGCCTCTTCCCAACTGGGTTTTCAAAAGAATGCCTTCATGAAAAGATTAAAGTCATTAAAATTTCCCTTTCTTTTTGGTAAGCAAATGTTAAGGAACACAAGGTTAAAGTTGAAAGATGCCACTGCTATTGTTGGCTAGCTAGTGGGGACTTGTCTGAAAATATATATGGAGATGTCTCCCTGCAAAAATGTTTTTTCTCTTGGATAACAGTAACAAGGATTTGTCTGGCAAGTGTTTTCGCAGAGAAAAGCCTTATAGATGAGATTTTTTGCATAAAAAAAGATATAAATTGAAAACAGAGAAAACAGTATACAAGCCTATAGGCAAAAAAAAAAGTAAAAACAGAAAATGAAAAAGTCATGTCTTGGATGTATTCAAATCTCTATAGCTCCCACGTAGACTTTTTTTTTTACCGAAGTACCTTTGCAAAGATACATGGACTTGAGCTTCTTCAAAGTCTGAACCCAGTGGCTTTGGTCACGGTCCAAAGCTCATCTTTTCATTTATTGCCAAGTTTTAAATTGTCAATTCAGTGGACCAGACAGTCACACGATGCCAAAAAAATCCTTTAGCACCCTGCTACTGTTATTCTGCCCTTCGAAACACATCTGTATCAAAGAACCTCAAAATCCGTGCAGACATTAACGGGGTCTGAAAACCCGGACACAAAAACAAGACGGTTTGGGTTCATTTTCCGTTGGATTTCTGTTTTGGACAAGGAATGACTGCACTGGTGGCAAATTAAGGGGTACAAAACATTCCTACCCAAGGCCACAAGGCTTCACCTCCTGGGTCTTGCAGCTGATGAGTTACTTGTTTAAAACGGTTAATATATTTTTAGAAATACTGAACTATTGAAGCAGATGTATCTGATCCCCCTCAAGTGATTTTACAAAATGAATTTAACTCATCTGGAGAATTTTGAGTGATTTTTCCCCAAAGAAGAGAAAGGCCGGAAATAGGAAATGTATATACAACTTAATAACAGCAGACCACATGTGTAAACAAGTAATAAGGGGGGAAAACAGTACCAGTTTCATCTGTTCTCATATTTACTGGTGAAAAGTGCTCACCACAATCGACATAGCTCACCACAATACTTTGATTTGAATTATTCACTGTGTTTACAGGCTTTTCTCCTCAGCTTTGCCTTAATTGCAAAGGAAGATGATTACTCCTGTAGAGAACGGCGGCGAGTCAGCACACCAGTGAAAGGGTCAGTCTTAGCCAAGGACTCCATATCAAGTCCTAATCTTACGAAAAATACTGTGGGATTTTAACTGATGGGCTTTTTTTTTTTTTTTTTGATTAAATCTTACGTTCAAAGAGGTTGATGCATTGACAGGAAAATGTGCAAATTTGGGAGCTCCTGGAGCTCAGCAGCACTAGGAGAAGCACTCACAGCACCGCAGCAGGTCCCATTCGAGGGACTACAACTGATATCAGTTAGGAGAAATGATGCCGAAACCCAACTTTTCACACATATTACGTGGACTGAAAAATAAACCACCAACACTGAGAATAAAAGAAATGCAGATGGTGGCAGCATTAAGCTAAAAAGATGGCAAAAGCACAGAATACAAGTTAAAATAAAGTCATTATGTAAAATAGTATTTAGAGGCAGACTTTTAGGTATACGTCAAATTTTAGCTTTCCTATCTTAAGAACAGAACAAAACAAAAAATGCAGAAGGGGCCCAGAGAAAAGCAGAAATTCCTAGAGACCTAAAAATTCAGAGAAAAAAGAGACAAAAAATTAAGATGCTTCTCAGCTTTGATTTTTTTTTAAAGCATGTTAACTAGCTTTCAAATGTAAAATGGGTAATTATTCTGGCACGTGCAGCACATGCACACCCGGATGCCAGAGCTTAATCAGCAGCCCGCGGAGCTGAGAGATGCTGAACCGAGTCCTTGAGGCCGCGATGCCGCCGTTACCCCGCGAGGTCTCACGGCACAAACCGCGTTCGACACCCGAGCGGAGCGGGGTGAGCTGGGGACAAAGACAAGAGCAGAAACCGGGTTGGGGAAAGGCAGAGGGGCACGTTCTCAATAGAGCTGAAAGAAGCCAAGGCCACGTACGACACGGAACGGCTGCAGCTGAGAGCTGTGCGTGACAAAACACTGAGACTCATCTATCAAACCCTGCGTATAAACACACGGTGCCAGCAAAGGAAACTCAAAGCTCTATTTTCTTAATCCTGGTCAATATTGAAACTTTGGGAATTTTTTATTATCCTTTTTTTAAAGCCAAACAGATGAATTTGCTGCACCCTCAATAAAATACTTGTGGAGCGTGTTGTCAGCTACCTTCTCATAAAAGACAGTTATTACAGAGCATAAAAAGTACGGAAATTCTTACCAATTTCATGCTCTTCACTATCTCATGGCATGATGCAGGATCGAAAGGAAGCGTCGGGAAGAATTCCTCGCTCCCTGACATTCCTGCTGAAACGTGAGCACTCGCTTTCCGCTAACTCGCTATCTGCTAGCTCAAATATTCAGCATCTTCCTTCCAAATACATATTCCTTAATACTTTCCTGAACGGACTTAAACATTGTCAATGAGATAAAGCAGACACAGCTGGAAACACAGTCCAGACAAAGCAAACAAATACATAATATACTCATACTTCTGGCATAACTCTTATTTTAATAGCCTTCTACCTAACAGGTAGAGGAGGTTATTTTATAATAACACTCTATCTAGAAAAGATTAAAACTAGAAATTTTGCATCTGTAGTAAAATTAATAAAAAATATTATGTTATTCCTTTTATATGTTTTATGTTGTTTTTACAAAAATAGAGAATAATTGTTTTTTGAAAACATACAAATGTCATATTCTACAAAGGGCAGTATCAGATAGCTTTTCATTAACTGCCTTGATAATTTTATTTCCCCCTCTCTATCGGTATTAGTAAAATCTAAAAGAAATGTAGAATATAATAAAAAAAGAAATCTGATTTTCTTTTCTTCAACACATCTGTTTCACATCAAGAACGTTTTTTCCTTTAGCCTAGCTATATCAGTAAACCAGTGGTAGTAAATTAGACAGGATTTTTATGTAAACCCATATATATATCTCAGTAATACATGAAAATCCAACCTCCACCCACATAGGTTTAAAAGATTTTATGCAATATATTAATAAACAGTAAAATAGTAACATAAAACACATTCAAGAAGATATTTTTGTAGCATCTCCCTTAATGCATTATGTTCTGGACAGCTTTTAGAGCATTCTTCAGAATAAGAAAAATGCATGTTATCAATGAAAAATGCTGCCCGGGGAATAAGTTACATAAGGGAATGGAAAAATATTTGATAAACATTTTTGCAGGTGTATTCTAGAGTTTCTTCCTGAAAAACCCCATGCAATCCTTTTTTTCCTTTGGCAGGAAGGTGTTAAAGCTTTACAGAAAGCCAGTTTTAGTAGCACTGCAAGGGTATTACCAAGTCTCCCCTTTTTTTATTTAGACGGGTAACTGTTGGATATTTTTCCAACATAATCAATAGTTAACATAAACTTAAAAGAACTTTTTTTTTTTTCAGGTTCTGAAGCAAAGAGCAGGGAACAGACCATTGAATACGCACAGCTGATGTGTCTCTGTGGGCCTGCCTAACGCATGGGTAAGCAGCCTCTTCCTTCTCCTCCTCCTCCTCCTCCTCCTCTTCCTCCTCCTCCTCCTCCTCAGGGTAGGGGTCCAAGCGCTGCCAGCAGGACTGACCGAGCTGGACGGGAGCTCTTGGGCTCTCAAGGAAGGAGCGTCGCTGCCCCTGGGTTACCGAGCACGGACGGACACACACGGGGCTGGATGAGCTTTCTGGTGCCACAGACGCCGCTTTCAGCTCACAGAAAAGCCTCCCCTAATTAGGGGATTCACTTCCAAAGTCACTAAATTTCAGCACGTTGCCTGTTTAGGCTGCAGAGCATGGGAGTCACCTAAAGGGCTGTCTAGGCTGTAAAGCCCCATGCAAGGAGCCCCCCTGGCTCCAGGTAGAGCAGCACTTGACCTTGCCCAACAGCAGGACTTCCAGGAGCTGCAAACAAGCCCCTTCCCATAACTGCATGGTCATCCGCCCATAAAGAAAATGAGTTGCTTCTAAATCTGCTACATATCTTCACAAAGGGCTTGGGCATTAGTGACCTTAAACCACTGGCATAAAAGTAGATGCTCATTACCTAGTAAACCCAGTCTCGGCTCCTGATCTTACAGCTTTTTGCTTCTGTAGCTCCCACAGAAGATGCAGCTGACACAAATATTCTGCCCGTTGCTATTTCTCTGTTCCCATAAATACTCAGTACGTTATTCAGAGTTTTTTTCCCTGACTCCTCATACGTGGGGGCAGAGCTGCAATGACCGAGTCCTTCCTCACGGCTGTTAAAGTGGAGAGGATAAACGTGACCTTCTCACATCGTTCCTGCAGGACACCCTCGAACTCTGAGGTTGCAGCTTTGGGTGTAGGGGGAGAGGGTTCCTGCCTCTTCTAACTCGTTATGGGGGAAGAGCGAGAGAGAATGTAAAAATATCTACTATTTATCTGCATTACTTCATGTTCTGAATCTTGGACTTGTACTAAAACTGCCACCAAATGAGCTACTGAGCACTGCAACTGGTATCAAAGTACATGAATTGGGGGGCACTTGTGTTTTCCTCTTGAAGAGAAACTGAGGAAACAGCTCTGCAATGATCTAAACATGAAGAGGCAGAGAGCAGCAACCAACAAAAAGCCCCAACTCTTCCAGACCCCCAAGATTATTGAGATTTGTCCAGAAGGGAACCTGCTGCACCTGGTATGCAAGGAAGTCTGCTACGGACCTGACACGATGGGGAGTCTGCTCAGCAGGCAGGGGCGCTGGGATGGCAGCGGGAGCATCCTTGGGCCGTATGAACTTCCCACCCTGATGGGGATGTCTGGGTTCTGCTCCTCTGCTTGGTCTGTGTCACCGGATGCTTTCCTTGGCGTTGATACGGGCGAGGGTTTTGCAGTCAAGATGAGTCCTAAAGCATGAGTTTCATTTCTCAACTGTACAGCACTGAACACTCATTATGATGTTAAGGAAAAGAGCTGTGACTGAAGCTTGGCAGGGCTATTAAATTCTAAATCATAAGAACCTAATAAAAGACAAAAACAGTCTTATAAATACATATAATTTATCCTTATTACATTTTATTTATTACGGCAGAAAGTATGAAGCATGGAAAATTACACTAAAGTCATCAAGCTTAGCATATTCTATGTGAAAGGCCATTTTTCACATTCTGGAAACAGATAAACAGAAAGGATTCTAAATAAATCCTTTGAAGCTCCAAGTCCAAGACAAACACGATTATTATGATTGCAGGAGGTTCCTGCAGGGCTTTTGTCGGGTACCCTAATTGTTTCATGTGGTGGAAATAACCCCTCTGTTGACGGGGTAGCAGCTGTAGTTAAAAGCTAGAACACATCTGGTTATTCTACACATACGAAAAAATGACTTCTTGTTCTGGCATGCAACGACCACTAAAAAATTTGTGAAACGAAGTATTTTCACTGTAAAAATATTTTCACAATATTCATGCTGGAGCTTTAAGTTATGCTATGGTTCTTACACTGACAATAATGGGCCTCACCGACCCAAACTGCTTCTGCATCCTGCAGAATGAGGGAATTTGCTGGGTTTCTTTCTGTGTCAGCAGCTATATGGGAGATTTAGGGTTTTTTGTGACCTACATTTTGCACAAGAGTGTCGGGGCATTCTTTTTAATCAGGAGCTGCTATTTGCATTGCCAAAACAACTTTGAATACACACAAGGATGTTACTTTACCACTTGGTCTGAAGGTTCCCATAATGGGAAAACTTGCCCTAAATCCACAGTGAAACTTCAATGATGGCCAATTTTTGCTCCCTGACACTTGCCTTCTGGTGGCTTGTAACTATTTTAAGGCTTTTTTTTTTTTTTTGGAATCCTGATATAGCTTTTACTCAGTTTCGAATAATGTTTCCTATAGATATCTTTTACCAGTGGCTCCTCCTTGTCCTCTCCTTCCTAAAGCTCCACATTCCTGGACTGTGTCCCCCGCAGTTACAGCTGAACGATAAACTTTTGCTTCAAAAATTAAGAATTCACTTTGACATAAAAATGAAACATGTTGATTTCTCACCTGTTTCCCCCTTTTTCTAAGACCTTTGAAGAAAATGCTCTCTCACAGCAAAAATTTTCACATTGAAGAAACATAGAAACTAAAGTTTTAAGCCATTTTCAGCTTCCTTTTTTTTCCTGTTTCTAAAATTGATAATTTGATTGGAATTCAAAACTCAATTTGATGCTCTTTGAAATACCATTTTTTCCAAATATTCTATTATTTGCAGAAGGAATTTCTCCCAATCCAATCTGGATTCTTACCCAGATCCATCAAACACATTTTTTGGAAGATGGGGACTCCCCATCCCCAGGGCCAGGTTACATCCCAGCACCATAAAGGGCAGTGCATCACTTGCCCAATAAAGTTCCTTTAACCTATAACACATAATCCAGACCTCTATCGACTTCCACATGCTTTTTCAGCCATCATAAAACTGAGGCAGGTTTTCCAAGACTGAAGAAACATCCTTCCCAACTTCTCTCTTTCCTGTTCTTACATCCTTTTCACCAGCTATCAGGCCAAGATTAAGCTATATAAATATATGTCTCGTGTTGTAAGCAAATGTCATTTTGAACATCCAAATGTTCAACAGATTGGCTCTTAGCATGCAGACAAACCCACCAATCTCTTTCGCAACTTTACTGGGGATTTACAAGCCTAATTTAGGCTCCTCTGTTTTAAGTCTTAAGGGCTACAAAGATTTATATAGCTCAAACCAAACTCATACATAACGTGAAGCTGTTTAAAACAATCTAACAAATCGCTGCCGCGCTCCAAAAGTGCTCCAAACAAACTCCATAAGCTCCACAAAGGCAAACATCTCAAGGGCTGGCCTATGGGCAGGACATGGATTTCTAAGGGGTTCTTAAGCTGCACTGTTACACACTTGGGGCCCAGCACGTGCCTGTAGCAAAAAGCACCCTGCAGTTTTGCTTAATGCTGCTTGACTTCTGATCCTGCTCTCTAATAATCTCAAGGTGTGCCTAGGTGTCTGGCTGAGCAGAGCCCTGCTGCATGTTGTAACATGCACTTTGCATCGCTTTTAAAATAAAGGATAGAAATAAAACCACAAGGAAACCATGGTAAGGCAGAGAGCAACAAGCTTAGCCTTGTCCTCTCGCTTCCATGTATTTAACCTGATTTATATCCTGCAAAAGTGTGCACGAGGCCAGGCTGGCTGCCTGGGCCTTTCCTTGTGAATCACCTTCACCGTGAACTTTTTGGTCTTAGCCTTCTCATAACCTTGAAATTCAATAATGATAAAATTCCAGAAATATTATGGAGACCACAAGGGCACTTAACTGAAGTGTATTGTTAAAGCTATGACATTTAGAATCAGGCCTGTAGTTTGCTGGACACAGCCTCTAATATAATAAAAATAGCCTTTTCTTTCCCACATTTTACTATCTGTCTTTGTTTATTCAACCATTCAGCAAACCCAGCTGGATCACAGACATTGTCATCAAAGAAACATTCTAGGTCAGCCAGAAGTGGATGCCAATTGTCTAAAAATAAATAAAGGCTTTGTCACTGGAGTATAATTTTAAGGCCCTTGTAATGAATAATGGAATGGAGTATCTTTCCAAGGAAGCGGGATACACTGATTTCAAGCAGAAAGATTTCACAGTTAATCTGAAATTCACAGTTATTGTAAACTCCAGATAACCTAATTTTATTTTATTTCAATAAAAGATGGGGCATTAAAGGAATATTAAAAGCCTAGGTATTCTTTTAAAATATATATTTTTAAATGCAGAATATTTCTACGTACAGCCCCTCCTGATGAGACTACCATTTCCCTATCCCGTGGGCAAGAACTGGAGCAACGTGGCCAACCGGCCTCCTAAGGGTCACCGAGTGGCAGAACCAGGCTCAGATTTCACACTCTAGCTCTTAGCCCTGACATAATGCACAAATTATTGCCCCTAAGCCAAGAAGACAGAGGAGACGAGACAAGGGTGCGTAGATCACTACAGAGGAATTGCTAACAGCCTTGAGGGAAAATAAACAACCAGAGCACCTCGGACCTCAAAGACGCTGCCATGGCAGGACTTTGGCCTGGTAAATGCAGTTTTATTTCAAAGAAAATGCTTCCTACTTCACAATAAATTCCTTTACAGATGTTTTTGAAAGCTATGTCCTCGAACACATAAAATGAAAGTTTTCCAACTGAAGATATGGTAGAAATTCAGTGTAAATCTGGAAATCAAGCAGAATCTTTGCTCTGTTTATTTTGTCTCCATTAATTCCTATAACGGAGCATTTCCCAAGCTCAGCAGTGGGAATGGCTGGAGTAGCAGCAATGACCATAACCACAATCACACTTCCTTGGTACAGACCTGCCTGCCACTGCATCATCTCAAGCTGCTTTTTCCCCTGTGTTGGCAGCACTGGATAATCCTATGGAGTTAAAAAGTGGTGCTGGACACGCAGAGCGATTGCTTCGAAACCTGCATTTAAAGAGAACTGGCATTTGGATAAACACCTTCCCATATTAACCGTCAAAGCAGAAACACCAAAGAAGCTCAGAGATTTTCTCGGGGGAATGCACAGAATCACCTAAACTGAATTAAAGATTTTACCATTTCAATTTTTTTAAAAAATGAAGGTTTTTGTCCCCAAATCCTCCAACTTGTTAGAATGAATTCCACCTGGCAAGATGTTTTTGACTGGCTCAGCTCCTACACCAATACAATGCAAGATATTGGAAAACCTAGAAATGCAGCCTTAAACAGTCTTAAATAGCCTTAAATTTTTCATTCGCTCTATTTGCGGCTGTGATCCTTTGTACCAATTATGACAGGATTTTTTTTCAGCAGTTACCCTGGGTAGAAAGGCAGGCACTGAACGTGACAAGCAGTAGTTCTGACTTTCCATTCAGCACTCAAGAGATTATATGACATTCAGGCACGGCCTAGATCTCAAAAACCATGAATCTGAGTCCTAAAACAACAAAATGTCAATAATTCTTTTAGGGATGGGAGTAACTAAATCGATCCTCGCTAAACTGGTTCTGTTCTCTTGTAGAGAGTTTTGAAATCAAGATAAGTGGCCCAAAGCATGACATAGTAACTGTGTAAGGTTCAATGAACATAATCCACTCTTTCTTGTAAAACCAAGGAATTACCGAGTACGTTGCTGTACTTCCCTCTGCAAGACATAAGCACTCTTATGCTTTTGACATCTGATATTGCTGTAAAATATATTAGAAATGATGTTATGTCTCTTCAGAAGGAAATCCAAGCAATTTATAACCTTCCAGAAGTTGCAGAGATTGTTTAACATCTAATACAAACTAACCTAGATACGAATCATTCTGCTTTCTATTTGGTTAGATCTTCTCTGTCTTTAAAAAGAAAATCATAGCAAAATACATCTTTGCAGCAGTCTGTAGTTCTGCAGGCATTAGTGCTCTAAAACTTTCTTAGGTTTCTCAAAGTACTCATGCTTCCATGATAAAAATAGTCTGGAAAAAAAAAGCACTTAAACAGGAAAAAAAAAATGCAGAAAAGGTTTTCCACGTTTTTCTCATCAGGTTGGGTTCTGCCATTAAAGCTATCCCAAGAAAGAAATGATTCACACTCCCCAAGTTGAAGTGCTGAGAAATTTATGGCATCTTCCATACTCACCCGGCCTTCTCCAAAGAGCCTGCAAGCAATGGGAATTCAAAGCCACAGCAATGACAGGAACGTGGAGCCAATGCTTCCCAGCCTCACGGGGAGAGCGCGGCGGGTCCTGGGGACCGCAAACTTGCCTTTGTTTACTTGGTTGTGAAATACTTCATATTCGGATCCGTTCTGCGTCCGAAAGGGGCTTAATGAATAAAATCTGCCTTAGAGATAATACGTTGAGAAAGACTTGTGAAAATAATTCTCTGTAAAAACGGACACATAAACCCTGCCATAAAGATACAAAAGATAAAGGCTGTCTGAGGTTACTCTAAGAACTATCTTATAGTGTTAACTGACACAGAACAAATGAGAAAACTTCTGTTGAAAGGTCTGGCCCTTCAGAAGACAGAACCCCGCGATGACCCTTTTTGGTGATGAGCTGTGTATGGGAGCATCCAAAGGGAAAGGTGACAAGGCGCCAGCGGTTGTTCCGCACGGGGGGAAGGGATGATTCCTGCCGAGTTTGAAGAGCAGCCCCAAGGGGAGCTCAGGAGCTGGCGGCAGCTCTGTGCTGGCGCATGGGCAGCGAGGAGGGAGCCTTGCACAGGGTCATTGTCAAACACAACTAAAACATTATTAACGTGTTAGTCTCATGACAGCCTTCAGCCCCCAACACCACTGTCACTGCTATTCTGCAATTTAACAGCACCTGTACACATGGCTTGGCAGTATTCTCATTGATTTGAGGGTAGCAAACAGTGTTTCTAGCGCTCTCTGAGGATTGTTTTAAGCCCTGGACAGCCCTAGTATGTTTTTTAAAGACTTATTTATGGACAAATCAATGACAACCCTAGTTCGCCGTCTTCATAAAAGGTCTTCTCTAGTACCTGCAAGGCCCTTCTCCATTCCCTGGCGCTGACACTACCTCAAGCCTTCTGCTGCAGCAGCCTCAAGTATTTTTTGCAAGATCCTCCTTTGTGGCAGCTCTGGCAATTCCAGGGCACACTGTCTCTGAAGCCAGATGGGATTTGTTTGCATATAGTTGTTTTTGATCAGGTTGATATGTACTAAATTTAACTCTGGTCTTTGTTTCGCCGTTCTTTTGGCAAAAGCCCTTGAAAAAAAACGTCTGCAAAGAAAATCTCTAACAGCTCCGTGTTCCGTTGGCCAATCACACATCCGCAGTCAAGAGCAATCTCTCTATTGGAGCGGGACGCCGTCCAGCTGCTCCATTTGGCAATACCAGATAGCGGCTGATGGTCAATTGGCCTCTCATGAAAACAAAGCCTGAGGACTTCTTACAAAGCTGTACGAAGCCCAAAACCTCCTCTTCCTTTCTGATTCCACCAAGGCATTTTTTTTTTAAGCAACTACTACATCCTGGTTCTTGGCCTTCAGATTACACAGGGATGGAGGAAGAGCACAAACAAGTCCAAACTCCACTACTGCCATGGTGCTGGAGCTGCTGCTTTGCCTTTATTTCTGTTTTGGGGGTTTGGGTTTTTTTTTTTTTTTTTGAGGGGGTTGAGGGATTAGGGCAGGGGATTTGTGAATTTCCAGACAAATCTGGGACCCATCTGCCCAGCCTCTCGTGTCACTGACACAAATGGGATTTTACACTTCATGTAAAGGTTTAAGAGGAAAAAAAAAGAAGGAAATCCCCAACCGAGCTATAATGCCTCTTCTGAAACCCGGGTCTGTCCACGTGCAGCTGCAGCTCCTCTCCCTCTGGACCTACCTGCTCCAGAGGTGTCCAGCCAACGTGAGCAGCAGGCTGAGGAGGCGCAGGAGGGCAGAGCTCACGGATCCTCGTTCTTCCTTCCCACCCGCAGGCTCCTCCTGCCTGCGGACACGACCCTCTCCCGCTCTGCCCCGACGCTCCCCACGGCACACGAGGGACACCTGAACTCTGTTGATTCCCCCTCCGAACAGCTCCATTGACCCCATCCTCCTCGTCCTGCAGGGCCCACCACATCTCCCCACTGATAAACCACCCCTGCTCTGTCTTTCCAACAATTTAACTAGCAAATTCCTTCTCTTTGGACAACCAGTTAATGTAGCAATCAAATAAAATCTCACCCTAAACCAATCCTTATGGGCTTCACCAATAACTTCCCTCCAACCCCGTATTTATCCTTTCAACATAGTTTTGAGGTTTTCCTCTCAGCAATGGTATTAAATATTTCATAATTCTCTGCGTTATCCCCAGCTTTTCCCGCTTAGCGATGAAACTTCAACAGTCTCACAGAAAGCCCAGCTGGTCTCTACATTTGTTGCATTCCCTCCAGAAAAAAAAAAAAATCCTTTTATTTTCTTTCCATGCCTCGTACCATATGAATCCAATAAGCACACAGATTTTGAAAGAGGCTCTCGTGTTCATGCCTTTTTTTTTTTTAATTCTCTCCCAGTTTGACTGTGCATGACACCACCAGGAGCTTCGCAGCTCTCCTTGTACCTTGGCTAAAAGCCCAGCTCCTAAAGGAGCCTCCCTGACACCATCCTCGCTGCCCAGCAAACGATTCTGTCCTCTGGGTGCAATCAAGCACAATCATTAGCCCTAAATCCTGCACCTTCCTTCTGATGAATCCTGAATTACGTACTAGTGACTCATGGGTTTAGATGGTTTTTACACGTGTCGCAGGGAAATAAAGCTGCAGGATTTGTTACCGTGGAATATGCTATGGAGAGGGAGCTTCCTGGCACAATTATGTTTTTCTAAAATGCAACTTTTTCAACTCCTGCGTGGCCAGCAAGAAGCTGTAGAAAAGGGACTGAAAATACAACCCAGGACTGACTCCCGTTGTACAAAGATATCAATGAGGAAAATCCCGAAACAATGAGGTCGAGAGCCCCAAACAACTGAGCTAAAGTAACAAAACACCAAACAGGAATCAAAAAATTGACTGCATTTTCTGCTCTGAGATCCCGTTCACGGGTTTTGCATGACGTCCTGATTTGGGGTCCCCCTTCGGGTGCTTTGGGCGGAACGTGGTGCTCGGGGATACCTGGAGCCCAACGCGGCCGGCGCTGCCGCTTCCCTGGTGGCCGCGGGGGGACCAAGGGGCCGAGCGGGGCCGCAGGAGCCTCCGCACCCGCGCGATCCGAGGGCACCAGGGCAGCCAGGAGCCGGGAAAGCAGCCTCTGATGAGGCCACGAGAGCGGAGACCGGGGAAAACCAGAGCAAAGCGAAAAGATTCTCCAGGAGCCAAACTTCTTCTGGAGCAACTAAAGAAAAAAGATGCCAAAGAGTTTCCTGAGGGAGAAACAACGCTCTGATTAGACATATGGAAGACGAGCGTAAATAAAATGTGAGAGCAGAGAAAGATTACGTTATGGCCACAGAAAAGCAATAGCAGAAAAATAATTTTCTAATTTAGGCTAACTCACGAGATGCTGCTATGTAAACTCAGAATAAAAGGTCCATGCCTGCTTTTCAAAGCAAAAAAAATGAAAACAATTCTGAAGCTACTTTAACTTCTCAGCTCAGGTGTAATAGAATATTCACTGCAACGGTCGAGGAGTCTGTGCGAGCTGTCGAGGCAAAGGGGAGGCTTGTGCCAACTCCATGTCCCCAAATGCAAACACTCTTTGCACCTATTGGCACTGAGTTAAGTCCAAAATTTAAAAATGTAAAATTATGCTCCTCTAAGGGGTGCATCTAATCCAAGTTGATTAAAAAAAAGAAAAAAAGAGGCCTCTAAGCTCTAGGTCCTCAGTATCACTGGGGTTTGTGCTCAATTCTTCATCACTTGCTGTGTTTTATTTTTGAGGCTATAATGGAAGATTATGGCTTAAGAAGATGCTTTAAACCTCTTCCACAATGGGAAGTGGAAGGAAGGAAGTAGAAATGAAAAGTTTCAGTAAACAAAGTGCTGCCCGTGTCAGGCATTAAAGGACAAACCAGCATACAGCAAACCTTCCCCTGACTCTCTGCTATCGGGATGACATAGGCAAAAACTGAAGAACTAAACTCTGTCCCTAGGATTTTTCCCTACTTTTTTTTCCCCAACCATGCCATATTTCTTATATATTTTCCAAATGAGGCGAAAACAATTTTCCTTCATCGTATTAAGGGCTGGTCTCAGCTATGACACATTCACACTCGGGATGATGGTTTTATAACCCCATTTAGGAAACATGGTTTATGGCTTGCAAAAATACTATCCCAGCCAGGAGCGCCCATGCACGCGCGCGGCGCCGGGCTCCTCACGTACCCCCCTGCGTTAACCTTGCCCCGCGGCGCTTCTTTATGAGCTTGTAAAACTCTGCTCACTGAAACCAAATATTTGTGTTCGACAGTAAAATCCCTTTATCTATACACAGCCTTTCCGAGAAAGCCCAGCAAGGCAGGGCTGCCACATCACGGGGCTCTTCCTTTAATTCCTCTTAGTGTCTATTGGTCTTAGGGGGGAATTTTAACATATTTGTATTTTGCAGCTACTGCGCTGGCTGTAACACCAGAATTGTTCAAACTGTTCAAATAACGGGTTTCACCAAGAGATATTTAAGCAGTATTTTGCTCAAGAGATATTAAGTAGTATTTTGCTTTTTTAAAAATCTTTTTTCAAGAATTTCTTCTCAGAAACATTCTCCCCATAGCTACAGCCTTCCATCCTTGCATTATGTGGAATGGGAACAAGGGGGACATCAACACCCTGTTTTGAAGGCCCTGCCTGGCTCGCCGCTCCCGCCAGCCGCACTCGGAGCCTCCAGCTCATTCCTGCCTCGTATCTTTTTTTTTAAATCCCTCTCCCATCGCGCTTGCAAACCAGCTACGGAGGCCCGGGCCTCCGTGCCAAATCTTGCATATGCAATATTCTTAATTTCCAATCAATAAGGACCACATCTGCTAGCAGAACTAAGCAGAGGCAGCGTTTATAAACAGCACATCGTGCTGCTTATACAGCCTGCCACAAATCACTCCTTGCGGTCAGATGCTATCGGCGGCAACGCAGATAGTGTCACACGAGCCGTAAAACTTAATGGACCATAAAAGTAAATATAGCAGGGCCACATAGGAGGATAGCTATCATTATTATTACTATGGTGCAAGTTTATGCTGTTTAAAAAGATAATTCTAAAGCACACTATTTTTAAAAAAACAACTTTGAGTTCTCTCGCCCCCAATAAGATAAATTCTGGCAAATTTTGTTTGTATAGCTCAAAATTAAAAGGAACTTTGTGTGTCTGTTTAAGTCTCATATTTTCCCTCCTTTTAACATGCATGATATTGTAGGTTTTCTCACTGAGGGAAAACCACAAAGAGCTTTCCAAATCAGGAAAGACAGAAAGGCTACAGATATTTAGGTTTTGATTATGTACTATGCATTTTTGTGCTATGCTGGGCTGAAAGTAAAGATTTTTATTTCATTCAAATATTTTAGACTAATTTGAACCTTAATTTTAACTACTGAAAACACAAACAAATAACAATTTATTATTTCGATAAAATGCAGTAAAATCAATCTTTGGAATTACTAGGGCAGTTGTATGAGTTCAGAAAAAAAATCAAAATAAACACTTATTTCTGTACTGATATCAACATCTGACTTTAATAAAATACAAGGCAATTACCTGCTATAACCAAAGTTTGTGACTTTTACTGATCTGATCATTTGTGTTTGCAAAGACTCACAATAGGGGCGAGTGGACGTCACATGCCACTATAAAACAGATTTGAATTGTTATTACTCATAGCTAAAGGGGACAATTTGAAGAGGGTTGATTTCCCTAGGAACTATATTTCCTTCTTTTACAAATGCACACTACCCCGTTGTTAAAAAGATGTTAGCTTAAGGGATATCCTGAACAAAAAAAATGGATAGATAGATGGAGTCCAAGGACTGTCCCTGAGGATGGGTATGAGCAGTGTGATTTCAGGAAACGAGGCCGACCGGGAATTCTTTCCCTCCTCCGCTAGCTTTGCAGCGAGGTGCCCCAGAGCTCTCGAGGAAAACGAGCGGCACCGAGTTCCTCAGCAGCCACAGGGAAACGCACGTTTCAGTGACTTGTAACTGGGGCTTCTAGCAGTGCTACAAGCTATTAAATGTGCTGTATTGCTGTAAAAAGGTATGTTCAGCCAAAAAGAGGGCCCAGCTCTGAAATCTCATTGTTAACTGGGTTGCTCTTTGTTTACACTCTCCTGAATGCGACAAAATTCTGCTCTTCTAAAGGTCAGTGGGAAATTTTAAAAGCCCCACGGTGCTATTTCCAAATATATTCCACTATCCTGCCATAACAACAACAAACACACCGTTGAACACGTGGAGGACTACAGCATGAGCATCTTCTCTGAAGTAACCCCAGAATGTCCCAGGCATGCCAAGATTTGCATTCTTTGGATTAAATCTGCCCACAGAGCAGCGCGTTTCCCACGCAGCCCTTTGCGGCTGACCTACCTACCAAGCGGCCTGGCGCTTTCTAGGAGCATGAACAGAAGGGCTTGAAAGTCTCCCCCGTTGCACGGGTGTCAGCCTGGGTTTATTTCAGAAGCACTTTGTGGAGGTCACGCTCTTCCTTCAGCTTGCAGACAGCGAGAATCTTCCTCACACATCGTCACTGGCACTAAAGACATAGAGCAGAGAGGGACCCCCTGCCCTGGAAGGGCTCACCGTGGTTCTCCCACGCACGCAGTGACACAAATACTGCAACAGTTCTGCATTCCCAAACCCAAACCGTATTTTGCCATTGCTGCTTTCGAGGACTCGTCCTGTCTACCTGCTGGCACCACCGCGAGCTGCCGGTGTCTGCATTTTGCCACGTCACGCAGCCCTCAACATCTGCACCAGGGAACCACCGAGTCTGCCCGTTTCTGGAGCCTGCATCGCGCTACCAACGCAGAAGGAAAACACAAAAGTCTTGGAAACCATTTACGGAAGCGGAGACACACGAGCTGCCTCGGAGGACAAGTAGATCTTTTGTGTTACTGCTCTGGGACGGCCGTTTCCCACTCTCAGCATCATTACCAGCCACCTAGAACCAAACAAGTGCCTAAAAAAGCACATTAACACAATAAATAACAATTCTCACGCATTTCCCCTCCCCTCTGCAGTCCTTGCTCTATTTAACATAAATATCCAGCAGCATCCCCAAAGCAGGAATGAAGAAGGAATAAAAGAAGGAAGGAATAAAAGCAGAAGGAATAAAAATAGTTGTAAGATTTGAAGCAGTTCATAGGACAGATTAATTCATCTCTTAATAATGTTTGCAACTGAGGGCTTCTATCAAGAAAAAATGATTACCTATATATAAAGCAGTCTGCTCTCTGCTCCAGACACGTGAGGAACTGATAGCTGTAGCTGAATAATTGATGGAGCTTGTGTATAACAATTATTCCCCGCAGAGTAGATCAAATAAAATGAAGACAGTTATAATTTAAAGGACTTTTTCTACACACAAACGGATTCTGTACCCAGACCACTAAAGAAAAGGTTAAAGCAAGCTACAGTTGATGATTTTTCCAAATACATGTTCCAAATTTTATTCACAGTAATACAGACATATGTTGAATACCCTGAATATATTTCAGCTAATTAAAGAGGCATCTGAGATGAAAACTGGAAACTGGGCAGTCGATGTGGGATTTCGGTGTCTAAAGTAAACAACAAATCAGTCCTTTTCCAGTTTGTTAATGTCAGTAATTGCTGGAAGCAGCAATAATTTAAAAAATCCTACTGGAGAACTATCCTATAGGGCTTCTTCTAAGTTAGCATACAAATCACAACATTATGTCTTTTG
This sequence comes from Tinamus guttatus, assembly GCF_059628265.1. Classification (NCBI taxonomy): domain Eukaryota; kingdom Metazoa; phylum Chordata; class Aves; order Tinamiformes; family Tinamidae; genus Tinamus; species Tinamus guttatus. Next base: position 1,915,239 of record NW_028288778.1, read on the forward strand.
ATCATCCTTTCTCAATTTATTAGATACTCCCTCAGCTAGTTGGAAATATTTTAACGATTCTGAATAACTGGACTGAAAATGATGGAACCATGGAAAGGATTAAATAGACATTCAAAGTCAATTAACTGGTCAAATCTTACTAAGTTTAATATTTGCTTGTCAAAACACTGAAAACTATGCAAATCACATAGGTTTTCTGCTAAAAGACAGATGATTCTTTATTTGCCAACTATCCATTCTGGCTTATTTTAAAAACGGACAGCTGCTGCGACCAACATAAACTCTGCAAAACCCCACCATTTTATAGGAAAGCTGGCAAAAAGCACTGTTTCATGTTTGCACACATTTAAATCTGCTGCAAAAGACTTCAGAAGTCATAATCCTGAACACCATCGGATCCTACAGGTCGCTTAACTTTGACAGAGCAGATTTACTGTTGTGCTCGACACAGTGGAAAAATCAATTCTATTAATTGTCTGAACGCTAGAGATGCCATTAACAATTTGGCAGCACGTGCCCATCTCTGCTCACATGAGGATGAAACTAAGTCTCTCCATGTCCAACTGCTCAACAAGCACCAGGGTCACCCAGCAGCAAGGAAAGAGCTGGCCCCAGCCAAGAGCATCAGCACTAACAGATCCGGTGTCACCTCATCAAGGGCATCGACCGGCCAGATGTGCCAGAATTCCCGAAACCCTTCCCGAATTTGATGCTGGAAGGTAGGGGAGCAGGTTAGAGGCATCCCTAACATTTACAAGGGCTGAGGAGGGACCTGCTAGAACACGCGAGGCGGAGCAGTGCTGGGGTCAGATCGGCAGCTAGCGACGGTGCTCATATCACATGATGAGCAAATCAGAAATGAAGAGCACTAAAAAAATAAACAAAACAAAAAAGAAATCATTTCTCTAGATGAGCACAGCAAGATAGCTTTGTGATGGCTGCTATTCTACAACCAGAGATTTTTATTACCAAAATCTCTAATAAGATACAGCTTAGACCTACGCCTTCTACGAAGGTGGGGAAAATTATTTTTCCTTATATTTAAAAGATTATCACTTCATATCTCATCTTTTCTTATTAAGCTTACAGCAATATTAAAACAAGATTTGGGTGAATAAAGAACATAATATACTCCAAAATAGAGAACATATTCTTTGGAGCATTGTAAATGCTCCCGTCTGCTTGAATGGAATTTTAATGGCACAACCCACCCTCTTAGGAGCAAAAAGCCCTTCTCCAAAGCCCTCATTAATCTGTCTGGCTTTATAACCTCCCTAGACCACTGCTCTATGGACTCTGTCGCTCAGGGTCTATACCCAACAAATATCTGCAAGATAATAACAAGTCACCATCATTAATTCTTTTCATAACTCAGAAAATTTTATAAATGGAAATAAACCATTTGGAATCAAACAGTTAATATGTATCAGTATTAAAATACTGTCCGATTTCAACATACCTCTGTGCACTTTACTGCCTTTGCTGAGCAGGCCAAAGGAAAACAGCCGGGGCTGTGATGTGAGACAGGTAACAGTGCAGGACTGTGCAGGGCATTGAGAGAGACATTGTATTGGGAACGGAGACTGCTGAAGGGAGGACAAAAATAGGTGCGTGACATAATGTCTAAGTCCTGAGAAGGGCTAGAGGAAACTCGGTGTTCAAAGCCCAGACGCTATATTATGTGCATACAGCCAACTATCTGCTGGAATTCACTGTTTGCTCCCAAAACAAATCTTTACCTGCGTCACCGAGACGAAGCAGCAAAGTGGGGTCAAACTGGAATCTTCTATTATTAACGTGAAGCTGTTCCCTTCGTGCTGTACTTTGCCAAAAGCTGAAGTGTCCAAAAGAGGCCATAAATACGGGAGGGGATTTTGCTACCGAAGGCTTTGTTCACCTTGCCTTCAGAGACTCTTTTTGTAGCGTATAAAGGTAGGTTGGGTCCCAAATTACAGAAGACAAAAGATGAGACGAGTGGCAGCTTAAGGAGGGTCGATAATGACTCTCTGTTGCAGCCTTCCTGAATTACAATTGTAGATTAAAGCAGAAGGAAATGCCAAGTTTTTAAGTTAGAAAGAGCACAGTAATCTGATACATCTACATCCACTGTACCTGTGTATTCAACCTAAAGAAGCTCTAGACTGCAGAACAGCAATCAGTGTTTTGCAGAAAGGATTCATTAGCCTCCAGAACAAGACCCATATTCCTTAAACCTGACATTAGGATTCTTAAGCTGGAATTGAAGTCCACATTTAGATCTTCTTGTACAGTTTGTAAAACAACGACTTTTTATCTCGCGGGTCACGAGGCACGTCAGCATGTTCCAGGGGAGAGAGAGCAACCTGGGCCACCATCTTCTCAGTTCACATTTTAAAGCGACCAAGTTAATCCAACATTCAGGATCAACACTCGTCCATTGAAAGGTTGCTCTGAACAACCTGAGGTATCACAAACCAAGAGAGTTCTCCTTTTCTTGGCAGCATGGCGCATCCCCCAAAGCACAGCTGTGCATTTTCCACATTGCCCAGGCCATGAACTCCGAGCATCTTGTCTGCTTTGCCAGTGGTTTCGGGAAAGATTGAAAAACACGTGGAAAAGAGGGGAGGACTCCAAGAGTCCTTGTTAGGTGCTCTGGCAAGAGCGCAATGTTTGTCCATTCTGATGGATGAGGAAGGTTCAATTTCAAATAGCCAACCTGCCTCACAGAGTGCCTCCTTTCTATACCAACGCGTCCTGGCACAGCAAACTGCACTAAGAACCTGTCTTCATGTGGGAAGTGGAACAGCTGATCGGCGCCTGCACTGCACAGGTCAGGCTGCTGGAAACACGCTGCCCCTCCTGGCCTAATTAGGGACATTGTTCTTGATGACACAGCAAGCAAACACCGATACAACTGCTTTTCTTTATCAAATACAGTGGTGCCTTTTGGCACGAGGAGACAACTTTATGCAGACAACCTGCTAATGAAACCTATGACCCAACCAAGCCTGCGGGGGTAAATGCTGCAGCCTGATGCTCAAGATCTGCTGCTTTGGCAGCAGCAGGCACCAGGAAACAAAGAGCACCAGGAGATCACAACGGAAGGACGAGTAACTGGATCCTCACCAAGCAGAGATCAGCTGCATAAACAACAGCGAGGCCTTCTCTCCTCTACAAGATCTGAAAATTCACCAGGGCTCTCCCTCCTTTTAAATAATCTTGATTTAAGAAGAGTTATAAAATATCTTCAAAGTATCAAGAAGCAACGAAAAATAGTGTTGAAAATTACTGGATGTGAAATGGTAACCAAAATTTAACAGAGACATCTGCCTTTTACTTTTTTTTTTTTCCTAACTCTAAAAGAAGAAAAACTATCGATCACATTTAAGTAACTGAACATTTTTTTAAAATAGTAAAAATTCAGAAGTTTTTCTATCCCTTAAGTGTCTTCATAGAAAAACAAAGAATTTTACACCTTTAAAAATCTAAAAAGAGAAAACTTGAATTTGAAGCCGCTTTCCCAGTCATGGTGGTTTTCAATACCTGCCCCAGCTTGCTGCAATGATTACCGAACTGGGCCACCTAATAACTCATTTCTGACATTTTACGTAATTAACGCTGACAAAAATAGAATTAGACTCAACAGACACGTGCGTATATTAATTATTATGAGGGGGCACATTCAGGTCCAGGCTCTCCAGGACAGTGGAAGGCAGGATTGCCCAACTCAGACACACAGATAGGGAAAGAAAAAGCACAAATGCACTAGAATTAGTCTTTACCAAACAACACAGAATTCTTGAATTTGCAATATTGCTGGTTTTTTCCAAAATGATAACCGATTTATAGAGCATGTCCTGTTGACTTATAGTGAGCTTCTAAATCACTATTTTTCTCTGAAAATGGATAAACTGTGCTATATACTAAAAAACATTTGGCAATTTCTGTCAAATATCGGAATTATTTTTGCATTCTGTAACCACAGAAAGCACATTTTCCCACTAATCTCTCCTAAGCAGCAGTTCCTCTCCTCTATTTTTTTCCTATTTGTAATGTTTTGGTTGATTGCCATTACAGCATTATATTTTCCTTCGCACTATCTCCATATTGGGGGAGAGGAATTTCCTTGTGCCATCGTCAAATCGAATGCACAGCAGTAAACAATTTGCACAGATTTGTTTCAGGAATCATGCAGGATCATGAAGACCATGGGGATGAGTTACTCTCCTACTGGACAGCGTCTTACCCTGCTTTACGATGACAAAGAAGGTGCATACTTCTGATGAACTGTAAGCAAATGCATGCATTTTCAATTCTGCAGTCACGATATACCTAAATTAGTTCTTTTTACCTCTTCTAGTAATTACCTCTCTTTAATAACACAAAGCTATCTTACTGTTTTTAATACAGTATCTGCTTTCCTAGGTATATTTCATATGTTATTATTCACGTAAGTAGTAGTTTTTTTCCCTAAACTTTAATCCTAACTCTATGTCTTGATAAACTCAACTGCTTTAAAATTTTTCTCATTTTTAGTTTACTAAAATTTCCATTTAACTTAAATACTGGACTAATGTTTCTGATTTAAACGTTTGGTGAGCGCTGAGGGTCTACATTATTCTGAGGAACAGAGTTGAAAGTGGAGATCACCTCCTACGTGGATGCCACAGTAAGGGCTCTATGTGCATAAAGGACTAGCAGGAATTAAAAAACCTCAAACTTAAAATGCTCACACTGAAGGATCTTAAGCAGACTTATTTTCTAGGAAGACTAAGTGGATGCTAACTGCTGTTTCAAGCTTCCATAAAGCACAATTTATTTCAAAACTCCTGCTCCCTATTTTTGCTCCTAAAAATATAGCAGACCTGCAAGAGTTGATACAATCTATTATCAAAGATGTCTCAGCTGGAGATAGACATTTCTATAGCTTTTAAAAGCAGCCTAGCGGTTTCGCAGTTCCAGCTGTCCCATATCGGGCTTTTCCTCTGGTTGTTTTGCTCCTAACGAGCCTGTTTGTGTGTGTGTTATCCAAAGCAGATGTGCAGGAGCAGGAGAGCCTTTCCGAGCGCCGCAGCAGCTGGCGCCCAGAGAGGGTCCCGTCCCGGCGCGCGGCGCCAACCCCGGCGCTGCCAACGCGCCCGGCCTGGGGCACCGCGGCCCTGGGGCTCCCGGCGGAGCCGCCGCCGCTTCTCCCGCTGCAAATTCCCTCCTGGCCTCCTGAAGCTCTCGGCTGGGGATGCGGTTGACGGTCACCTTAGTCCTGCTGCCCTCTGCTGCTCGGAGAATAGGGAGAAACCCTCCGGTGCGCAATTCCTTCTTGACTGAGATCTAATAAACAATTGTAGTGTTGTAAAATCTAGGACTTTCTAACTACAACTTTTATCTGAAAATACGAACAGTTTAAGATGGCTCTTTTTGCTGTTTTGTATTTAAAAAAAAAAAGGATTACTAAAGGCAATTAAATATTCAGAAAATATATTGGTTTTCTTTCTCCAGTGAAATAATACATGCAAAATAAACAAAAAAAAATGAACACAAGTAGAATGGACCTGTCAATTCATTTTTGCTTTTTTAACTGAAAATCATGCTTTCTCTCACTGGGAAGCAAGGTGCAAATATCTCAGTAATTACAATAGGTGTAGAGAGATGAAGAAGCTAGAGTTTAAAACCACTCCATAGGTTTGTACATATTTTCCTCCATAAAGAAGCCAAGTTTCATTTTAGTGTGATCCAGGCCTCAATAACATCCACTGGATGTTATGTGGAATTACTAGAATTAGCAGGGTTTCTTGGCTAAGCAGCTGAAGTCCTTTTTCCCCCTTTTCCATTCCCCTACGGTTACCAGATGGCCCTTTGCTCCCAACCACAGCGAACGGGCCAGGACCAGGAGCGACGGTCACACACAGGGGACGAGGTCCCCCCTGCTCCTGAGCTCCATCACTGGGCACACACAATGTGCACGGAAAACCCATCGGAACCAGGCAGCAGATCCCTGCTTCTTCCTGAAGACACTGACACAAACTTCAATGTATTTATCTCACACACACACAAATATTCCCTCAATGCCCAGCAGCAGCTACCTGCTCCTTACCAGCACTATCCAGCTGATATTCTCTCCAGCACCACTTCAGCAAGCTCCAGAAATATCATTTCTGGTCAGGGTTCCTGTCCTCTCACACAGTCCTTACACCTGGTCCAAGCCAGCAGTTACAATAAGGATGCATTTTACTCTGGAAGGCAGAGTAAAACTTCAGAAAAAGATACTGCAGCCACCCCTCCATGTGCCTCACCGGGGAGCAGCAGAAGGGTTTGTCATTAGGGTCATCCTCCTCCTGCTCGCTGTGCATGCAACTTCACAGTCTACAGGTGGGTCCTGTAGTGATTAAAAACTTCCCTGGAAAAGACATGTCTACAGATGCCTAAAATGTCAGGTTTATTTTAGAAAAAAAAAGGCAATATACCAGAAGCAATTGTATGTTCTTATTTCATATATACATGTTCATGTGTATGTGTGTGTGTATAAGCACACACAGTAATAACAGTAATACTAAAAGAGCAATTTACAGTTGCTATTTTTTCTCCTAAAAATATCATAGAGACTGTTCTAAATTCCCAAGCTTTTAACTGTTACTAACAGATGATTGATGCTTCAGATTAAGTGAACTAACGCTCTTATTAGTCAAAATATTTATTCATCGAGCAGAATAAATTGTCAGCTCTCTAGGAACGTATACAATTGAGCTTCCTATTTTAAAGCGTGTTAACTTTTGATTTAAAAAGCATTTGAAGACCATTTGTCTGGTGTGATTTTAATTACTTTCTACAATGGAGAAAGGGTGGCTTTTAGGATGTGCAAAATGGGACGTCTGACCCCGATGGCAGCAAAGGTCACACTGCTGAGCTTGTCCTCTGCTGCTGCTTTACACAACATGGCTATTTCTGAACACGTCAGCAATGTCTCAACCTGTCTTGGGCAGGGCTCGTATGTTTAACACCTTCTGGGTGTTAATTAATTATTATTAGGCGTTAATGCTGAAGCTCAGCAAAGGGAGGAAAGGAGGAAAGGACGGAGCTGTGGAGAAAGGAGGGTGCACAATCAGTGCAAAGAAAGGGACAAATTAGAAAATGCCTGGTAATCTGCAAGTATAAAATGCCAAGTACCAAAAAATTCCCACTGGTGCAAGGCTTCCAATATTAATATGAAGCCTAATTATTTTTGCAGGTTGGTATTTTTATTAAACGTGCATTGAAATACAGGGTTTAGCTAATAGAACACATGTGTAGGTAGAGCGAGCGCTTTCTGGCATGATTTCACTAGTTCCACGAGCCATGATGCCAGAAAAACATGATCTAAATTCAGTGCAACTACCAGGACAGAGAATTTAAAGAGAAAAAAAAAAAAAAGGGAAGAAGAAGAAGAAACACATCACCCAAAAAATCAACTGCTAGCAACATTCTGCAGAGAAGCTACAATTATCACTGTTAGGACACTTAAAATATATCTTTCAGTTTGGAAGTTTACTGATGAAGCTTTCCAGCAGCCTCACGTCACTTCTGTTTCAGCTCACACTAGGTTAATAGCTTTGTGCACTGCAGCCCCCATTTCTTGTACGGCCTTTTCCTTGCAATTCAGAGTGACAGCCCAGGTCAGGAAGCGGTACCAAACCTCATCCCAACCCACGGAACACCTGCACTGCACTAGGTGAGACACAGAAGCACAAGCTGAACTCTCAAATGGAATATCCAGTAGCTGAGATAAGATCTACCACCATGAACAAGTACAGGCTGGTCTTGAAGAACATTCAGTAATTGAATGAAGCCTTGGAAGAGACAAAGTATTCACTTCTTGTGAGTGTCCTTCAGTGTCCCTTGGAAAGGTGCATTAAAGTTCCTAAAAGAAGGCAGCAAAAGCCACTCTCTCCAAAGTAATGGACAGGTGTGAAAGCTACAAAGGTCTTTTTGATCAGAGGTCACGTACAGATGATTGCAAACTCCCGGATTGTTATGACTTACATTTCCACTGGAGCATATCATCTGACAGATTTTTGTGCTCTTATCCCACTGCAAGCGCCAAGGAAAATGTATTAGTTTGAACTTCCATTCTAAAACCACAAGCACAGCTTAGTTTAACTCATTTTCTTTTGCAATTTTCACAAGCTAAAAGCTCAAAAAACGGTCACAACAGATCAGCTGATGAGCAGAAACCAGTGCAGCCACAGACCTCCTTGCAACCCCTCGCACTCGGCGCTGCTGGAAGGAATCATGTGAGGGCTACTCATCCCTTTAGTGCAAAAAAGTGGTTTTTAAACTGCTGATGAAGGTTTCAATGTCTAATTAAGGATGGAGATAATATCCACTAAATATTTGCTCGTTTGCTTGTGTTTCTTGATCTACTGGAAAATAGTTAAGCAGCAAATACTTTTGGGAGAGCTCAGCAGCTGCTGGGAATTGGCCCAGATGGCAGCTCAAGTGCGACAACGCCGGGCTGCTGATTCACATGAGTTGCTCTTTCGCACTAAAATGCAGTGCTTTAAGAAAAAGAATAATGTTTCACATTTGTTTTCAACAAAAATTAAAAGCAGGGTCCAGAGTCCAGTTAGTTAAAATAAAAAAGACAAAATGCATAAGAAACTTAGATTTCCCACATACACTTCTCAGTGAACATACATCATGGATCCATATATATGCACATACACATGTATAAGCACATTTACCTATAAATATTTCAGAAGACCTTTTTTCCAGCGTGGCCTTATTCTGCCCATATTCATGCAAATAGTCAGATCAGCAAGACTCTGTTTCCAGGCTTCTGGGATTAGGGAGCCCCAGAACTATTTTAGCAGGGAAAACTGCTGAGTGCTGCCTTTTTATGAAGGGACTCACCGTTCCCTGCCCAGCACGGGTGTTGTCAGGAAAATGTGCTCATCCAAGTATTTCCATTAAAAATAGCCTCAGCTTGCACTGTTTTCAACTATACTCTTTTGTTCTGTTTAGCAAAGTAGAGAGATGCACTCTGTGGCACAGTTAATGGTGTTCTGTCCTCTTCACTATGAAACAGTTTCTCAAGGAGAAAAGTAATAGTATTAGACTGCAATTAAAAAAAAAAAAAGGCAAGTGAATCCACACAATTTCACAGAGAAATAATGCCACTCTGTATTAATCTTCCAATAAGATGTCGCTTGGGCAGCAGTATCTTACACAGAAAAAATAAATCACAATAAGCTCTAAAACAGTTTGGGACATCTCCAGAAAATCACCTCTCCAAGTCTGACTTCTGCACCAAGTACTTCTGATTAAAGTCTCAATAATGAACATTTTCGAAAGCTTTTTGTTTCTTTGATATCATCTAGATTGCTCCCCCTCTCCAGACACTGTCTGTAGTCAAAAGTTCAGAGCACCACTAGCTTCTCAAGGCTTCCAAGGTCAAGTGGGTGATGTGAGTCTTGTCAATGCAGGGCAGCATTCAAGCCCTAGCCATATGTCTCACAGCTTGTTAACGTTCAACATGAACAAAAAATAAAACATAACAACTTTCCTGAAGCAACCTCTTACAGAAATATTTTGGCTATGGATATTTTAGTATAGTTTAATATTTAGCGAAGGGTGTTGGAGATCAGATGTCAGCAATTTTGGTGACACCTGACAGGGAAGTTCTGCTAATTTAAACATTTATTGACTCATCACTCAGAATAAAAACTTGCCTTTTCTTACCTCATGCATGCATAAGCACCTAATAAAGCCATCTTATCAAAAAGAACAAAAGCAGATGTGAAAGATCTGTTCCTCCCTAGACAGCCATATAATGAAAAAATAACTGCTTAAACCATAGCAATAAATGTTCTTGTGTTTGCATAGACTGCAATAGATTGCATCCACATCTGGCCAGTGACAGCCGATAACAGGGAAAGGAACATGCTGTACACAAAATAATCAATCCAGTTACTGAACCTGAGACCAAGGAGGTCAATGACAAGAAGGTATAAAACAGCAATAAAGCATATTGCAGGGGGAATGAAATAAGTTGGTCAAATATTTTGAGCCCATAGACAAAATACTTGGCTTAACTTTTTATCATTTTGCTTTGTTTATGTAAACAAAAAGACCAACACAGATTTTGTTTATTAAAACAACCACTAATAATGTGAAGTCATAGCAGCTGCAAAATTAATTATATAAAGTTAAACGTTGCTAAAAACTCAGTTCAGTTCCTACCTGCCCGTCTTGACCAACGTGAACTTGATGTATCTGTAGATTTCCCTGTAGAAGCAAAACAGTGACAATAAACACTTGGAAATTTCAGAATTTGCTCTCCAAAAGAACTGTCCTTAAAACAACCTGTTTCTCATCTCATTATTAGCCAGTTATTTCAAAGTTAAGGGAATCTATTCATTTAGAAAATTTTTCTGAAGGTGTTTTTTTTTTTTTTTTTGAAAATTCAGCTATATTGCCTGCACATTAAACACAAAGGAGGAATAGACTAAAAAACAGTAAAGTTTTTCAGCATCGGTAGCTTTTACTTTTTGAGAGGTATTATTATACAGGATAAAGTACTTTTGTATGACTTCTGAAGTAAGCCTTTTTTTTCTTTTCTTAATTTTCTCTCATTTATCTGAAACTGCAAATATAAGTCAAATTCTTTCTCAAATAGAACTGTACATCTTTTTTTACATGTATGAATGCTATTTGCTATTTTATTGTTACAAAGTTATCATCTGCACTAACAGACTTTTATCAAAATTCAACTCCAAATGTCAACATCATTCCACTATCAGAATTACATCTATTACAAAACATTCTCAATTGTGAAAATTATTTTAAAGGAAACTGTAACTAAAAAATCTGAGAAGGAAAGCAGTATCACTACAAAACTAGCTTTTTATTCTATGCTCAGAACTGTCTGTTTAAAAGTAATTTAGATGAAGAAAAGGACGTTTTCTCAAGCACTAAGACTTGCAGTGAAGTTTCAAAATTCTTTGAAGAAAATCACCAATTCTTTGATTTTCGTATTTTCTACATTTGCTCTTACTGGCAAGAGTTCCTCTTTTCTGAAGCTGTGTACATTGGAACACATTTAAAAACAGATGTTTTCATCTGTCATGAACAAATGCAGACCTTACAATTCTTACATACATGAATTCCTGAAAAAGCCCATAAATATGGGGGCATTTGAACCTCAAAATCACTACTACGAGTATCTGCTGAATCAGATTTTTTTTCAGTGGCTCTTTAAAACCATGGTGAATACCCAAGAACTGCTGCAGCCTCTTTGGAGCTCCCTGGAGCTCCCCACAGACCCACAGCATTTTGACCTATTCCTATTGCTCTTCAGCTTTGACAAGCTCTTCAAAGCAGACTGCCTTTAAAGATAATATTTCTATAATATTTATTCTAATGTTCATTCCGCAATAGCTCTCTGTTAACAGTATCCTTCCACACCAAAAGTGCTTTTATGGGACTTCACTTAAGGTACAAATGGATTAAACTAACCCACAAGTAGATATGCTTAATGTTAAACAAAAAAACTCTACAGAATCTAAATCATGCAGAATAAATATTATAGTCAGTACTTGTGCTTGGCCTTATTTTGCTATTACTTCTCCATGTCAACAAGCTCTAACAGTGCAAGAGGGTGACAGCAGCCTCTGCAGTTAAGAGTCTCTATTACAGACGTGCTGACATATGGAGGGACCTGCAATTTTCTCACCCGGGTAAACTCAACTAGCTCTAAAGCTTGTTTGGCCTGAGTGAATGAAGTCTAAATTGGAGGTAGCAGTACTGGATTTATCCATTTCCATCACAATGAACTGTTTTTATGCTAAAAATTATGAAGTGTAAATACTGTTCTCAGCAGTTCTCTAGGTTCAGAGCAGCCTCTGCTCCTCGGGCACCAGCTCCAGGCTCACCTCGCTGTCCTGCGTGATTTGGACCTGTTCGCCTTGAGGCACCTGGGCTATGTGGAGGTGACCCTGTGGGATCCACAAAAAAGAAAACACCAAGAAGCATCAGAAGAAAATCAAAACTAGACGAAGAAAGTATTGTCTTGGATTCAATAGATCACAATATATACACAACTGCAGATGGAAGAACGGTTATTCAACGAAAACAGTTAAAGATTGCATTATATAATCCACATTTCCCCATTTTTTTATGCAAAGTAGAAGAAAAGTGAATTTTGAAGCAAAAATGTTTCACTCTCAAAGAAAAACAGGTTTAATAATATTTAGGCAGCATATTTCTCTACAAACCTCTCAAAGTATCCTCATTTTGGACTAGCTTGCTTTGGGAAAGATTAAAAGAATCAGCCCTCCCAAAGTGCTAGCCTTGAAACAATGATCCCTTTTAAGAGACCTTGGAAACAGAGTTCCTAAAACAGGTACAAAACTAAGTGAGAGTTTTTAAAAGATATCTGTAGTTATCTGTGTGCTCACACAGTTATGGAAAAGTCCAATGCTGAAGACCATTTCTCAAACTGATATAAATGGGCTTAAATCGAATGCAGTTACTTATGTTGCTTGAGAATCTGCTCATAACAGTTTTAATAAGGTTAATACTTTGTTGCTGACCACACCAGCCTCTTCAGAATGATATCAAGCCTATCATTTGATAAAAACACAGATAAGAAAATGGAAGGAATTCCTCGAGCATCCTCACTAGACCACAGATGTCTTTGCTACTGTAATTTACCTGAAGGGAGATTGGATTCTAAATAACCTACTTCAGCATTTATAAGGCTTTGTGTTCATTTTAATATGCCTCTATGAGACAGAGATTAAAGATAATCATTTGGAATTCTGTCAAAGGCTCTTCTGATTTTATAACACAAGAACAATTGCATGTGATTTTCAAAGAAACACAGATCCCTCTATTTCAAACAGTTTCATTTCCTTTGGAAGGAAACTGTCTATTTATAGGGAGAAAAAACATACTGAAAGTATCACTCTGACAATAGGGACTGTATATAAAATTAGAGCAGGGTCCAGTCCACGTTGAGATTAGAATCACTCCTTCCTTAACATGAAACTCTCAGGGCTCCCAGGAAAGAGTGCTGCAAATTTAAAAGCTCCATTTATGCCGTTTTCTAATATAAGCAACTCGCTCTGAGGGAGGCAGGGGAGAAGGTGCTTTTTTCCACTTTGGAATCATTCAGCATTCCCAAACCAAACTGCTCATTGGTCTTTTGCAGAAAAATAGCTAGTCTCCAAGGACAGGCATTTTAATTTGTGCACAAAAACAATTCCAACAAGAAAAATCTCTTTCAATCCTAGCTCCTAAACAAAGTTTATAGGGACTTGGCAAATCCTTGATATTCAGTTCAATAGTGGCCCTTTTTTCTGAATCTGCTGTGAAGCCACATTTAGAAGTGTGAATAAATAAAATCCCAGCTGGATTTAGCCTCCCTATCTGACAGCTAGTGGTTCCCAGGGTCCCCTACACCTACAGTCCAGCTCTCACCTTAGCAGCAACCTTTTCCAGTGCAGAAAACCTGCCCTCTCCTGCAGTTTCCTCTCCACCTGCACCCTACCTGACCACCTCTCCCAGCTGCTGCCTGGGGCTCCTCTCACTCGCTCCCATCCCAATCTCCTTCCACTCCCATATACACCAGAATAAAACCATGTTTGCCAATATCCTGGTCCTCCTCTGGCAGCTCCTTGGCCCCTTATCTTGAAATGCTCCCCCAGTTTCCATGACTCTCTTCCTCTCCGCTTCCTCTGCCAGCTCCTGCCTCTCCACCTTCCTGAGGACATTCCACAGGGATGTGCCTTCCCTCTGCATCGCATTCCTGAGCAACCTCACTGCTTCCACAGAGCGGGCAGTGAGCACCATAACTAACTAACAAAGCTATTTTGTTACCCTACATCAAACTCTTCTTCAGAATAGGGTTCGCTAAAACTCCAGTAAGAACCAGAACACCAGCACTGAGGTTCTCCAGGCTGATTACTCTCTCTCAACACGTGTTTAATGTCCAGTCCCATCTGTTTTCTCTGACAGGCTCCCAAGGAAATCGAGGCTGCCGTGATGACATGGACAGGGTCTGGTCCTTGCTGTCCCGGCTGCGCACGCAGCTTTGCACAGCCGGGCACTGGCCCAACACGCAGGCTCTGGGTACCTTCAAAACAGTGAAGACCAAAGGGAGCTTCAGAAAGAAGCTTCTACTCTATAGCACTGCACGGCGAGGCTGGGAATGGCAAAAGCTTTTCAAAACTCATCACAGATGGAGCTCACATACAATTCTCGGATTTCTACCACAAAAGAATGACTGTGCAGATCTAATTCCCGCTTTCTGAAGGCTGCATGTCAAAAATGCCACACGTCAAAAATACCACGGAATCCATTATTTCACTTTTTTTTCCTCCTTGCATTTTTTTTTAAATACAAAGCTATCCTTGTAGTCAAACCGTGGCATACAGGAACCAAAGCCAAGATGAGTTTTTGCAGAGTATACTAAAAACTGTATGTAGAAATAATAAAGGACTGAGTTCTGATATTTCAAATTTCCTGACTTTTACAGTTTTTGTGTCCAATTGTTAACTTAAAATTCTAAGAATTAGGTTAAAAAAGGCCAATATAAGTTTTGCTTATATACACATGTCTAAATGAATACACATGTAAACCATTCAGCCAGCAGATGTCCAAAAATGCTCAAGAATGCAGTTTTTAAAACTGAAATTAAATAAATCAATCCTGATTAAAAAGACATATTGTTAAAAAAAAAACTTTAGCAGTGTAAATTGTACAATTAACAGGTCTAACATTATAATTATGTTAATTGTGCGAGCAAAAGACCACAGACCTAACACATCAAACCCAGAGTAATGAATGTGCATTTACTTGCAGCAGTTGTATGAGCAAATTCACATTTTTGCAATATAATTTTAATAATAGTAATAATATTTTTTTCTTGCATAAGCATGAAATGTTTATTTTCTGAAAAAAATTAGTAGCAAAGATAGGCCTCTTTTTAATAATAATTAAATAAATCATCTGAAGGATGATTTTCTTCCGTGTATACTGGGATAATTTAAATGGGATAATTTAGAAAAGGTTGAGTACATACTACTTGGACTTGCCCATCTTCTCCTATTTGGTGGATCTGGACCTGCTGAGCATTAGCTAGTGCATAGTGTAGTGCCTGGGGCTGGTTCTGCTGGATCTCATTAGATGCTGAAACGGTGCTCTGTGAACCCTCTGCAAAAGAAACAAAAATGCAGCTTTATTATATTTGTATGTCTCGTGCCAGTGGCCAAGCAACAATTTTACACTCAAAATTGTGGAGAACAAATGCAGTCAGTGTGCAGGTTCAGCCACTCACATTCTTTTCAAGCAAGTTCACTGCTCATGTACAGATTCGCTACAAGTTGCAGTACAGTTTCAAAAGCCATTTTGTCCCTGAGAAAGTATTAACAATAAACCCCAAAACAAACACACTTTTGATTCTAGATTAAAGATTCTGTAAGTGTCAAGGTAACACCACAGCAAAATGCTACACACAATTTTCTAAGATGTTGGAACATCTCCTTCTGTGCACCTGTGTAGCTGAGAATTATCACTGTCACCACCAAAACCACCAGAACACTTTTGAAAACCCATCCTGTAAAATGAAGCCATCATCTAACTCTGTATAATTCAAACCGAAATACATAAGCATGGAATTTTTTTTTAATCTCAAAATTGCATCCATGGCATGTGCACAAGTTCCAACCTCATGTGTCATTAATATAAGCAGCCCATGAGGCCGGCATAGGAATTCTTGCAAACGCTGCAGGCATCTCATGGGAGAGGGACAGTGCGCGGGGTCGAAACGCACCACAAATCCTGAAGAACAGCCACAACTTTTTCATTTTGAGAGTTTCTGTTTTTGCACACATGCACCCACCACCACCCAGTGTTGGAGATCCCCAAACCTCCCCGCCCTGAAGCACTTCTGACTGGGTATCTTGTAGCCCTTCAGGAGTCAGGAAAGAAAACGGAGGTTATAGATCATTTTTGCAGTCCAAGTTCAAGTACTCAATGCTAGAAAAAGCCTTTAAAGTTCCTCAAATTACTTTAATTGCTGAGGTTCAGCACTGGACTGTGTGTAGTGGCTTCACTCTTGATCAGAAAGGGCTTTAGAATAATGTACTTGAAGAAATACATCAATATACATTTCCTCTGGAATTAATTTTAAGAGTTTTATTTTGTTACACCACAAAAATACCTTAATGAAATCTTTAAAGTGTTAAATTTGTTTAAAATGTATTTGGATGCATCAGTGCTCTGTCAATGACTTCTATGTTAAGGTAATGTAAAACATTAACATCTCACACATAATAATATGACTTTGAACCTGTATGAGCACAAGAAACTAATAGAAATACTGAAGAAAAGTGTCCTACTTCCAGAGTACATCATTTTCTTAAAGTAATTTTATTCACTGTTTAAATACAGAGCAGATGGGCCTCATCCTCCTTATAAGTGGTTGACAGGTGACATATTTGGAGTATAAAAATGATGGTTGGTTTCTGGACCAACACCCCAGAAAACCTTGTTTAATGAAGTTATAATGCCTGTTACTTTTACAAGAATGAGGTTTATCTGGTCATACAAATATTTTAATTGAAGTGTTCCTTTAAAAAAAGAACAAAAGAGAAGATTTTTAAGGCCGAGTATATGAATTTGAGACAACTTCAATACCACTAAGCTATTGTTTACTCTTCTGTTCAAAAGTTAAGATGCTTAAAAGTTCAGTTAGCCAGCTCTAATTACATTAACAATCTGCAAATACATTAAAAATCCCACAGCACTCTAACACTATGGGTAAGCACAATACATCAAGTATGTATTTTGTTATTTGTGGGTTATGCATCTTTCCTATCTGACATTTGACTATTTTACAAATCCTGAGCACTCGTTTCTTAAACACAGCCCTGCCAGCTAGTGCCCGACCCCAGCCGACACAACGCATTCCGGGCAGGATTTGCACACTCCAGCTGGAAGGAGAGCCCTGCACGAGGAATTCCGCAATGCCAGCCAAATACAAATGGTTTGTTCAGACCTGAGACCGCTGCCGGTGCCCTCCGCGAGGGCTCTGCCGTGGCGCCCGCTGCTCTTCGCTCTGTGAAACCACCACGCGCCCAAGCCGCTTTCTTCTGCCTTTTCTCTCACCTCCACCACTCCAGTTACATTAGTATTTTTATGCAATGCATTTCCATTTTGTTTTAGAAAAGAGTACTTTTCCAGGACACTGAGCAGCTGAGGCTGCCTGCTGTTCTTCACCTTGAGTTTTCCTGCTTACCTTGTGCGCAGTCAGCTGTGCCTGTTCCCTGTCTCCCCCTATATAACTCACCATCTGGTCAAGTGGTGGTGTCCAAACACATCATCCTTCATATAGACACACGCACTGTGCGTGCGCGTGAATAGGCAAATTTTGCACATAAATAGCAAAGCTGGACTTGGGACAGAAACGAAGGATGAGGTAAGAAGCTTGTTTTGCTCCTCCGTAACCTGAACGCACCATTAGGAACCGCCCTGCTCAAGGTTACTCAGAAATAGATCTCTGTTTACAACACCCACAGTTGAGTTTGGGGGTTAGTAGTTGGTTTTTTTCTCTCTTCCTTTTTTAAGAAGAAAGGAGAGAAAAGGATTCGGCAGTGTCTAAAAACACCACATCCTTTATACATATTGTTTTCTTCTCCCTCTAAAGCTCTGGCCAGACCAAAGCAATATTTATCCATTTTTAAACATTCCCCATAAAAAACAAACACCAGCATGAATAGCACACAGCTTGATGAAGACTACGTCAACATATATAAATCACCATGGTGTAAACTATCTGGCCTCTCATTTACCACGTTGATATATTAGCAAATCCCCGGCCCCGCGGGACCGCCCAGCTCAACGCTCGCGTTGGGACTTGCACCATCTGCAGAGTAGGTGGCCAGGGAGCAAAGCCCCTGCTTAACTTTGCAATTAATCCTTATTTCAAGCCTCAATATATCCACTTTTTTAGACATATTTAGCAATGGTCACCTGCTGGAAGGATATCGGCAGGTACCTATGCAGAAAGCCGTGTTTTCCACACGCAACCCAGCAAAGGTTTGCTAAATATTTATCAGCTGAGCATTTGAGCCCTCTTTTGGGAAGAGAAGGAAGGGATTTGGCAGCAGCAGGATTCCTGTTTAATCTCCTTCCTTACATCTCGCCACGCGAGGCTGCTTTGCTAGCGTGTAGGGCGCCCAGCCACACGCTTCCTAGCGAGCTAGCACGGATTTCCTCACTTCCTTGGCTCCCACTCTCAACAAGGACAGGTTAATGGGCAGATGAAGCAAAGCAGTCCTCAAAAACCGAAAAATGGGGAAAAAATGTAGCGATTAACGAGCAATTCACAGAAATAAAACTCTGTGCAGTAAACTGTTATCTAAACCTGACTCAAGCGGTGCTAAGTGCCTCCCATCTTCCTGCAACATCTGTCTGTGTGTGTGACATCTGGCACCGGCTGAGCACTTCAGCCCAAATCTACATATAAATCCCAAAGCCAGAGAGCTAATTAATAGTTCCAGCATGGAAAACTGTGATAACAGCTTTAACGATCTTAAGAGAAATTAAAAGAAAGGGAGAGAAGATGCTCTTCAACTAATCCTCCTCCCCAAAATCTCATTTCCTTCTGCCTTCCCCCCACAGACGACTAAAATCTCTTACGAGAATATCTCGCTAAATCATCGTGGCAGCCACGTGTACAGCTCCTGTCGGGAAGATGAGGGAGCAGACGCACACGTTACCGCCTGAAACGCTGGCTCCAAGCGCAGCAGAAAGCTGCAATCCATGTCGCAGGGCCAAAAAAGGCAACAGCTTCCAATCCAAGAGCCGGATAAGTGAAGGAAACAACCTCGGCCGGCATCTCGCAGCGACCCATCCACCTGGGGCTGCTAGGAAGCTGCAGGGTCAGTCAAACCTGGGATCATCCTAACGAGCATCCTTGCGAGGGAAGAGCAGAGCTGAGGCACTCGTTTATATTTTTCTACCAGCTTCCTTAGAGGTTTAGTCTGGAGACAGCTTCCTCTCGACCTCTTAGTGCTCTGCAGAGCTGATTTTTCCTTGTAATAAGCAGAACAGAGGGGAAATGTGTTATCGTTTTTAACAGTCTGATGCGAGTCCAAGCCACTGACTACACTTTTTTTGTGGAAAAGCAGAAAAAGCATAAAAGTTTTAACATGTCCACCAAGTATGTAAGAGGGAAGCTCAAGTGTCGCAACATCAAGAAACCCTCCCTAGATAAAAATATTTCAAATTTGTTTGTTAATTATGTGTGCAACGACTCGATGCTCATAAAAATCACAGGTCGGAGAACAGAGGAAAGTGGAAGGGACCTTCGGCAACCCCACAGGATGCTCACGATGAATTCCAGACGGATTTAGAGCTTCTCTAGGGATGGAAACATCACAACCTCTCTGCACAATCCATCCCAGTGTTTGACCACTGAGACTCTTGTAGGATTAACAACAAATTTGTTTTAAATGATACACAGGGATGTTTCACAACTTTCACTGCCAAACAGAAATTACTAGCTCTTCTGTAAAGAGGAATTTTTACATACCAACATCCAAGCAAATATTCTGCAACACGTAAATGAATATTGCAGTGTTTGAAGAAAGTGCCGATACATTTCTTATTTGAAAATAATATATATGATGATAAAACTGAAAACTACTATTAATCAGCCCCTAGAGATAGCTGGTTTAAAATATCACTTTTTGGCAATCAACAACAAACACATCACTGCTCTGGATTTAGCCTTTTTCCATTGCACCCATCAGTCCTAATTTTCTATGTGAAATATTAGGATCACTTACAAGCTCAGAAGAGGAAAAACTACTCTGGAAACAGTTAATACCAGGAACGTGGTGAGCAGGACCTCAAAAGCAAATTTTAGCATTTAAATGGTCTCAGAGCAGTGCAGCTGTGATGCTACTTGTCTGTTCTAGGCACATGTCAATGGCAATAGCATGTTTTTTTAAAGTATCTTCTAAAGGCTACAGGTATATCTTCTATAGTAAGCCGTACAGCTTCCTTTGGAAGGCGTGACTTGTCAACTAAGCATCAGGCCCACCAAGAAATTGCAAGAGAAACCACATTGTCTGTCCCTGCATTCTTCATAGATTAAAGATGACACCGCAGTAGCTATCCACAATGCTTTAACAGCATTTTTCCCCTATTTTTGTATCTCCTTTGTGGGAAGCAGCTACTATACTCCACCCAACAGGTAAGAAACTAAGAGGCCCACTATACGTGAACTGATGGGGAGCACCACGTCAGGGAATGGGCTCCCGGGCAGGTTCTCCTGCATTGATGTAGAGGACCTGGAGCTAAACGTAGCAGCCAGAACGAACAACAGTGGAAAAGACACGTTCTCAAGTAGCCGCATTCCAGACCATTGAAGGCTCACCTTAAGTTGCCCCCTGAAACAAATGCTACCATAAAAACTGTCTGGGTTCATATGCAACGCTTTAAAAAGCCATATTTGACAGCTATGTTGTCATAGCTGTGAAATACAGACCTCCTTCACTTCAGAGCTGTGAAATATTACTTCTTCCTGCTCGCTGGCAGCAGCAGTTTTGCTATATCCACCATGCAGCAGATAATAAGTAACAGATGCCTGTGAATTATGATGCTGTAATTCCATCGAGGGGTTCCAGGGATGTCAAACCACAAAAGCAAAGTCTGAGCCGTTCACGAGGTTACCTGAACTTCAGGATGGAATTACAGCCCTGTCATGGAAAAGCTGCCATTTAAACAACACTTGAATCCACACTTTTTCCTTATTTGTTTACTTCTTTCCTTTCCCTATACACTCATCCAGCTCCCATCTACTCTCCTATTCTCCCCAAACCACCTCCTCTTTCTTCAAGTGTTAAAGGGAGGTTAAATATCACTCATGCCTCCTTCTGGAATGCAAATAAGATTTTTATTTATTTATTTATTTATTTATTTTTTTAAGAAAAACACCTGATTCTGGAGTGGGTTTTTTTGTTGTTGTTCATTTTACAGCATTTTACCATTCCTAGGAATGACTCCAGTGGTGAATTCTTTCATCACCTCTAAGCCCTCCCAGAAAATGATGTCAGTAACATTCCAAATAAGAGCAATATTTTAACACAGAAAATTAACAAGAAAATTAACAAAAGTCTGAAACATGGGATATTTTCACCTACCCAGAAGCAGCTATTAATGTTATTAGTGGTACTCTATTTTTTGCTGCGTGCAAGGACATGCCAAATTGCTTTGGGCAACTTTTACCATGTCCAGGACTAAAGGCACCTTTGGAAGCACCTGCATTGAACTCCTCTCCCTCTGAGGCCTCAGGAGCTGAGACAGCCTCTACCTCACCTAGGAAAGGCAAGGAGCATAAACGCCCCATGGTAAATCCAGAAGGTTGATGCAGCCAAGGGTCCAGCTCAGCTCCAGTTAAATGCGTGAAGTTGGGCTCAGAATCTGATCAACTCAAGCTGGCTCTGATCGCCCCTGTGCATGAAACAGGCGGCTCAAAGCCCCCGAGTCAACTCGGGTGTCTTTGCACCCACGCAGCACTTGGTCACAAACTATGGAAGTGGAGTTGGGCTCAAACTACAACAAAACTAAAACTGGATTTTTCACCTAAAAATAATAATAATAAAGACTATTGCCTTATGGCCTTCTGCAGACAAGAATACAGTGAACCCAAATCTGAGTTTTCTGCCTCTTGGTCTCCCCACTTCTCCAAACCAGGAGATTAAAGATATGATTATGGCCTAATGAACACAAAATTATAAATTCTACTCATTACCGTATTTTTATTCTAAAATGCTGATTACTAAGAGACTGAATCACTATATATGGCTTATGGTTATCATTACATTGATTAGTTGTTTTAATTTGAGAATTTTGGATACGGTTCCCAGTTCCAGCACATAAAACTTTCCATTGCAAGCAGATTTTGGCATTCTTTGCATGAGATACAGTGGTTAGTGTTAACATGCAACCAAAAATTTTATGCAGGGAAATAAACTTACTTCCTCTTCTTTGGGCTAACTTCCAAAACACTGTTTTTAATATATGATCTACAAATGTCCCATAACGTTGCTTTATATTAAAAGTAAGAGCCAGAAATGTCTTATGAGAACACTTCTTAGGTCAGTATTTTTCATGTGTTATTATTATTATTATTCATGCCTATATACCTATATGGAAACACAGAATCACCTAAAACATTTTTAGGGTTATGTGCCTTTCCTTAGGGGAAACTACCTCGTGAAGAAAATTTAGCATGTCCTATGGAATGGTGTGAAAAGGATTTATTCCCTTGACTCTTGACGCTCAGGTGTGGACAGCACTTGATGCTGCACATCAGTAGTGCCTGCTCAAAAAGCATAACACGGGTCAAAAAACCAGAATAGCGAGAAGCTGAATTTGCCAAATTTTTTCACTTAGAAATCATCTCAGTGAAGCAAAGAGTACTAACGAACAAAGCCAGTCTCCGTCATGCACTGAAATGTGCTCCAATTTCGTTCCTGAACAAGTCTGTATTTTACAATCGTTTTAGTCTCCCTTCTCACACTGCCCCTTATGGAAATAGTGGCTGACCCCGCAGTGACGCCTCAAGGTGCAGACACCCACAGTGTAACAGAGAGATGCCTTTCCCAATAATAAATATTACATCAAAAAGAGTTGCAGTAATATAAAAACGCTCCAAAAAATCAGCTGAAAGAAATGATGATAACTCTGTTTATATTCCTTTTTCATAAGGATAATAAAATGTGCAGGTCCTACATGCACCTGTTGTAAGTGTAGGTTAAAAGTTATTTTCAGGTATATTAAAAACAAATGACGTTATTACTGTAAGCTTCCATTTCTCTGCTTTGCCTTTTGTTGTTGTTTTTATTTCTTTACCTGAACCACTGTAAGATGATGAGGAAGGTGTTCGCCTTGAAAAGCTTTTCACTGCAAGACTCTGGCCTCGCTGCTTCCTCCTCCACGCTGTTCGGCATTTGGAGTCTATGCTTTGCTTGATACGATACCAGTCAGACTCTGTGATTCCAAATTTATAAAATAGGTGACCTGTAATTAGAAAGAAGCACAAAGGGATAAAATCCAGAAAAAAATCTGCATTTTCATGACAACACATAAACAACCCACACTGCTACGCGCTCAAAGAAAACAAAGCAACTCTGAAAATTTTAGGGCTTCCCTTCACGCCGAAACACCCTAAGGGAATATAATGAAACTAAGAAAATGCCAAAGCTATACAGTGGTGTGGTTTTAAGAGCTGTTAGCAGAACTAAGTAATTGTACATATGTACAAACCAGCTGTGTATTTAAAAATGCCACCCGTCTATGAAATTGCTCAATCTAAACTTCTATCCATGAAAATTGCACTATTTCATTCAAGAGGTGCAATACTGAAAAACAGGCGGATTTCACTCCCCGGTGAAAACTCGATGAACCTGTAATTATCACTAAGAGTGCCACAACACGTATAAAGCTGACGAGTAGGAAGCCAGGCTGAAGCTCCATATAAAATGGACAAACTCCTTTAAAGTTCACTCGAAGATTCATCAAAATCCAATAAAAAGGGAGCACAACATTCAAATCGAAAAACGTTACCGCTAGCAGTAAGTGAAGTCATCTGAGTCACATTCTGCACTTTTCAACGCTGTTATTTGAACAGTTTGTGCTGAATTGCCAAACTGATTATATGAAACCAATGTGGACTTGTGAGTTGAACTGCTTGAGTACTTTGTAACAGCCCTTACACAGATTGAGTCCTGCTGCCAACTTAAACTAGGTTCCTTATCACGTGCAACCTCTGCAATCAAAGCAGAGCCCTGGCCACACAAGAAACAGAGCAATCAAAAGTCTCTCTCAGGTACGAGGCAGGAAAAACATTAATTTCAACATCTGAAGACATAATTAAAAATTGAGAAGGAAACGTGTTGTGCATTGTCAGCCTTTTTGAGGCTCTCCTTACACTGCTGCACTCTTACCATCTCACTGTAAGCTTTGCTTACAGTAGTTTATATTTTGCTGCAAGTATCAAAAGTTGAGGGGATTTGATTATATGTTAAGAAAAATCTATACTCTCCATCAGAGCAGGAAGAAATGCTTGGAAAAGTCAATGAAAAGAATCAGAAACCTTGAAGGAAAACAGAACTACTGGAACATTTACTACTGTTTGAAACTTCAGGACCTTTAAACCTTTCAGAGTTATTTAGATGCATAATAAGGCAGTTAGAAATCTACAGTTGTAATATTCCTATCTACTCACTTGGACCTCAGGTGTCAGCTGTTCTCAGTACCTCCCCGGATAACACAATCTCGCAGCCTACTGGGTTTATCATCTTACTCTCGAGCAGGATCCCGATAAAGTACTTAAACACATGCTTAAATTGCTTTATAATCCTATGGACAGCATAAGGTCTGTTCCTGTATATTAAGACCATTGATTTGAATCCCAGAGAAGCAGAATTCCAGCTTTGTAGTAACTGAGTTTTTTCTTTTGCTCCTTTATATTACAAATGAGCTGAGAGTCCTCAGAAGCTGCAACGGGCACATTACTGTTTTCAATATAATCACCTGGAGTACTGTATCTTTCAAGTTATCATTTCTAACATTACATCTTTCCACTGATGCTCTATTTTATTGCACCTTTGTTCAAAGAGCAGTTTGAAGTGACGCAGGGAGCAATTCGGGAGAAAGACCTGGCATCAAAAAGTCAGTTCTGAAGCACCGTAAAGGCTCAAGAGTTCTCCCCAGCGAGTGACAAGCAGCAGCTCACTGCTTTACAACTCCTGCACTACGATCCTCAAAAGGGGAGAGGGTAGGAAGAAAACTGACTGAACGGATCTGCTGCTGTGCAACAGTTTCCTTTCCATAGGCGTCAGCAAACTGAAAGCACATACTGTACTGAAAATACGGAGGCCACCTCTCCAACTGTAATCTTTTGCTTTAAAAAAATAATATGTAGTGTACAGACAAATGGGTTTATAAATGTTTGCAGTAATGCCCAATGCAAATAGTTGTGTTTTTACTTTTTATATGACTTCAGCTGTCAGCATGTACATCATACTCGCGCAGTTCTGCATAAAACGGTCATATGCTTTGCGGTTATCTTGAACAAATTTCATGTCCATATTTCATTCATTTTAATGATTTTCATGTTGCTTGCTGATCACTAAAGAAAGTGATGAAATTAGTTGCAGATTCCAGAAAACTCTTGCAGAATCAATTCTAAATGTTACACTGTAATTCATGGGCTATTGCAGGTTGCTGCGTGATTCAAACGGAAATCAAAGGCAGGAGAAGTTGTTCAGAATAATGTGGCCTCAGGGGTGGTGAGCTGTTCATCCCAGGAGAACCAAGGGGCACATGAGGAAGATGGTAGTGCCAGAGCTACAACATCAAATGCCCTAGAAACTGCCCTAGTGAGAAAAGACACCTCCTACTACAGCTCACAAAACTTAGCTATCCACCAGCAATAGGAAAGTTGCAGTAGGTGAAGAGGGAAAACCGGCATAGACAACACTTGATCACACTCCATTGCCAACCAAACAAAAATACAATGCGAACCAGCTACACTGGAGGATTTCTGAAGCACATATATAAATTTTCAGAAGAGGTTCACCATAACAACACTAGAGATATAGTTTACATATGGTGCAGAGATACACACTGAAAATGTGTACAAACTATATCAGAAAATCCAAGTGTTGACTTTCTGGTCTTTACCAATAGCTGCTCACATACAGGAGGGCTTTTAGCTAAATTTAGGTCCTGCTGCTGCGAGTGAGGCTTCAAAGTCCACATTGTAAAAGAGAGAAATGCTTCCATGCAAACAGATTCAGCTTCTTCCAGAACACTTTTCAGTCAAAAGCAGCACGAAACATTACAATGTATAAGCCGGACAGTATATCTGAGCCACGTAACAGCCCTGTTAAATACACATTAAAATATATCCAGGAAAATAATTCAGCACTTTGGCAAAAGGACAAAGTATTTTGGAAGACCGATGCATTTACACAACAACAGTGAAGTAAAGAATTTAGATCATCTAAGGATGGCTAAACGAGTTTGTAGAAAATCTCTTTATCTAGGAGAATGGTTGGTTGCTGGTAATACTCAAAACAAAGGATGTGCTTGTTTTAAAACCTTAAGGGTCCAACATCTGCTTTCTTTAGGAATCTCACTTCCTAAACAAGTCCTTTATGAAAAAAAAGTACACCAGAGAAATAAAATAGCTCAGTTATTTAATAAATTGCAAGAGCTTGAGTGATTTCCACGAACCAGATAAATACCAGAGACAGGGATGTCTGCAAGAGGAATTCCTAGAGAGACTGAGTATCCTGAAGTGCACACAGAGGATATCTCTGATCCTTGGTTTGCATCCATTTTTTCGCAGCAAAGTGCAAGAACCAATAGTCAATCTTACCAAGCAATAGCTCAGAAGAATGCACGCGTGCATCTGGAAAATGAAACAAATCATCTTTAAAAGCCAACAGGTGTCTTTAAGTTTCGCACACTAAGCGCTATAGTAGAAACACAGTGCTAGCTCTGGCTAACTTTTTGCCAGAGTTCATCTAAAACTAAGCTGAACGAAGACACCACAAGGTCTCGAATACTTCTTGTGCGCCTTCTTTTTGTGGTTCAAAGAAAACAACTGAGCTTGAAAAGACAGAGAAGATGGTCTGGTACAAACGCATAGATCATCGGCAAAGACATCTGAAATGGCTATATACTCCCAAACTCTTGGGACATCTAATGCACGATGTGGGGAAGAAGATCTTTTGTTTTTTAAAAACAGAGTTAACAAAAAGAAAGCCCATGAAAATAATGTTCACAGGAAAGAAATCCTTTCTTTCATTAAAGGTCAGAAGTCAGTCAGCAGACACAGCAATCCACCAAAAACACAAAGCTATAAAGAAATCTATTTAAGAACAAACAGAGGCGCCTGAGAAAACTTTTGTAGTTACAAAACTAGACATGAAATATTCTGGCTTGCTTTGGCATTCAAACCAGCCCCCTTAAAAAGAAAAAAATAATCTTAATATCAATATTGAAGTGACCTAAGATTGTGTTGCTTCACTTTCACTGTGAATCCGTGAATGCAGGATATCTTTAGAAAAATACAAGGTAAATCATCATTATTTTCACGGACATGGCAGAGCTCCCTTTGCTGCTCTTTGTTAACAGACGGTACAGGCTTTCTGTTTGTTATCTTTATGCTTTAAAAGATTAGAAAACGTTACCCCAGAGAATTCAATGGGCACATATAAAATATGTATGTATTTAGACTGAGATAGAACACACAGATTTCGTTAAGTGCTCTATTTTCAAATTCAGCATTATTTTAAAGATTAGAGGAAACAGCAAAAGCACACACATTGCAAACTCAGAACCTATATGGAACAATTAAAAAAAAAGAACTCACAAGAAGATGACAAATACTATGCAAAAAAAAGAGCTTCGGCTTTTGCCTGCACAAAATCACGAAGAGGGGTGATTATTTGGCGTTTTGGCTAACAGGACACATTTTTCTACAGAAGGGTCATACATGTGGAGTTTTTTTCCTTAAACTAATAACGTATGACAACAAAATCTGCTGCACTAAATATCCAAACTACGGAGAAAAAAATCAAGCACCTCTGAAGTTGATTTCTTGCCTTCAGGCTTCAGTTCCTCAAATGCAACCACGCTCATGCGTGGCCCATATTGAATCAATTTTAGGAAGTGTAACTGTTTGCTCGTCGTTT
Organism: Tinamus guttatus; assembly: GCF_059628265.1. Taxonomy (NCBI): domain Eukaryota; kingdom Metazoa; phylum Chordata; class Aves; order Tinamiformes; family Tinamidae; genus Tinamus; species Tinamus guttatus. The sequence continues at coordinate 1,942,973 of NW_028288778.1, forward strand.
TGGGGGGGATACGTGCCCGGTATAATGGGGCCGGTTCCCCCGGGAAGCGGCAGGCAGACGGCGGCCGCCTCACGCCGGGCGCTCGCTGAGGTGACAGCGGCCGCCTCACGCCGGGCACTCGCTGAGGTGGCGGCGCTTCCAGCGTCACATGTGGCGCGTGGCGGCCGACAGACACTTTCCGAGACGCTGTTCTCCTCCACGGGCTAAACGGCAGCCAAGAAGAGACGGCGGGGAAGGAGGGAGGGAAAATCCGGCTACCAAACCTTGTCGCTGTTTGCATTTTATTGCTGCAGTTCCTCCGCTTAACTGTTTCACCTATAGGTCGCTAGGACGTTCCAGAGCGCAGTGCCAACCTCTGCAAGGCAGCTCTGCCTAGGGGACACCTACCCGCAGCCTCCAGCACCCCAATATCCTGTTCTGTTCCCTATAGCTGAAGGATTTACTAAGATACCACAACAATTTACACTTTAGCACAGGAAAAAAGAAATATGAATGCTCCAGAAATTTGCACTTTTTCAAGAAAATGCTAATTGGGAACTTCACAAGAAACACAGGGTTTTCCTGCAGGCAGAAGATACTGCTTAAGAGAATTCTGCAAATAACATTCCATGGAAAATGGATTATTTTCTGCAACTCTTGAACTGATGCATAATAATATATAAAACTAAAAATTACATGTTAATGAAATGTTTATCCTCCATTTTACTGGAGGATAAGAGCTCACCTGCACACTAGAGAACAAATGAGAAGTCTTATTTTGAGCAACTTTATGGAAAACCCAGAATTGCTAATTTGACAAAAAACTGATTCACAATTGTTTCTCTAAAGAGAGGAAGGAAAATTAGAAATAAATTTACAAGTATTATTCCGGATAACCCAGTAACACAGATCTTACAGTCACCACTACAACATCTGCTCCAAACTCCATTGCTACTATATAATCCCTCAAGTTCAACCGTAGGTTGAGGTAGCATCCTATTACTCATTGCTTGCCTTTTATCACGAAAATCTCCCTTCTAACATACAAGGAAACAGCACAAAATAGCCACTAAAAAAAAAAAAAAAAAGAAAAAGAAAGTGAAACCATTTTTCTCAACTTGCAAAACTAAGTCAAGTTAAATTCATTTCTAATTAAATATCTGGCTGGTAGGAACACCTTCTGGGATCAAAAGGGTGCATTTTAATGTATCAGCATTTAAAAAGCCAGATCTAACACTAAATTACAATCAGTAACTATTTACAAAAAGTTAATTGCAATGCTATGTAACAGGAACACAAAATCATTTGGAAGATTTGAAAAGTTTTCATGAATAATGACAAACTATGCTGTGATACCAAGGAGATATTTCAGAGATCAATTTTCTTTAAAAATCTACCAAACAGCACAGAAAGTTCTTGCACATATAGTCATTTCTCAACTAAAAGACCTAAGCAATAGTGAATTATTCACTTTCATCTATTACAGTTTTTTTTGGTCAATCTGAAATCCTACAGTTTGCTGCCAGCAGAAGGCTGTAACCCCATTTTTTGCAGCTGTAGCATTTCTCTGCAGCACAGCAGATCACTGCAAGATACCATTCAAATGACTGGTGCAAGTCTTTCTTCTTCAGGATAAACACATGGCACCATCCCAAGCAAAATAACAACAAAGTTATGAAAAAATCAAGAAAACACCATAAGAAAGTCATCAGGTTTCTCTGTCTCTGTTCTTAACCTCTGTAAAACACAGTTAGGATGGCTTATATTTTATAGATTTTAAAGCATTTTGAAACAAAACTCTCACATTAGAAAAGGAAACACCTTGTTGATACTTATCTGTAGATCTGACTCAGATTGCATGTTGGCGAGGTAACACGTCCCTCAAAAGAGCAAGATGCTCACACAGACTCATTAATATATTACAGCAGCCAGAAACAGCAGTCAAAAGGAAAAAACTAGTTAAGCATAAAAATCATCCACTAGTTTCCATATCTTAGAATATCTGTATTTTAAATTTTAATAATCAAAATGTAATTTGTTAAAATATGTATTATTATTTAATTAATATTTATTTAAAATATTTGCCAAAAGGAATCGTAGAACTAGTAGAAACATGAAATTAAAATTTATTATTAACACTCTTGATTTACACTTAATAGGATCCATGCAGGTTTACAGGACCCTATCAGGGGTCTCGAAAAAATAAAACTAAATACCATTTAGCATCTCCAAATTCCTCCAAATGCATCTTTGTCTGAAATTGAAGAGCTCCTCCATTTGGGCACACCTTTCCACCATGCCTGAAAACCCGCCGGTCGATTTTCATTAATTTAATCAACGGTGGAACAGTTTTGCCGCCTTCTTAGAGCCACTAAGTATGCAAATAATGCCATCTAGCGGAGTGTCAAATTTATGATGTTGGCAAGAAATGACAGCATTTTTCTCCGTGTATGTGTATGTTTGCTCAATCTCAGCCTCCCTTGCAGGAGGTGCCAAGTGCTACAAAAGGTTAGCAGGGCTGTAGAACTAGAGATAGGCTGGGAATTATCAGGAGAAGAATTAATCACCGGGCAAACTGGGTATTCGTGACGTTCCCGGTGGCACACTTTGATCCAAGCCATTTCCATGTGGCACGTTACGGCAGCAGCTTTAAACCATTCCCTAAGGATCTTTTGATTGCAATGCCCCCACGGTGGCAGAATACCAACAGCTGGATATATGTAACCACTTAATAACCACTGTATAATTATCGGGACCATGAAGTGTTTCAAACTCATTAAACAAATCAATCAACCCACAAGAAAATAATTCCAAGGCAAACTCAAGCTTTTATACTCTGAGAAGACACTTGGGAAGTTCATTTTTCCTCCTACAGCCTTGCTACTGCTCCTGGGTCACAGGAAAGCCACCCTACTAGGATGGTGATGGATAAATAGCAATTTACTTCCGACAGCCTTTCCCCCCCATTTTTAAAGATAATTCATTCCTTGCTCTGAAAATATCTTGTAAATCAAAAAAGGCATAGCAAGCAGAAGCAGATACCTCCAAAAAAGACAGAAGATCTATATTTCATTTCCTGATATAAATATATATACACATATATAAATATATATATTCATAAAATGTTTGGATCCCAGTATGAAAGCAAAATTGCATACTTGGTGCATATATAACTAAACAGCTAGAGGTTGCAATGGCAACATCCCATATAAACAACACAAGGGTTTTCATCTGAAATGGCTTTTCAAAAGATTGGGACCTAAAAGACTCCAATGCCGCAAATAATCTCCAAAATAAAAGTTCTAATGCTCGCATGATAATTGTTATCGTCCTTCTGTGTAATAAAAAGGCACATACAGGAGCTGGTACCTTGAATTCTTTAATCAAGGCTACCTTCTGGGTTTGCACATTAGAAATGTCAGCGCATTCGTTTATGACCTGCCTGAGCAAGGGAAGATCTCACTGCTTCCCTCAGCACTCTGGAGGGAGAAGCCGTTCCACGAGGTTTATTAGATGTCATTCTCTTTGGAACGAAACGCATCTAAATATATGATGCTTTTATTGCCAGGGGATCGACTTAGTGCTCCAAATCAAAGCCTGATGCTCAAAACAAATGGAATCACCCAAATTGAAACAATAACGTGTGATGGAAAGGCTTCTGATTTTAAGGAGCTGCTGCCAATAATCACACATCGGGCCGGTTTTGATCTCCACAGCTTTGAAGAGCAAGGCACTGAGCAGCTCTGTTTCCCTTTCAGGCAGCAGCACAACTCGATCCGACCAAACCTGCAATGGAGCTGATGGAAAAACGCGGCTTGTCGCTTTAAAGCCCCCTTCCCGAGACATCCCGTTACATAAGCCCTCACCACAGAGCCTCCGCATCCCATCTGGATGGCAAACAGCAGCACACGTGCCGCCAAGAAAAACTCGCTTATGAATCAACAACGAAAATTTCTCCCCTTCCGAAGGAGCTTGTGGGTTTGGAGAGGACTGGCATGACAGAAACCTGAACGCTGCGGGAATTTATTTACATTTTACTCACAGTCAGCTTGAGGCATCTCCTCGCTCCGCTTTTTTAACCCTTGCAAAATGAAGAAAAGCAAGTTCAAAGCCAGGGGAAAAGAGACGCTAGGCAAGTCTCTGGAATTCCGTTTACGAGATTTTGTGAAATCACAGCTCTCCTCAAACCGAGCGATGCATTTTCCAGATGAACATACATTAGCTTTTGCACCGATCAGCCTGTGCTTGGTGGCCAAGCTGCTTCTCTTCCCAGAACGACCAGGATCAAATGCTTCGTATGACTATTCAGGTCTTCCAAACCCTACCCTGAAAGCCCGGAGGTTATTGAGGATTTAGGAAACTTCTTTCCCAGGCCTCGAGTCCGAGCAACGCTGGGTCACCAGCTCAGCTCAGCATCTTTCCACACCAGACCCTAGAGCACACCACCACTCCATCACTGTAGAAACCACCCTGCACACAGTCACAACACTGGAAAGGGTCCACGAGCAGGGGAACAGGGCCAAGGAAAATAGTGATTAGAACAACTGATATAAACCCTCTTCCATTTCACTTGTAACTTCATAGCTGGGATAGATTCGCGGTATTGATAAAATGCTTGGACACTGCACACAGCACAATTATGAGCAGTCCAGCACTGCTCTTCCACACATCAGGGCTCCTGGTTGCTAATAACTGAATATGTAACGACTTTTGAAATCCATGCAAGACTTTCCTGCAGGTTATCAGAAAAAACAGCACTCACTCGTTTCCATTAAGTTGCCATCCTTGCATCAGTAACTCTCACAAGGAGCCCCACTTTCTTGGAAATTACTCAGTCTGCCTCTCTGGTGTTTAGCTGAGCTTATACTCTCCTGGAGTAACATTTAAAATTGCTGAAGAAGCTGCTTTTATGTTCACTGACTCCCTGGGACGCTGCTAGCTCCTCTCCTGCTCCTACTAGGGCACCTCGGTGCTACTTCAAATTAGTCTGGCTAAAGCAGCAAAGGATACACGGGATGGAATAATCCTGCATGGGCTGGAAAGGGATGGTCCAAGTGAGCTCATGCGTTGGGTTTCATCTCTCTGTGACTTCGAGCTGTTTGACAGCCCATCACCCACAATCAGCCTGCATGCAGAGGGGCTGACAGGCTAAATCGTTGCTAAAGTTCGCGAATGGAAAACTAAATTCATTGCTTTTATAATGGAAGAGCAACAAGAGAAGTGTGAGAGGAGAGAGAAACATCCTGCCAATAATTTATTTTACTCCCCCAAATTGCGGCCTTTATTTCAGTTTATGAAACAGGAAAGGGCCAGGAAAATAATTGAAATGTACACAAGTACCCAGGAAGGAAGAGAAAAACAGCCAATGTTAAATTATAGTGCTTATATAAAGTCAGTAAGCGAGCGCCAGCACTGATGCTATTTATGAGAACTGTGGTGCTGAGATAAACTTAACGGGTTCTCCTATTATCTTCTTGCCGAGCCCCAAGAGGGGTTATCACTGCCCTCCATGTGGCAGCTTTTAATTGATTCACAAAGGAGAAGCCATTTGGAAGTGAAGCCGGATGGTGCGGCGCTGGGAGGGACACGCGTTTGCCGAGACGGCACCACGGCAACAAAGCGGGTCCTGAAGGCGCTGTACAAAGAGAACACCCCCAAAACACAGGAAACAGAAACCTTCTTTGGAAAAGAAAACACTAATGAGAAAAAACATGAGAATTTTTTTTCTCTTCATTTAAAGATATGACCAACTCTCAGATTCATTTGGTTCGTCTTGAGTACCAGAACCCAACGGTCTGGGGCCAAACTCTTCTCGGTGGTGGCCAGGGACAGGACAAGGGGTAATGGGTATAAATTGAAACACAGGAAGTTCCATCTCCATGTGAGGAAGAACTACTTCACTGTGAGGGTGACAGAGCACTGGAACAGAGGAGAGAGGCTGTGGAGGCTCCTTCTCTGGAGACCTTCCCAACCTGCCTGGATGCCACCCTGTGCCCCATGCTCTGGGTGACCCTGCTGGAGCAGGGGGTTGGTCTAGATCATCTCTAGAGGTCCCTGCCAACCTCAACCATTCTGTGACTCTGACTTCTGCAAATGTTCCTTCCTGCTGAGTTCTCTCCATGACAGTGACCACGCTCATGGACCCAGGACAAACCGTAACATGGCTTCCTGGGACTGCCAAACAGAGGCGGTGCCCTTGGGAAGATGCAGAGGAGAGGTTTTGAGCAGCACACAGCTCGGGAGAACTCCACTCAACTCTTCAATCCCCCACAAGCCCACAAGGATGTCAGGATTTTGAGCTAACCATCGTCTGCTACGTTCAACCCTCCAAACCGTAAAATCTTGTCCTACCTCTGAGCCATGACCTGGCACCAAGGAGCAAAGCGCTGTGACACCTGATAAAGCCTCAGTCCTCAAAGCAACACGTTAAATCACGTTTCCAAACAGCTACAGTCAACGGCAGCCAATACCAGGAGAGGAATACATGGTGAAAAGCCTTTCCAGCTACTACAAGATTAGCTATCAACCACGCAACTTTTGGTCAGGTTACTATGGCTTGAAAGATTTGTTCATGTCCTGTATAAAAGAGAATCAGAAACCAGTGTTAAACAGCAAATATCAGGGATCTTCAACAGGTTTGAGCCCCTGATCAGCACCACTCAGTCCCCTCCCCTCCAAGCAAGCTCCACAGAACCCAGATCTACCAAAGGGAGTGGATTGAAACTAAAATTACCAGCAGATTCTCAATTAAGTTCGATTACAATTTAACTTAAACTAAAATCTATCAATTTCTAGTGCTGAATATACAGCTTAAAAGATTAAACAAATAGGACAAAGTATCAACTAAACAGTTTGACTTTTTCCTCCTGTTCTCCAGCACCCTCCTGCTGGAAGCCAAGGTCCAGGTGGACGTCTCCAATTGCTGTAACCAAGGCCCACAGACATCTGGTGCAATCGGTTTCAACTGGGTGCACCAAAGTTTTAAACCACTGACACTGTAGGAAGTGAGTGATAGAATATGCAGAAATGAGATGTTTCTGCAATAAACAGGAAAAGAGTAGTCAAGAGTGGAAAGGAATACAAAGATTACGAAGGAGAAGAGGGGATAAAAAGAAAAATGGCTATAATGCATAGAACTACACAAATAAAGCCTTTTTACAGCAGAAAATGCAAAAACAACAAAAAAAATAAATATAAGTCATATTTATAGTGTATGTTTTCTGCAGTTGCAATTTTATGCAAAACTTTCTACATAAAGGCAACAGCCTGAAATACCTCTAAAACAGCCCCAGTGGTGAGAACTATTAGCTATGTCAGAGGGAATATAGAAGCAACAGCTTGCCAATGAGACACAAATTCTTCCTCCAATATTTAGAAGTTTGGTGACCCTTAAGGAACGAAACTGTGGTATATTTGTCATTCAACTTGCAGCTCTATTAATACAAAAACCTTCAGGGAAAGCTAACGAGGCCATGAGACAATGGCAAAGGACCGAGAGCAGCATCTTCCACGACAAGTTCCAAGCTGCTCAACCGGCCCGACTTGCACGTTTGGGTGACGGGCACGAAGGAGCATCTACGCACACATACACTGATCAGCCTGGCACGTGTCACACCACCAGGCAGGGGTCAAACACGTTTCGGAGGAAGCCAACGTGGTGTCTGGTTGCCCATCCTAAGCGGAACCGTGCTCGTGAATTTGCCAAGCAGCTCGGTGCTCCGTTCAGCTGTGCTCTGGAGGGAGGACAACTGCGCGCCGCTCTTCTGCCAAGCGGCGTATTAAAACATATTGCAACTCATCAGGACAGAAAGGAGGTTTCCATCTTTAGTGGAAGCAATATTATGACACAACAGAATACTAAGCTTTGATTATCAACTTCTTATTTTAATTGCGTTTAAAAAATAATCACCTTTCATTTAATAAACTTTCTTCTCTCTACAGCATACTGAATTTGATGGTTTTTTTTTTTTTTGGTTACACAAAGAACCAAATTATTAGGGCTAATGTTCTTATATCACATTTCACCATTAAAATCTCAATATTTTTTCTAGGGCTAAAGTAATGAGCTATTTAATGACATATATTGTGCTTAAGTCATTTTGGTTTCTGGTCCAAAAACTCTTCAATACCACTGCCACCCCACAAGTAAATGTATACCACAAATGAAAATGTACGCTTCCAAATACGAACTTTCATCTCTCTCTTGTGGTAAACCTTATGCAGTATACCAAGAATTTTTAATAAACCCACTTTGCTCCATTTCCAATAGCTTCTGCATATTATTCAAAATAATCTCTATTAAATACAGATTTGGTTAGTTAGATTTTTTTTTTCCTAGAAAAAGAAACAAGGGAATGTATTTCTAATGACAAAGCCTTAAGAAGAAACCTGAAATAAAAGAAAAATAAAATCTAGCTTGAGCTTTGCTAGCTACAGCTGGCAGACACGGGGCTGATGACATTAGATTCCCGTTTAGGTTTAAAATAACACATGAGAGTGTTACTGCCCAGAGCAGAAGCAACCCACACTGTCAGGACCGCAGCGGAATTCCATTCCCATGGAGCGCTGCCTTTGGGAGGGTTTATGGAGCAGGACATCCCAGCGGGAAGCAGGTGCCCGTGGGGCTGCCGGCCACGCTCCTGTCACCGGCAGGGCTGACATCACAGCACAGTTATTGCTATTATATTCTCTTTGTTGTAAAGATTACTTGAATTTTCTGCATTTGTTGCTGCAGGATTTAACTCTTATCGATGGCAAACCCCGACAACCATTAATATTCAGGTGTCCAAAGCAGATTCCTGTGGACACCATCCCTGCCTTGCTATGGGTTGGCTCCCAAACAGCAGCAACACTTTAGCCAATGGGCAGAAGAAATGAAGAGGTGTCCAGGACACCCGGACCCCGACCTCCAGCACGGGGCTACATATAAATGGCATAATGCTACATATAAATGGCATAATGCTACATATAAATGGCATAACCTCCAGCTTTAGCATTCAGGCACGTTATTTTCAAAAACTTGTTCTTCCTGCACAACTCAGGCATTAGATCTGTGCACGGAGATGTAAGATTGTATCGAGGGAGGGGTTGCTAGTGCCTTGCATCAAAATTGTGACAAAGGGGGAAGGAGAAGGCTGTCTACTTCCTGCTTTTAACATCTATGCTCTGCAAAAAAAAATTCAGGTTTTTAAAAACACTATAGGAACAACTACAAGAATATCTGTTATTGTTACATGAAATAATCATGTGTGAAATAATCATGTAACAATCATGTATGTTGATGAGATCAATAGATAAAAAGGTTTTGGAAAACAAAATTCCTTATTGTCTCCTTTAAAAATATATACAGAAATTGGAATAATGCAGCAAATGGGATGGGGCTGCTTTTGCCTATTAATTCCCCTGAGATAGAGGACAAGTTACTAGAAATCAAAGGTGGTCAATGGCACCGTATATCCTCAGCTCAGTTCTGTGTACAGAGAGGACAACACATTGACCACCAAATATTCGCCACTATTTTTTCCCTTATCTATCAAACATTGCCCTAAAAAGCATAAAAACAAGACACCAGATTCCTCAAACACCAATCAAAATCAGCTCTGCCTGGCTAGGTGCCAAAGCCTTAATTGGCATTTCAAATTGGCAGTTGCATACAATATATTTCAGTATAACAAGCTATTCCCACGGTACTAATCCACTGGTGAGCTACCTAAGGTGAAAATGTAGTCGGTGTTTTGAGACCAAGGTCTATTGCTACACGATAACCCAGCCCCGTGGGTAAAGGCCTCCTGTAAAGTTCCTGCATTTGCTCTTCGCTCCATTCCACACTCCTTCACACTTCCACACTCCATTCCTCGCTCCTCACTATGGGCTATGCCTACTACATTTGACATCCAAAACACATTTGATTCCTTTTAAAACGCCAAAAATTGCACCTCTGGTGTGATGCGTTCATTCCTACAAAATAGCTTTACCATCCACAAGACTGGGACCCTGGCACAGATGCTATGTTAGTATCCTGCGCGTTGTGGTTACGAACCCACAGGCATCGTGATACTTCATCTCTCCTTCGCTGCAGACTGCACCTTTCCCCCATCCCAACTTTTACAAGTCATACACACAAATGAAAATAAAAACCTGAGATCCAAGACCATATTATTTAGAACATTTCAGCAATACTTGAACATTTTATTTGCTTATTTTTATTATTCATTCCATTTTAACTAAGATAATATTTCTTAGTTAGATACTTGCAACACTTCGTGTACATAGAGATACTTTTGATGAATATCTGCAACAAGGTAAAATTAGGATTCCTTCACAGTCCATTCCTTCATTAGTCCATTAGGATTCCTACATAAATAAAAGCTAACAAAACATCTGCCTGGCAACTGCAGCATTAATACCTGCCTTATTCTTACCAAATGCATTCTAACTGCAATTAGGAGATAGTTGAGTACAATTCCAAAATTAAGTGTTGCATTCAATGTCTTCATGAGCTTAAAAATGAACTCAGAATTTAAACATTAATTCAAAATAACTTCCATTAATATTCTTCTACAAACCACATGAGAGAATTTGGGGAAACAACCACGACACAAAAAGCCTAACTGCATGGACGCTCCTCTGTGCTCCCATCCCACAGGGCCGGGCAAGGAAAGCAGGGCAGTTTGCACTTATTTTCCACAAACTGACCAAACCTTTTCCCTGGGCTACTGCTGTGTATATCTGCTTACACCCCGGATCCGTCCTCCCCTGCTGGAGAGATTTCAGGAACTTGTGAAAGAACGAGCACCAAAAACAGCAGAAGGTTTCAGTTCTGTTTGTGTTAGGACACGCAGACATCTACATGCCCTCACAGGGGACATATTTATGCCTTCTGGAGCCACAAGTGCTCAGCAGTCCCACTAAAAGAGTCCCATTTAAAATAGGCAGGAGCTGCGAAGTAGAGAGTACTTCTGAGAGGGAAAATAAAAGACTGCTGTTCCACTTGAAACAGATCAGAACTCACTGCACGATCTATTTTAGCTTAGCAAACACATTTTTGAGCCTACTTTTAACTTTTCTGATCCCAGAATTAACCTAGTTTGTCATCAGAGAGGCCAGCAGGGCATTTGATTTCCATCAGGTTGGAAAGCTTATTGCAGCTCCTAAGTTAAAAACATGTAAAGAACACAGTAATACAAAGGATAGGTAAAGATGTCTCTCTCGATTGTAATTAATTTTTTAAAGGTAAAGCTTGTGAATTATAATTTTTCACAACTATTTATTACAATTATTAGTCCATACAAATTTCCAGCTCTTCAGACCTACTTCAATGAAACTATTTTAATTACCTTAATTACTTAAGGTAATTAAAAAAATTACGTAAGGTAATTACTTAATTACTTAATTACAAAAATGACAAGAAAGTGAGAGAGGAATTATTCAGGACAACCTGCACACCAGTGTATCTGCATTTATATTTGAATAATGTCACTGTAGGAAGCAGAATGAGATCACCAGGCAACTACTCACATTTCTAGGACAGAGAGAGACGGCCTTCGGATCAGCAGCTTGCGACCCGTTTTCATTTCTTTGGAGTGGGGAGGAAGCAATATCCAGCAGTATGAGATCCAGAAGACAATTAGGGAATTGCAGGGCTTATTAGGATGGCAAGGTGTGGGTGAGACTGAGTCATGGAGTCAAGAGAGTATAACAGGAATGAGAGCTCACTGGCCAGGGCCATGGAGTGCAGTTCACCAGCCTTTACCAGTGGGGTGTTCGGGTATGAGTGGGAGAAGCTCCTCCTTCCCCACGTCCCCTGTGGGGACCCCAAGCAAGGACAGCCCTGCCTTATCTGCACAACACACGTTCACAAGTTTTATACTCACAGCGAATTCCGTAAATCATGAGAGGGTCCAGCTGCTTCTTGCCATGCTTCCCCTGGCCCGAAAGGTTGGAGATGGCCTGAATTTCCCGATGGAAGAGATAATCCAGCAGGGTCAAGGCCATCTTCTCGGCCGTGCGGCAGTTCGTGCTGATGTGCAGCATGTCAGCGGGGGTGATGGGGCAGCGGACCCGCATTTCAGGATTATTTTCATCTCCAAGCCACGTCCCATTGGGGTAATCCTCTAAAAAGAGAGAATTGGGAAATCCTAATCATGGCACAGAATGAAACAGTCAGGTTCAAGTTACAGTTAATATCTCCTAAAATACCATAAGCTCTTCCAATCTTCTTCATAGTCTTTATTAGTATCTGGCAAATTAAGAAAGACTGATAGGCTCAGAAAAGTTCTTCTCCAACCCCCAACAACAACCACCAAACATTACTTCCATTAACAGCTGTGTCTGATCCACACGAGGAACTGCTGGATGTCTCTTAGCTTAGTCAGCCTCTGAAAACGCAGGTCAGCACAACCCCATGACTCCTGGTAGAGCTATATTTCTCCAAACTAACAGTTTGGAACCACATTTTTTCTCTATTATCATCAGATTAAAATTGATATAACAAGATTATGAAGATTTTAAGAAATTGTAATTAATGGTAAGTTGTACCTTATTTGATCGCTTATAGAAAGAATATCTTTATCATCGACAGTCAATCGAAACATACCAAAGCTCCCGATCAGTATCTTGAATTGCTTCAAGTTTTCTTACCATGAACCTGCAATACATCCTTAGCACACTGTTTACCAAAGGAACAGCCCCAGAGATCACTTGCAGAAGAATATATTTTAATTTTACTGGCTGCTAAAACTATACCTACCCTATACAAATATATGTGTACATATATCTATATATTTTACACATGCATATATATACACACATATGTGTGTGTGTGTGTGTGTGTGTGTGTGTGTGTGTGTGTGTGTGTATATGCATGCATCTCCAGAAGATCTTCAATTTTCCACCAGCTTCTCGCTTTGGGAAAAAACAATGACTCATTTTAAGCTGAGATTTACTAAGGCCTCAGTGGAAACTCATCTTTTTTGGCAGTATCCAAAGTTTGTGGATTCAAGGCTAACCAGAACCTCAAGCAGAGCTCAGAGGGGAGACCAGGCCCAGAGCTGAGGATGCCATACGGGACTTTGGATGAGCCTCTCATTCCAGATAAAATGAAATTTCCAATATGAATCTTTACAGGGCTAATAGGAACTGGAAAGAACAATGTGCAGTCTACTATTTCAATGTTGACTGACACAGACCATTTGCACTTGATTCCTATGTTTGCTCAGCTTTCTGGAGCACGAGCACAAGGCCTCCTGACTGAGGAGTCACTCAGACCTTCCACAGTGGAGTTTTATTGCTTGCTTCACATACCTTCAGAATGGTTTAAAGTAGATATATAACTTTTAAACATATGTCTCTGTAATGGAGCGTTATGCTATATGCCAAGTCACAAATTCCAGTTTTTCTGAGCATTCTGTTCGCACAATAGAATAACAGAGTTCAGCTGGATGAGCACTCCTCATATTGAGCAGGACAAGGCCTCAGTGTGAGCAGCACCTTTGTTTTCAAGTACTGGCCCTGGTGGAGCAGCCTGTGTTTTACTGGGCTGTAAGTCAAAAGCGTGCAATAAAATGTAAAGTATAAAAGCAACTCAAACAGTAAAGAAGGCTTTTCTGACATGACCTTTGCCCGGTGTGTAACAGATGCAGGTTTATTGCAATGAATGACAGTATGAAAAATAGATTATGCAATATTGATATAGCATTACAAATACCAGATAGCCAACTACAATAATTTGCAAGAAAAACAAACTTGAGTTGATATAAATAACAGCCAGTACCTCGAGCTTTCTTCTGCTGAAACCGGAACTTCATACCCTGTTATGAATATGGGTTTTTTTTTAAAAAAAAAAAATACATTTTGGGGGGGTTCTGTTCATACCTTCCCTTTCCCCCTGAACTGTGCCATACGGCACACGAGCTGTTTTCTGCTCGCAGTACCAGATGCCATCTGCAAAATAAGGTGGTTCAGATTAACTATGACGTGTTTCGAATGCTACTGTTTCTGGTCTCCCTGCAAGTCTGCTTAACATTATTGGGGAAAAGAAACGTTCTGTTATGAAGACAAATCAGCTGTTCTATAAAAATTAAGACAGAGCTGGCAGAGTAAAAGATGTCACTGGATAAATGTGCAAGTTTTTCAAAAACAATTTAGCAAACTTGAATAAATAATTCTCCATCCTATCAAAATTTTACTGCCGGACCAGTTCAAACAATTACTAATAGATACAGAAGTTTATTTGCATTTACGGTTCATCTGTTCTCTTGCCTAATAAATGCTATCAACGAACATGAACTGAACCAAAGATTTTTTTCCATTTGCAAAATAATCAGCTTTTCACTGGCACCAAGTCCAGAACATACTGTTTTTACCACATGCAACTGTACTTTTTATTGCTAACAGTCTGGAAAAAGACACTATCTTGTTATTCTGAGCTATGAACACACATCCCCCCATGAATTTATCTTTTAGTTTTTCCTTCGCTTTAGAAACTTCAATAGAAAACTCCTTCTGCCTCTATATCATGCAGCAGAAATCCAAAGAGGTAACATGAAATTCATTAAAAAAAAAAAAAAGACTGTGTGGAAATCCCAGGGGCTTTTATACATTTCCACTCAAAAGTTTACATCAGTTCTTCAGTACAGTCCAAACTAAACCAGCTTGAATGTGCCATGTTATTTCACTTCCCTACATTAGAGTGCAGTCTTTGAAATGAAATCCTTCCCGTCAAACTGAAGGACATCTGGAAACGGTACCAAAACACTGATGGTGATGAGAGATTGGCGGTTTAGTCGAGCCCAACATACCATTACTTTAATTTCTCCACTGAAATAATCAGTTTTCCTCTATCCAATTCATCCTCCCCCAATTCCCTGTAACAGGCACTGTGAAAACAGAACCACTAAAAAAATCTCTCCTACTTAAGAAATTATTCAAAGATTCATACATATGAATAAAATGTACATAGAGGGCGGAGAAGAGATACAGAACACCCAAAAACATGAGAAAATGCCTCAGGATGATGGCTTTAACCAACAGCTGAAGAAAACTTTGTTGCTTGCTCTATGTTTTACAGCACATGCTCTAGAACATGCTCTAGAAATCAGCCTGGCACTCCAAATTAAACTAAAATCAATGCTAAAAAACACGTAGCTTTTTTTTTCTGCACATAACAATATCTAAAATTAATTAACCTAACATTAACCTAAGATTTAGATCTTTATTTGTAAATTTATAAATAATGTAAGGGACTTATGTTTCCTCTCTGGCCTTAGAAGAACTCAGTGCATGTTCAAACTCAACCTTTCATTTAGATTTTACAGGTTTTGGGAGGAGGGCTCTCGGGGTGTTCGTGGTTTTGTTTTTCTCTTCATTTCTATTGTTTCCTTCCTGCTTATCTTGCACCATGATCTGCTTCTCAAAAGCTGAAGACAGGGTATTTTTAAACAGCAATTCTCATGCTTCCTGTCAAATACATATTAAAAAGAACAATAATATTTTTTTAAATGTGTACTTTTTAAAAGTATACAAACACTCATTTGCACCTCAGTCTAAACATACATCTTTTTTGTACAGTAGCCCTGATTTTTCTTTCATTAATTTGCCTACATATCCTTTTTGACCTCAAATCCTACCTGGAAAGCAGTTAAACTGTGACTGAATGCCATGAGGAAAAGTAATCCCTTGCATTTCTTTATGCCAAATACTCTTAATACCATACAGGGGCTCTTGATCATTTCTCCTTCGAGTGCTGAAGTCGTGACATTTTTATCTGATTTGCTCTCTGCACTCAGGAGCTCATTTCAATGACAATCTAAATTTCTAGTTCCTCTTCACTGTTTTTTTTTTTTTTTTTTTTAACCCGAGATCAAAAAATTTGCCTTTATCTCCGTTTCAGTAAATCCAGAACTAGTTTGCTTTTCACTGCCGCTTCCAAATCTTTTCCCACTGTAATAAGTTCATTTCTTTTATCTCGCAGCACAGCTGACCGCTCCGCTGTGACCAGAGAACATAATGGTCTGAGCAAGCACGAGGAGAAGGGACCCGCGGCTGCTCCACAAACCCCATTACTATGGAAACTGCATGCGGGAGCTTTAAGCTTAATATCAGGAAACCCTACGTCCAGAGAACACAAAACGAGGGTCACTGCAGCCTTCTGGGTGCACGTGTGTGTTTTCCCACCCAGGACCCTGTGCTCCCCGGACCCTCTCCTGGGTACGTGGGCAGATGAGCAGTAAGGCTAGAGGTAAAGCTGCGTTCCAGCCACTCATTCCCTTAAAACAGTGATAATAAAACGAAACAGCTGCCTGCACCAGCACTCGAGTTAACACGTGCCATTAGCCAGAGCAGTTGCGTTTGTTCTACAAATAACACCGGGTGCAGATGTGGCATTTGCAGGAAAGGAAATGACTAGTAGCAGCAGCATAAAGACATAAAGTTGAATTAACCTTATGAAAATAAACCAGTTCCTAACCTACAAAAATAAACCATTTCTAAAGAAATTAAATAATATTTTGGCTGATGCACAGGAGTTTTTTTTCTTTTCCTTTTTTTTTTTAAAATAAACTTCTACTAATCAGCCTGTGTCCTTTGCCCCTGCAAGGGTAGTGATTATCGGACAGGGACTACCACGTACAGACTTTACCAACCAGCAACCACGGAAAAGCTAAAAGTAAGTTTAAACAAGAAAGAAAAGCACACAGTATATTAACACCCAACTGCAGAGATGTAATATAAAGCTTATAATAAAAGAAATACAGAACTATCTTAAAAGGTCTACTTATTAAAAGCTAGTTAGGGGTGGGTGTCCTGACAAGGAGGCAGCCCCATGCGCACACCCCCAGCACACACAGGGCACGTGGAGAGCTCCACACGCTATCACTGCCGTTACCCTGTCTGCTAAAAATGCAGGAGCAGTTTAAATAAATGGCTAAAATCAGGGGCAGAAATAGGAGACCCCTCTTACTTGACGGCTGATAGACGGCCAGCGAATTTGTTGAGCAGAAGTGGGAAGTAAGGACTATTTGATCAGTTGTCGCTCAAAACGATTGGCCGAAAATGCCACCAAAAATTGAGAAAAATGAAAACCTGTGGGCTTAGAATTTTAGGAAAGATCTGTGAATGCAATTCAGTTTCTCCAGTTTTCTTTGGCTTTAACAGATCAGTGGGTTCTTGAAGTCTGATCAGTATCTTCATGTTAACAACGGCATAGAGTTTTTGTTAGGTGCAAAAGAAAGAAAGTTCCTTTTGTCTCTACCTGGTCATAGGGAGCTTCATGGAAAGGCCAAACTGCCGCCAGCGATGAGGGATTTAATCTTAGAGTGAACTGAAAACCCAGAGGATGGATAAATCCGTCTGTCTGCTCAGGTCACTTACAAAAAGGTGGTTGGGTTCAGACCTGCCCGAGCAATTCGGAGCTCTATTTGTACCGCGACACTGAACAAGTGTCTTGGATGCAAAGATGTGGAGATTCTTTGCGAGGAAACAGCCTTCTACAGGAAAAAGATATTCATCTCCAAGTTACCACATTACTGTACATCAGTTTTTCCTTGTCTTCTCAAAAAGTATCATAGTTTACATTTCTAATATTTGGAAAGTTCTAAAATGCAGTTAAAAAAAGGAATGCAGAGGAAGCAGATATAATGTGTAATGATACATATGGTGCCAAGCATCATAGATCAGGCTATCAAGTGTAAAGTTCATTGAACCAAATCCTAAAATCTTGCCAGTTTAACTGTATCACTTAAAAACAGCTTTCAAGGAGTTCTGTTGAAGAGCATTTCACACACTTAGTATCTCCTAAGGGCAGTGTGTTTCTTAGCAATGTTTAAGTCTTGGCATTAGCTTTGAGATTTAAAAGAAGATCAGCTCTTCAAGCAGCTGACCAGTGGCACGTTCCTCCTCTAGGAAGGTCATGCTTTGTTTTTTCTTTCATATTAAAATGGGACATTAATGCCATTGTCAAAGAAACAAATTTTAAAAGATAACAGTGTGCATTAGTGTTTTAGGAACGTATGCTTGTGTTTGTATAGCAGGTCACAGATCAAATATTTTAAACATTACCATATACAGAAATGCATTATTATAACATTCAGTACCCAAGAAGTCTCTTTTATCTTAGAAGCAATATATCAATATTAACCAAAACAGTGCTCTCATCACAACTCCTAGAAATAAGTCTGCATGTACAGGATGACCACGATATTTTTAGATAGCTTATTCTGTAGCTGTTTTAATAAAATAATAAATATTTTAAAATTGAGCTTTGTCACTGAATTACAAGTACCTTAAGATAAATTATTTTTATCCACTCATGAGCTGCATAAAAAGAACAAATTTTGGTTTTAATCAATATTCTAATGTTAAATTAAGAGGAATATTTTTTTTTGTAAAACTTTTCAAAGTAGAATTCAATACCTTCAGAGGAAACATGGAAACGTCTGATCACAGCAAAACTATTGTACTGAAAATATTAGCAGAAGTATTCTTGGACATTATCCATTCTTTGCTTTCTGCTGTTTGCACAGATTTCTTCGTAACATAGTACTTAACAGCACAAAGTTTTGAAAACTCTATTCAGAAAAAGCTCAGGACTAAAAGAAGATTCAAATGTGGAAAACACCCCTGAAACTGCAGATATTGCAGTCCATAGATGCTCTCAGTACGTAAGACACATTTGTCCATTTGGCACTGTGTTACACTTTGTAATACAACCCAAGTGGACCACTAAGGCAATTGGCTTCCAACTGTAACTGCATCAAAGTTCTGCCCTAGATCAGCATCAAGTGCTATGGAAGGTACTGTGCAAATAAAGATCAAGCACAAGGTTGAGACCTAGAAAGCTTAAAACCCAAGAAGGCAGAAAGATGCATCTCAGGGATCCATTAACAATACGAAAGGCTCCTTCCAAACGCTGGCCCTTTGGAAAGCCCTTTGACATTCTTTCCAAAGTGATCTGTTCATACTTAACCCAAACCTACTCTTTCTTCATCTAATGCTGGCACTCCTTTCTTCAGTTAAAAAGTTTAGACAAACACACTTGAGAATGTCAGAATATTTTGTAATAGATTTGTGGTGAGGGTGAAAGTACAGACTGCTGCTGGGTTAGAGCTCAGGCAATTGGAAACCAATCCTTGGTGGGATTACTGCCACATACCAGCACTAGAGAATTAATTAAAATCAGAAAACAAGAGAGGTACCTAATGTCATAGCTTTCAAACTTCTGTAATTTAAAACTAACGGGGATCTAATGTTCTTCATTGTATTTGTTTCTGCAGTGGAGGGCAAAATCCAAAAGCACACAGTAAAATTACCATGAAAGTCATCATGAACAGAGACTGTGCACGAGCACCTTCCTTCCTTACCATGTAATCCCAGGAAACTAACCCCTCCGAAACACAAATAGATGAACAAGTTTTATGCCACAGCTATCTATTGCAGTTCATTACAGAACGATATGCACACACACAAGACTTAATGATCTTAGAATGTTCTTCATTAATTAGTTCCTCATGGCTTTTGAGTCTTTTTAGAAAGTTCAAGAAAAAAGCATGTCTGACTGGTTTTAAAGTAAGAATATGCTCTTCTCCAGAACTACAGTAAAAACAGATTTATGCCAAAATTAAATGGACTTTTAAAAGAAAAAGCCATCACACATATATGAATTGTTAATAAAATTGTTCATTTAAAATGTTAATTTAAATAGATCTTAGTCATAAAATGTTTGTGCTTTATTCCATTGAATGAGAA
Source organism: Tinamus guttatus (assembly GCF_059628265.1). NCBI lineage: Eukaryota > Metazoa > Chordata > Aves > Tinamiformes > Tinamidae > Tinamus > Tinamus guttatus. The sequence continues at coordinate 1,962,692 of NW_028288778.1, forward strand.
AGTTTGTTAATCCATGCTAGGAAAAAAAATAAGGACAACAGCATAGTTATTTTTAAACATGGATATTCTCCAGACTAAAGGAAAGTGTACAGCGCCTGAGCAGGAAAGACATTGATTTTCACTTTATTTATGTTGTTTTCATCCACTGGAACATTTCAGAAAACTGTCCTCTATCCAATTTGATGAATACTGGCATGATAAAATGTTTTGTTTTAAGGTTTGACAGGTCATGCTATAACTCATGTTTGCTTGTTTTTTCCTCCAGAAAACATTCCTACGAAAACAGCGTCGTTCACAGAACGACGACCTTCTAAAACAGATGGGAAGAGTTGGGTGCTTCAAACTTCCAAAAGCCACACTTCAGAAAGAAACAATATGGATTTATGAAAACATGAAGGTATATTCCCAGATGGACGCTCCAGAGAGATGTTTCTAGCACAATACATGATTTATTTATAGAGCTTTGATGATTCAAATGACAGAGAGAGACTAGGCTTGGGATTTATTTAGTTAGTTATTAAGCAGACTGTGAGTAAGAACAGTTACATAACACAACTGGCAACTTGGTTCACTTTGATGAGAGCAGCTCTCTCCAAGATGTTTTGTGTTACTCTCTTCTGAAATGCAACGTAGCAATGGAAGGGGCTGCTTCATGAACTATCTCCTTAGTACCGTAGTGTTTAATCAGCAACATCAAAACAAAGTCTATTGCTCCCAAGACACTGCAGTCTCTGGAAGACTATTCTTATGCTCAATGGCATAAAAATACCCATTAGAACTTGTGCTTCAAGCCAGAACTTCTTAGCAGAGACTGTATGAGAATTACCCAACAAAAATATCTTTAGTTTAAAACAGTGGCCCTCAGTTAAATAGAAGACAAGTCTCCCCATTTTGCAATGCCGAATGAATACCTATGCAATAAAATTAAAAGGATAAACTATTCCTTAGCTGACTGAATAAGGATGCCCTTGGTATTTGCTATGCCAAAAATATGACATTAATAAAAGCAGTAAGTAGCTACCATGTTCCTGCAAGTCAGTCTTTTAGCCAATTTGAATTTATGCTGGCTAGTTCTACTCCAATTGGGCTTTATCTCCAGTTGCACAAGATTATTCCATGAACATCAGTTTTGCTCCTTAGTTCCGTTAGTACAAGAGGTGTTAATATTTTCACTGTCATCCCCATGTAAAAATAGCATGTCAAATTCTAAAGTAGAATTTGGCACAAAAATTAAGATTCAATACCTTTGGATGCCTTATCTTCATAAATACTACATCTTTACAACCAATCTCTTCAGGCCATTTACTGCATCTCTGAAATAGATGAGTATTTTGGTTTTTCTGGAAGGTAAAAGGAAGCATCAAGTAACTGTTCCTCAGAGAAAATACAAAACATGACTTACTGCACATGCCAACAAAATAACATAAAACTGGGGATGGAATCAAGTCACAAGGTTGAGTAAATACAAATGTACACCCTTCTTCTAGAGGGCTTTTCTGAACAGGGAATTGGATTTCATCCTGTTCTATTAATTGGCTTTCAGGAACAGAAAGGCAGCGTAATTTTTTTTTTTAAAACTACAAATTGGGATAGAATTTTCTTTGAAAATAGCTAACAGGGAAAAACAACATGCCTTTGGGCAAAAACTCAAAGTCCTCCAGAATTGTTTCTCAGAATGTAAAGCTGATGGGTGCTGTAACTTTTGTCTTTTACTGTTGAAGGAAGCGAATGTGTACTACAGACCTATTACTCTTCATCACTTCTTGATTAATAATTGCGTTCCTGTGACATGCTGCAGGACAGTTTAACATTCCTGCTAAGCAAGCAGCCCTCTGCAGTCTTCAGGAGGGCAAGAGGAGGCAGGTGGGGGGATTGCTAATCTGATTCTCAAAGTGTTCATAAATCTCAGCAAGATTTTAATGGATGAGTGTTCTGAAGGTCTGAAGAAAATCAGATCTGAAGACATTAATGGATTAGCTGCTTCTCTAAAATTTACATATACAAGTGCATAGAACATCTGCCCACATCTGTCTGTGCACATCTGGGCCAAACCACCAAGCCACAAAGAGCATATGACAACGAATAGCCCCATGATCAGAAACCTTGCTCCTGACATTGCTGATGCAAAGCTCTGAAATATTAACAAACTCCCAAAAAGCACGTTTTATGTGCAGCTCTACCATACCAGACCTGAAGATACCAACATTCCACACCTTCCACTCACTGTGATATTAATTTGCTGAATAAGATGCAAAGATTTTTTTTTCTGATTTCAAGTCTATTGTCAAAAATAGGTATGCTCTGTAAAATATGAATACTCAAACGGAAATTTAAAAGTATTTTTCTTCTCTGAAAGTATAAAATTTTCTGCCTCAGACAGCTTTAAAGCTTATGAAGAAAGGTTAAAAAATAGTTTCTCCCATAAATACTGTACATATACTTTATCATGCTACAGCCTTTTCTGACAACTCATGTCAGACTAGCCAGAATTCATTAAAAATTTGCAAAGGACATTTTCAGGAAAATAGACAATCTTTATAAATACTTGCTTTAATTTCAATTTAAAATAATATAAGATAGTACAGATTTGCTTTACCTTGAACAATATCTGTATTATATTAATTTCATCACTTAATTTGTGTCACTTCTCCTCCTCCTCATCAGGATTTTAAAACAGCCAAATTAAAATGGCAAAACCCAGTGATGAAGCATCACTAAGTGTCTTCAGAATATGTTAGCCAGTACACAGAAGGTGTTAAATTTTGCACCTAGTTCGGCTTCCAGTGCATTTATGACACAATTCCACATATAACATTGTCCAAATCCAATCTCCCTGACACAAAGACACACAATATTAATACTCATTAAAATATCCTTACTACAAGGGAAGACAGTCCCGGGCACAGTGTTTATCAGATAGTCCACCAAGAGACAATTAACAATGCAAGGGGTGAGCTTAGATGAGCTGAACATTAACAGAGAGGGTCAGAGAGTCAAATATATTATCAGGAAAGCTTTCTGATCGCTCCTTCCACCCAACCAGAGTAACTCAGACTTCCTTCCTGCTGATTTTCACCAATCTGGGGGAAAAGAAGAAACTAGAAACTAGAAGAAACATGTGTAAAACTGGCAAATCCAAACCTCTCCAGTCATCAGACTGACATCGATCAAGATCTGAGAACAAAGGACTTGGCACTTGTCCTTCCACATACTTCTTAATCGTGGAAGCAGATAACCTAGCCTAAACCTATCTGATTTTATCCAGATAGCACAAAAGAAATTTTCTTACGGTGGAAGCCAAAAAGGAAATGCAGATAAAGTACATCAGGGAAGAATTCATATGGAGGATATAAAAAACAGTACAATTACCGCATGCCGATTCAAAAGAGAATTTTGCTATAAATAGCAGCAATCATAAAGTAACATATTTCCAGTCTATAGCTACAGAACTTGGATTTTCACATGGACATATCAGTACTATCTGCAATCTGATGGTTCTGTGAGGGTAACTCTTTGGATGGCCTCACCCTCCTTTTAATCTTCCATTGACCCAAAAATCAAATACCCTTTGGCAATAACTCTTGTCACAACACACAGACAGGACAGAAGATTTTAAAAGCTCTCCGTGAAACACGTAAACTGTGTGAGTGCACATGCAAGTGGCAGAATCCTGCATTCAAATGCCTTAGAGCAATATTTTCAGCAAGTCTTCGGCACATGAGACATTCGACACGCAGATTTCTGAGGTTTTCTAAGTATTAGGGTTAATAGTGTGTCAAACTGAGTTATGCACAAAATCTAGCATCTGGAATTATGAGTCAGGTCTGAAGACTTTGAATGATCTCTTAAATATTCAATTTCAGTCATAAACATAAAATTAACAAGGTATGGCTATAAAATATGTTATTTTCACCTAAAAACTGAAGTGTCATATATCCCATCATTTGGGATTGAAAAATACTAATTAACATTCACTTCAATATTTCCAACCGCATGAAATTGAATCTCTTTATAAGGCTATAACATTCTTAGATTCCGCTGAATCCGATTTCCCGTTCTCCAAATCTTGAAGTACAAGTCTTAGTCTCTGACACCACACACTATCCTACAACAAGCTCATTTATAATCAGAATTTCCTGATAAAAAACGTTTGCAGTTGCCAAAAAGAACATTTTGCTTTCATAAGAACTACACATATGAACTGGCACAATAAGTTAGAGGAGGAGATCAAGTAGATTTCATTTGCCAGAGAAGGCAGATATTTTCCTGGAACAATATTTCAAACCGGCAGTAGCAAATCCTGTAGGTTGCACATCTTAATTAAAACAGCTTAAAATATTAAGTTGCACTGCTAGAGTGGGGCACTCTTAAAATTTTATGAGTCATTTTAATTAGCTCTTCTGCCTGCTAAACTACTGGAAATGAAGATGATTCATTCAGCTCATGATGTGATCTCGTGCTTGCTGTGCTGCCTTCCAACTCAAGGCTCGGCCAGTGCTGCAAGGTCTGAAGCAGCGGGTTGAGCCTCAGTGCACTCCACCACCCCAGCCCCTCTGCTCGGATGCACCCACCTTCGGAGTTCAGAGTGATAAGGGTGACGTTGTTGCCAATGCTCTGGCCGCCCAGCTGCCCACTGTTGGAGATGGAGTCACTGGCCTCGGAGCCGCTCTCGCCGTCCTCGTTGTGACTGTCGTCGTGCCCTGGCACTTTCACCACGATGGTGTTCTGCCTGCGGCCAGGGACAGCGCTGGGAAAGAGAGAAGGACACGCTTTGGGAAAACGCAATCCTTCATGAGGACTACTAGTACCATACGGGAATTAAAAATACTATTTGTGAAAATTAAGCAGAGACTAAAAGTATACCCTTCTAACAAACCTACTCTTGCTAAGAGTTATCCAGCAAAATAATAAAAAGCAAACAGAATAAATTTTTAAATTTAAATGCATGCTTTCTAAATTTGCATCAGTGGAAAGTCCTGGCTCAGTGTGCAAAACAAACCAAATTATTTAAATAATAAGATTTTTGAATATATTATTTAAATTTATTTTTCTATCTAGAATCTCCCTTTCCACTTAAATTTTACCTTAGGACAAAAATTACCAAACGTCACTGGGCTGCTGTGTACTGTTAATTTGGAGCTGGTCTGGTGTTACCCTGGGCAGAACTGGCAGCTTGACACAGGGTCAGGCATTGACCCTTTCCTCCCCACACCATCACCCAGGACATTCCTCATCTTGCACTTGGACCTATAGCACCGACTGCTACTGCTCCGTTCAGAAAGAGGGAGGGAAGGACTGCAGTGACTGCTACCAACTTGCTAAGGATATTTTCCAAGGAATCCGTCGCTCTGCTCAAGGGCTCTTCCTGCCCGACCATCTTGGCTACAATTGAATTCTGCCGGTCGTTGTTCAGTATTACTGTGGTCTGGGGGACAACACTAGAAGACAAAATCAGACACGGACACAGATTATAGAGGAACGGACCTTTTAAAGAATACATTAACCCAGTCGTTTTATTCAAATGGTCTGCTTTAAACCTGAGCACACTAAGACTTATTTTTTTCCTCCCGGCATTGCAGTGATATATCAAAAGCTAAAGCTGGTAATCCATTGCGTTTGACATCTGTCCCATTCCAAGCACTCATAATTCTTTCAGAGGACTGACAGCTTCATTGGAATTATGTAAGAGTCCATGACCCCTGGCAAAATGATAAAGAATTCATCAAGTTAAGATACACAGGAGGAAGTCTGTAAACCACAGCTCCAAAGAGACATCAAACACTTGTTTTGTAAAGTCTGAGCGAGCATTTTCATAGACACTCTGGCCAATTTACGTGGAGAATTAGCATTTTTAATGGGGTATTTCCTTAAAGATAGTTAAAATTTTTAGTTTTATTGCAAAACAGGATTATGAGCTCAGTTTAAAAATATGTATTGTTTTCCACGGTTAGGGATTTGTGTGGGGGACATTGTTGGGGAAGGGATGAGGAGGAGATTGGGAGCACGAGAGTAACAGAGACAGTAACCTGAAATAATGACAAGACTGAAACATCCATTTAGGGCATTTAACATAAAATAAACAAATAAAGCACAACAGAAAAACATTTAGTGCATGATGCCATGAAAACTGCCTTCTCTGTCACTTACGATGATAATGCAGAATAAAATGTGCAGAAGCAAGTAACTAGAGTGCTGCATAGAAAAAAACAAGTTACAATACAGAAGTGAATGAAATAAATTCTTGATGTACAGCTTGTTTTTTAATTTCATCTCAGAGATTATCCCCATTTTACCACCACACCATTAAAAAAGTAAAAATGGCATTTAACAGTCTGGCATTTAGGAGCGTTTTCACTATAAACTTAAGGAGACAACTTAAAAGAAAACTTGCGGTTTGGTAACAGAAAAGACTTTCTTCTTCTGCTTTGCCTCCCACAGTAAAAAAGTCCACTTTTTTATTGTTTTTACAAGTTCACCCTCTCAGACATGAGTGATGGTCATTTATTTTTCTTAACTGTGTTCCTTGGCTAATTGTTGAAACACAAATACAAAAGACAAAGCTGATGACAGCGACTCTGTTTACTTCAGCTGGAACACAGCGGCTGCCTGCATGAATATTCATGTCCTACACAAGGCATCAGGGCTACAAGACCAATCGTAAAGAGCCAAAGAAGAGGTAAGAAACCATCCTAAGAACTAACAATAAAAGAGACCCCAAATTTGGCTCAGCTAAAGTGGTTGACAGCTTATCCTGGATGCAAGAAACCCCAGGGCCTAACTCCTTGCCCCGCTTTTTACAGTAACTGCATCTGTTGCTAGCAATGCCTGGGATTCCTTGTGGACTGCCAAGGATCCTGCCAAGGATCCGCTGGACCGCAGGCTCCCTCGAGCTCTGCAAGACGTCTGTCTAATCCCGGACAGGCACAGAACGTGCTACAGCTCTTCCTATGTGTCTGAAGTTCAGCGATCACAATCCCAAGCTTTTTAAGCTGCGATTTTAAGCATCGGAAAATCACAAGATTGACCTGAAGTAATGCGTTGCACTAAATAATAAATGCTTGAATGTTTTGTTGGTGGTGGTGTTGCTATAAAAGGTGTGTGAATTACATAGTCACTTTTCCAAAATTTCACCATTACCACGGGAAAAAACGTGTTAATAGATTAATGGAGACAAAGATTTCTTATTTAAAAAAAACAGGTATTTCTAACTATTTTCTCAATGCCAGGACTGAAAGCTTCAAGAAACATCAAATATTAATAAATCCTTGTTGAAATACTGAGTAGTACCAGTTCTGGAAGTCCACGGTCTATAGTAACAACATATGTCCCCTTTTATTTCCCAAAGTGCCCAAACGGTTACATCTGATGTTTTCACATGCCTGTTTAAAACATTTATATATTTTACACTCCCTTTCAGACATTGTTCTTTATCACAGTTATCTTCCTTACAGTCACTTTTGAATGCATGCCTACAATGTCACTTATCAACATTTATTTTTAATGAATACTCAGAATAATTAATTGCAGCTGTAGAGATAAATGCAATAATATTCCATTTAGAGAATCCTCAGGCTTTTGCTTGTTTTAAATTTATCATTGCAAAAAGAGCCTTAGCAGTAAAAATGGACATAAAAACACAATTTTAAAAAATTAAGAAAAAGATCGTTCATTTTTTAAGAAAGAGCCAGAGAGTGAACCAGATGTCAAATAACTGAAGTAACTAATTATTAAACTGAAGCTAATTTACAATGAGGAAATACTTTGTTATAACCCACCAGCACTGAGTTTTACTTCAGTGTGATAATGTGTGTTCCAGCTTGCTTACTTCGATGTATTTGCATTATTTCAGACTATCCTCAAGTAAAAACCAATGAAAACGGTGGCCTCTCCCTAAGCATTAATTTTTCCCAATTAGCAAAATGGATTATTGGTAGGGAAAAAATAAAATAAAAAATAAATCTACCATCCCAATTGTTTGTGGAGGAGCCTCTAAACGTGTCATTTTACTGACACTTACTTTCCTGGCTGTAAAGCTCCACGGCAAAAAGCTGCACATGCACAAGGAAAAACTCTGCAACGAGCCACGGCGACTGCCAAGTTGTCCCCGTGTTCTGCCTGGGGAACTGAAGCTACTGGGCTCTAAGGATTCACAGAATCTATAAATCAATTAACCAAGCAGGACATCTGGTTTCAAAACAGCCGCGCGCAGCTCCGCATCTACTACGAGGGAATATCAGCACTAGATAAAAGATCTGGGTCTACGAATACAATGACTCTGGGGAGCTCTACTGTATTTTGATCCTTCAAAGGAAAAAAGAGAAATGGAGAAAAGGAGAAGAAAAAAGAAAAAAAAGCACAAAAAGAAAAAGAAAAAAGAAAAAAAAGCACAAAAAGAAAAAGAAAAAAGAAAAAAAAGCACAAAAAGAAAAAGAAAAAAGAAAAAAAAGCACAAAAAGAAAAAGAAAAAAGAAAAAAAAGCACAAAAAGAAAAAGAAAAAAGAAAAAAAAGCACAAAAAGAAAAAGAAAAAAGAAAAAAAAGCACAAAAAGAAAAAGAAAAAAGAAAAAAAAGCACAAAAAGCACAAAGAAAAAAGAAAAAAAGCACAAAGAAAAAAGAAAAAAGCACAAAAAGAAAAAGAAAAAAGAAAAAAGCACGAAAAGAAAAAGAAAAAAGAAAAAAGCACAAAAAGAAAAAGAAAAAAGAAAAAAGCACAAAAAGAAAAAGAAAAAAGAAAAAGAAAAAAGAAGGAAAAGGAATTCACGATGCTTAATGCTCCGTTGCTGAAGAATGAAGCTTTTGGAGCTACTCTGCACAAGGAGGATGAGGTTTTGAACCTTCTGTTCAAAAGGGCACATATGCCAGCCACGAAAGCAAAATCCTGATCCACGTTCTACAGAGAACAAGAATGTTCAGCCGGGTGGGCGAATTCTGCTGATGAGGCATTGTGAGGCTGAATTTTTTCAGAGCTAATGTTGTAAAACTTGAGCAGCTACTTACTTGGAAGAAAAAAAAATATATAGATTTATATTCTATCAATACGGAAAAGGGTCATTTATGCTTGCAAAAATGAGAATTTCACAGGTCACCTTAGCCCTGGTGTATTTATGGCTGTGCTAAAGCAGTTAAAGAAAGGAGCTCGGGGAGTTTTCTTTTTAGATCATTTCTGCGCCTCCCTTGCACATGTTAATATTTGCAGGCAGGCCAATAAGAGCTCATCTTGGAGACATCCAACAAGCTACATCCACACGAGCTGCTCTTTGCTGTCTGTGGACACTCATGGTGCTGACGAACTAGTCAAGCAAAATCTTCAGGAAAGAATCCATGGAAAGAGCCCCTGAACTGCAATAATTTCCAGTTTGCTGCTTAGGTTGGAGCTAAGGACTTAAATGTGTAGCTGGTGCAAGTGTAGGAGCTCTGCAGGAATATTGCAGTTAAATGTAGCAGGAGGGAAACCATAAGCATTTTTAAATCCTATAGAAAAACCATTGTAGCAGCAGCAGTGGGGAAGCTTGCTCATTTTTGTTTCGTCTTTCAAAAACACCTGTGTACATCCAAGAACAGGCACTCTGTCTACCTTCCCATTGCCACTTCGGATAATGCCTCTGTGCTCCTTGCTCTCCATGACCACCTGCTTCCTTTGCCTTCTGCAGCTGAACCACATGCAGTTAAGATTCCCTATCCAAACACAAACAGGAAAACTCTACCTGCAAATTTACACCAGCAAAAGCAACAAAAAACCAAACCCATGAAACATATACAAAATTACGCCAAATAATGAATAAGGCTGTAGAAGAGCACAGTCTTGCCAAGAAAATACCATTCACTGAGATGTGCAACAGATGTGCAACCTGCTGCAGGTTAGAGAGCTGTATGGGCACGGGAACAGTTAATGTTTTAATGTCCCTGCACTGCCCATTCTCCTCGTCACAGCCCATTGCCAGAAAAGCAGCAGTGTTATCCATCATTTTTAGTAAGGCTTCAGTTCTCTAAAGTTATCTTTGGATTCTTTGCATCTGGAATATCACATAAGAGCAAGACAGCATTTATGATGAGGTCCCTTACAAAGACAAGCCAAAGTCCATGGCCATCACAGGAAGAGATTCGTGTGCTTGAAAATTGAGAAAGCTGTAAGCAATTTGCAACATAAAGACAAAGCAAAAGCAGCATTTATTAAAATATACTGCTAACATCTTAAGGATTCCAAAACTTCCAGTTCATATATGTAAGAGCCAGATATTTTTCCAAGATGCAAAAGATATCTCCGCAGAGTTCATGGTGCTCTCCACCTTACCTGCACACAGAGAGCCTTTGAATTGGCTGACAACCACAAACATGGGATTTCCTGACTTTGAAACCAATTTTAGCAACCTATTTAGGAAGCTGTTAAGACAAAAATCTGCTGTGGATTACTCTGCTCAGAGGAAAGCCATTTAAACACACCTGCATGACCACCTGCAACTGGTCACAGATGACAACATCCATTTCCAAAAAGGTCCACAAACAGAGCCAGATAACGCCACAAGTGACCCCAAGAACATGCTGCCTGAGAACAGCTTGGCGCTTCGGACGTTCTGCAATATCTGCACATCTATAAAGCTAACGCTCACACATTTTCCTTATTGTTCTTTTGATTTTCAGGACAATTGAAGTGTTCTAAAAATTAAATTCAAGCAAAACAGTCTCCAAGGAACCTCATGGCCTCAGCAGATATGGAAAAGCTGAGAAAATTTGCACTTCTGGGCTGTGCTGCAACTTTTATAAGCAGGATAAATAAAAATGACTTTTATTAAAAATAGCATTAATTACTACTCTTCTACCTCTGATTTCTGATAGGAAAAGCACAGATCACAAGTTTTTATTTTTAACAGGATAATACAAGTCTCTAAAGGTAAATGCACTGATACACTGAAACACTAGAGCAAAGGCATTTTTTAGTAAGACACCACATAGCAAGAAATAAATTTCCAGCTGTTACCCTTCCCCAGCCCTAACTTTCTGCAGTGCAGCTAGTGGAGATTGCATCAAACCCCAAATGGGAAAGGAAGATCTCCAAGAGAAAGACTGCCATTTTCCAGAACAAAGACTTGGGCTTCACTGATCTTTAACCCAGCTACAAGGAATAAAATCATCTACTGCAGTCCCAGTACTAAGACAGAAATTGCTGCACGTTTGAAGAAAAGTAAAGTCTTTGAAGTGACAGTCTACACAGAAGCAAAAGAAAATGCAGTAAAAGAAACAAGAGCTTTTAGCTGATTAGAAAAACAGATATAGACTAAGCAGGATTTCTAAAGGCTACTAGGCAGGCCAGGCCATTCGCTAACTACATAGTTCAACACCTCAATGCCCACACATACTTGGCCCAAGACCAAGAATAATTTGAGGAGTTTATAAACCAGTGCAAAGTGCAGACATTATAAAACTTCCACAATATCCTTCCTTATCCAATTAGCTGTAAAAAGGGGAGTAAAATATAGCACAAAAATACATCAACCATTTAACAAGGCAGGTTACAGAGGTACAGAACATTAGGTTAGAATCAAGGCGAGGAGACTGATGTGGTCAAATGCTTAAGAGAAATACTACTTCAGCTTCGTTAGCACACACCTCAGGTCTCCTGCAACCTGCACCTGCACGATGCAAACAGACGGCAAAAAAGCTCTCCCCCGGTAACTTCAAATATACAAATTATCAGGACTAAAACAAGAGCCAGGACTGGCCTAACAGGAATGTCTGGTAACCAAAGTAGCAAAGAGATCACTGCATTCAAACAACAAAGACATGAAGAGGGTTCAGTAGTCGAGCAGACCTACAGTTCTGCTCCACGTCTATGGGGCAGACACCAAACAAAGCTCCCTATCAGTGACACGTCACCTAATCCAGGTCTAAGGTACCCGGAGCCCCGAAGCTGGGCACGAGGGCCGCTGCGTTGCACGCTGGCTCTGGACGTGCCGGCTGTGCTAACTGGCCCCGGGGCTGCCCAGAAAACGACTCACAAACACTGGAGATCTCTGCAAGCAGTAGCGGGGCTGGCAGCCCCCGCAGGGGCCCTGGCAGGAGCTTTTGCCCATGTGTCTCCTCGCTAGCAAGAGCTGGGCGCCCAACCAGCTTGCACATTCACCACTGCACATGCACGGCAATTTACAGAACGGCCAAGGAGGCGGCCACTGCGAGAGCTGGTGCTGAATATCTGATTTCCGAAGGGATGTTACAGAAACACAACACTTTTTACAAGGAACATAATTTTTTAAAGCATTAAGAGGCGATTTCCTGTCTCACACTCCACCCTTCAGGATGGAACAAAGAGACTGAGCTAAAGAGATTGAGCAAAAATGCTCGGTTTCACAGAAAGGAAAAAATCTGTTTGGAAAGACTTGCAGATTCCAAACAGTGTGTTTTTTACGTTTGGAAACGTATCAGTTAAAGAGCAGCTGCTGCCAAATAAGGCAGATGGAAGACGGCCCACAGCCGTCTCACCAACCTTGCTGGAACCTGGCTAGATGTTGGGCTGCTTCGACCTACGGAAGCTCTGAATCCCCTTGCAGCTCTCTTCATCTTAATGCAAAGCTAAAAATCCCCTAGAACACTGTGGGTTGTTTCTTTTCAAACCATACTAGTCTATATGATTTTCCATCTGTAACAGGACTGGGTCATTGGTCTGTTGGCAACTTCTTTAAATAGAACTAAAGATTTCATCAGGTGTAAATAGGCTTGCAAGTTATTTTGAATCACAACTTGGAAATTAAATACCTGTCATTTCCAAAGGAAGATGAAAGCCTTCTTCAATCACAAATAGTTTAGGTTTTCTCTTTCTCATTCATGGTATTGACAGAATCAAAACCCCTACTCTACGGAAGTTTCAAGGAATACTGCTCTTAATGCAGGACTTCAAACTCCGAGCATCTGCAGAGACTGTTACACTAGAAGTATTTACATTCTCAAAACCAGAATCCAAATGAATCTATAGAGCTTTTCCGCCCCCTTCTGTTTACTATATGGTTGGTGTTTTGCTAGTTCAAATACCTAGGAAATAACACATACTCCCACAACCCGGTGTCAGGCTTCAACACGTTCCCATTTCAAGAGCAGCACAGAGCTCAAAGGCATTTCCCCCCTACCTTACAGCTACCATGAAGAGAAAACCATGCACTTGTGTTAAATACAATAACTCTTTTCAAGTAAGAAAAGGCGGAAGCAGAATCCATATGAAGGCATTTGCCCTGGACCAAATTTCAAGTCAGGCAGCCTTTACATTTATTGCTTCCATCCAATAACTGGCTGTGCTCGTGGAATCACAGAATGAAGGTAAATGCTCTTTTTCTTTTCCCCGGAAGTCATCCAATACGACCCTGTGGGATTTGGCAAAGGGGATAGGTCAATCCACGTGTTAATACTTCTATAATTGGTTTTAAATACCCTTAGACACTAATTACTCTAGTAGATGTGCCTCCTATCCTTATTTCCTATGCTCTAAGCCATGTATAAAACTCAAAGGCTCCTTGATCCCCAGGTATGCCTCTTTCTTCATTCCAAGATATCCTTACTATCAAAGGATGATAATCTGCTAAAATGCCATGGCACAGAGCACAAATTCTGCATGCATTCAGTTCTCCTTTCCTCTTCCATTAGACATAGCAACAGACTGAACTACAAGGGAGTTCTGACAACTGCTTTCTTCCTTGCCAAAACTTTCCAGTCATATTTTTCTTTTTCTTTTTTTCTTTTTTTTTCTTAAGAGAAAGCAAGAAGGAAAAAAATATTCACTAAAAATATTCAAATACAAAATAAAATTACTGTGTATTAGCTGACAATAATTAAATTGCCTACTAGCATGTGGTTCAGAACAAATGCAATTTTTATATATTCATATGTAATATATTTTGTTCATCCTAATTTAAATGATTCACAATTGCCACAAGCTAACAGTACCAATAAGTACTGTATCCCAAACTGGCAAATAAAAAAAAAAATTACGCCATACAACACATCTGCAAGACTGAACCTTTTGTGTGTATGTTGCTGAAAAGCTTAGCTAGCATTATACTTCTTTTAACGTTTCAAAATCATACATCTTTTTAGAATTTTTTAGAACTTCACATTTTACACATTTAGGCTTAAAAAAAAAAAAAAGAACAAAATCAATAAATCCAAGCCACAAACTTTGCCTTCATTTCTCATACAGAAGTTATTAGCTGCTACTTGCACATCATCTTTACACTGAAGCACCATTAACAAGCTGCCATCTGAATCATTTGACCGCTGTAAACAGCATTTCATCAGAAACCACTGACTTAAATACAACTGCCTAAGGAAAAACAAATCAACCCAGGTCAAACCTTGGTCAGTTCAGAAAGTTCTATAGATTAAATTCTCATACATGCATGAATTATTGAACTCCCCAAAACACGGATGAAATGTTCATATTATATTGTTATTTTAATTCTGTAACTGACCTTGCTATACGAAAGTTGTAATTTGTTTCTGGATTTATGAACTCCTGACAACAAATTACTAAGCACTTGGCTGCTCAATATCTCAGTGCAACAATAATGGAATGCGAAGCTCCAGCGAGAGCTCCAGCGCTGCTCACACTCCTGATGTCCAAGATGCCATCGCTCCTTAGACCCATATGGATTTTAACCCCCAACAGTTACACAGGACCAAATGGACTATCTGCACAAACCACTGAAATGTGAAGCTTGGAACATCTGCTGACAGTCTATAATAGAAGTTCACATTTAAGCATAAGACAAGCATAACTTAAAGTGTTTAAAAACTGAGCACAAATATCCAAAAGAAAAATTGTTATCCTTGTTCACAGCATTGCTACTGTAGATCTAGTAGGATGTACTGAATAATGATAAGAATCAGTCAAGTTCATAAAATATTTTCATTACAAAAATGGACTGCTCCTAAGTGAAAGGATGATGATAACTTGTACCATGAACAATTACATGAAATGCACGTTTAAACAAGTAAAGTGAAAAGATATGTATCAGTACTCCTACAACCCATCCAGGAGAAGAATCAACATCAAACTTTTAAGGCTGACAAGTCCTTGTGACAAATTAGGAGACTTTGGAAACCATTACAGTATTTCTGAGTGAATCAAAGAGAAAAAAAACTATTTTGTTCATACCAAAAGCCAAAAGAAACTAAGACTTTGCAGCTCTGGAAAAAGATGCCAAGAAAGAGGGGTTGAAGTCTAATTTCAGAGCTCCAATCTCTGGTTAGTTCAGCATCAAAACCTGAATAGTTTAATGCAAGAAAGAATCATATTTTTCAGATAAACATGCTCAAATGGCAGTGGGGGCAACATGCATGTGAGAGAAACTCCTCTAGCACCTGAATTGCAGTGTGAGGCTTAAACCAAGGAAAGGTAGCAGAATTTAAAACAGAAACCCTCAAAAGCATGAGAACCACCAGCATTTTGGATAAGCTGATGTCCTTATGAATCACAATTCAAGACCTGACTCTCTTGGTCAAGCTTCTACTTTACTAAAATACAGGTTTTAAATTTCAAAATTGTTTTGGTTACATTTGCATGTACAGAAAGTTACCTTTTAGCATTAAAACATACTAAATACGATTTTAAAGGGGGAAAAGGAGGAAAAATCCTCTGAGGTTGTGAAATCTTCTAATTGATGAAGATGATATTTGTATTTTCCAAATATTGACTGTGTTCTGTGAGGATACCTGAAACAGAGTACCTCAACACGGACCACAATCACAGGCGGTTGTGCTGTCTTCCTTCAACCCTTCCAGGCCTTTCCAGGTGTAGCCATAAACCCTCCCCAGGTGTAGCCATAAACCCTCCCCAGGTGTAGCCATGACGTGGATGCTCTTGCATGAGTTAAGAGCTGTTCACATGAGGGCAGCAGAATCATCCTCAAAGCAGGACATCATCTTCTTCAAACGACCCCATTCATTCTGAACAGATGTGCAGCTACATACACACAACTACAGATATGACACCTTAACTGCTAAGTTAAAACAAATTGCATTTGCTCATAGTACCATTGACCAAGAGCTTAAAAGTGACGAGGATGTGACACTTCAGTGACATGAATTCCTGGAAACCTGAAGAACAACAAACATTTGCAGATAAAAATCTTCATAATATTCTGTTAATTCAGAATAATATTGTTCTGTTGATCATCTCAACTTGCTGATTGTATTTTCAAGATAAAATTTATAACTTTTTTTTTTTTTTTTTTTTTTTAAGCAGTGGTTTCATTTTACATCATTTGCAAAGCTGGCTGTTGAAGGCTCTGTTGAGGGCCCAGTCTGCTTCCAGAGTAATATTTTTTAGGCCTAAGTGCAGAAAATTAGGCTTACAGTAACATATCTGCAACTTGAAAGGAAACTGCACTGTAAAACATGTACCATACATCTTTTGCAATACAGGCAACGTAAGTAATAATAATAATTAATTTCTTCCTACAAATTGAGGTTTTTCAGACTGGCAAATAGTGTATTTCCAAAGAGACAGTTAGTTGTTACCTTCAGTTAGAGATATTAGTATTCCAGAAGGTTTATCATGTTAGTTTACTGTTAAAGAAGAGGAAAAAATAATAAACTAAACTTGGAAAGTAGTTTACATCACCTAATGAATTATGATATTAACTGCTGTAAATGTGGAAAAGAGGTTAACTATATATCCCAGAGATTCAAAACACAATACTCAGTGATAAGAACCAAAGAATTACATTTCTTTTTTAGAAGACT
Organism: Tinamus guttatus; assembly: GCF_059628265.1. Taxonomy (NCBI): domain Eukaryota; kingdom Metazoa; phylum Chordata; class Aves; order Tinamiformes; family Tinamidae; genus Tinamus; species Tinamus guttatus. Next base: position 1,979,418 of record NW_028288778.1, read on the forward strand.
GGATTAGTATATTAGGATAGTTTATTATAATCAATAAAAGTCCTTATGATAGAAGTGCAACAAAAAAGAAAAAGCTATTCAACACCTGATAAGATGAAAATAGGTTGGTTAAGGGGTTTGTAATTCACAGGAAAAAAAAAGACTGTAATTACTTTTCCTTAGGATCCTAGGTATATTTTTAATACCAATACCTTGATTAGATTTCCTGCAAATATTTTCATACTTTTTTTTCCTCCTCTCTAAAGGACTCTATGCAGAAGCAGCAGTAGTTTAGCCAAATGCAGAACTGTTATCCTATAATTCCTTTTCTTTCTTTTTTTCTTCTCCTCCAGTTTCGCAACTTCATGTAAAATCCTCTCCCTTTTAAGTTTGGTATTACTTGAACCAAAAACAACTTGTAAACAAACAGTCACACACCAGATATGCACATCTTGAACTTGACAAAACTGCAGCCAACAAGCTCGCCAACTGGCACACTGCAGACAAGGCAGAAGAACAAACCTCGCTGATCAACACTCAGCACACCCTATTGATTAATGTTAATGATAAAACACAACAATCTACACTGACAAAAATAAAGCAATTTGTACATCCCATCTGCTTGTGAACCTGCATCAAGCCTCGTTTTGTATATAAAAGAGCTTGTGCTCATACAAACATGGCAAATGCTGTTTTCTAAAACAAGCTCAAGGAACCTACCAAAAAACTCAGCTAACGGCAACCAAGACCATTTGTAGCAGCTCCATTTTCCTAAGCTGATCTCCAGGCCACGAACATGAGCAAGGCCTGTTCAAGAACAGCAGAACAGGCTTCATGCAAGAGTTAAGTGTCATTGCATTTAACCCTCCAGTCTCCCTTAAAGACAAAAATACACGAAATTCCCTCTCCATGTCAGCGCACTCGATCAGTTAGCCACAATGCATACGGTAAAAAGATCAGATTTATGAGGCCAATATTTACCATAAGAAAGGTTCAAAGAAAAATCTAAACAAAAGAGAAGCTCCACTCTATTAAGTTCCATTTCTTCAGTAACATTTTTATGATTATGTACAAAGAAAACACCAATTTTAACTTTAAATCCTCTCCATAATTGATACATTTCAAAAGCTGCTTTCTTCTAAATATATCAATTGCCCCTGAAAAAAAGTCCAAAATAATACCTTTAAAGACAAATAGTAAATTTATACAATTTAACATTTACAGAAAATATCTGTGAAAAAAAAAAAAAAGGCAAACAAGGGAGAGTTAGCTGAAACAATATCATTTTAGCTGCACTGTCATTCAATAGGTTTGCCAGTTTATCACCTAGGCACATCCTAAATCTCCAACTTAACATGAGAGGCTGCCACACTGAGAGGCCGCCACACTGAGAGGCCAACAACTGTTGTACTAGTCCTGCTATGCAAGAAACGTTTCAGCAGCTACTGGACTCTTTGACCAGCACAGAACCTCATAAAGAACAGAAGTAGATTTTTTTTATAGTCCTATTGCCAGGAAACGCGGAAGGCAGAGGAAGAGACACAATCACATCCTGGACAGAGAAGCAGGATTCATACTGAACAAGCCAGACAAGACTCAGAGCACTGCAACAATACACGTACTCCCATTCCTAATTTACTAATTATTTTGCTACTGTTCTTAGCTATTTTAAAGCTCCGAAGTTCAATACAATTCTGTTTGTTCAAACTAAGGTTCTCCTTCCTTCCAACCTACCAGTTTTGAGGCCCTCTGACACACTTGCCTCCAAATAAAAGAAACAAAAAATCCCATGTATTAACACTATGGTTTTATGGGTAAACCCAAATACGTACTTTTAAGTAACACCCTCTGAACATTGAGAAATTATCTAATACAAATCTTCGTTTTGTTTCCAAAGAAAATGAGACTGTTATTGAATACTTACTCCTCAAAATCCAACAACAACAAAACAAAGGCCTGAAAGATGTTAAGTGACTTTTAGCTTTATCAAAACCTGAGGTTGGGTTAGGCTGAGCTCAAAATCAACACCCCATGAACAGAAAGTTAACGATTTTCACCTAGCATCCCACAGCAGCTAGCGCTAACACACGACTGCCCCTGGGCTTTTAACTTTCCATGTTTCTCGACTAGCTAGATTTCCCCAAAAAGGTGATCTGGGACAAAATGTCAGCAGTTACACAGTTTAGAGTTTAGGCAATCAGGAAGGAATGGGAGACGGGACAGGAGATAATGGGATGTGCATGGAAGGCTTCCCGACCCTGCAGTGGAGGGTGCTGTAGACCATACGTGGAACCTGTGCAATGGTGGAGAACACAGCACAAAAGCCTCTAGGAAACCAGGCTTGTTCAGGACTGCCATCCAGGGAACAACTTACTGAAATACAACACTGCCACCCTCTCGGTCTTGTTTCACGGCCATCAGTTTTCCCCCCTTCTCCTGAGACTCTGTTACAGGTAATCACAATGAACAATAACAGGCTGACATGTTTGCATTGTGCCAGATTCATCTACATGACCCCTTTGGATCCTTCTTACTGTAAAATCAGCTTTCCATTTTTATGGTAATAAGATCATGTTCCATCCTCTTTCATAACGGCATGAACTGAAATGCAATTATAAACTTGAGATGCATTTTGTATCTTAAAATACCTGTTATAAAAGTGACAGGACTAAGGGAAACACACAAGACAGCAAGCAAGTAGTGGCCTTACAGGAAAAGGCCATGTTTGTACTTTGTTTGCATTCTCTTACTTCACAAGGATGTATCCTACATAACATAAAGCAAGAATGTAATTTCCTTCTATATGGCTCTAGTGCACCAGGAATAGCATACTGAGTAAAACACATGAAAAATATATTCAGAATAACATTCAGGTATTAAAGGCCAGAGGGTGCAATGAAAAAGATCAGAAGCTGGAGAAAGTGACTCACAAAAGTAGAATTAAGTCAGCACTAGAATGGTACGAAATGTGCAATCTATGCATCAACATTCCATAGTTGTTATGAGAATAAAAAGGAATTATTTACAGAAGTATACCTAGGAAAAGGTTAATAAAAATATGAATTGAATAAAATGTTATTCAATAAAAAAAACTCTTGAAAACTCTGGAATAAGCTACATGATAACTCTTGATGTGTCTATCATTTTAAGATAACAAAAGTCACATTAGACAACACATACATGAAGGTATTCCAGGTCAAATATGCTTTTGCACTGAGTGGATTAGATTATTTAATAGATCTTTTCCACCCCTGGTCTGTAATGCAGAAATAAACTGCGATATTATTCTGCTGAGAGATTACAGAAAACGAGCACATAAAACTAAAACTTTATATTGTTTGATAAAACAGGAGAAATAATTAGAGGGCTGAAGAAATGCAGTTATAAAATCATTAGACAGACACATAAATAAAAGCAAAGCAAGTCTAAAAAAAAACTGTCTAAAATATTTAATGCAACTTTTCCAGAGGAAGGATGAATCAGTCGGGTTCCAGTCAAAACAGAAATGTGGAATTGCTGCAAGTTGTCCACGCACCAGTATGACGCGCTTCGTCTCATCTAGCTAGAAGTAACGTCATGAAACTGGCACAGGGCTTACCTTAAGGTTAATTCTACATTCCTACAGGCATACCAAGCTCCTGACAGCGATACAGAAAGCTGTGGAGCTTGATGACGCCAGAGGAATGGGCTCGGGTTATTTCAAAAAGCTCCCTGAGGAGTAACTGTGCTTTTCTTACCATCGTACTTTATTGCACGTCTGCGTAGCGCCGAGAGGAGACCCTGCCACCATGGGGACTTGGATGGGGCTATGCTGTTTGTTCATGACAAGGTCCAGCTTTTCTTCCAACGATTTACAGGTCGCCTCTAGGGCCAGCAGCTTGGCCTCGATGCTGTCCAGTCGCAGGCATATTGTCTGGTTAATGGAATACAGGAACGACTAGAAAGGGAAGAGCACAAAAGAAAGTGTTTTAAAAGACCTCTGCAACAGAGAGTCCCAGATAAATGCAACCAGAGAACAATTCTAAAGGTACTAGCAAGTACTAGCAACGTGTCTAGTAACAGAATTCATCTGTGTGTAAAACTGATGACATTCTGGAGCATTTCAGCATTCTCAGATTCCTCCAGTCCTTTATTTAGAAGCCAAACCATCCAAGCCAGACACATTTTCACCTAAGCACTTTGTTAGTATGATTTCATAGACCACAAAATAACTTAAAATGACATACCAAAACCTTTCATTTGATATATTTTAAAACAAAAGGATAAGTCCATGAAAGCATCCTGCTGGATGAAGTTAAATAAGATATTTTCATGTCCAAACAGATAAATTCAGATGATTACAGCAGAAATTATATCAACACAAATAATTTCAGGTACATTAAATAACACTCACTGTAGTTTACTTCTGAGCAGCAAATCAAGAAAAGAAAATAAACAAGAGCTGTTTTCCTAAGCAATTTTTTTTTTCTTGAAGCAGACGTAACAATAACAGGCCATTAAAAGATGATGTTGGACACATTCTCCTTTGCAAACAGCAACCATGCCATCTTCTGGCTACTGCAAAAATTTACACACATGGAGCTTTTTACAATCCTGCCGCTCCAGCCCTCTCCTAATACAGAGCTTCTATTTTTGTGACAGTTTCAAGAATACAGGATCTTTCAGGTCATTGATTTTTTTCAAAAGAAAAAATGTAGAAATAGTGGCATTTAAGCCACAGGAATTAATTTTGAATTAAGTTTTATGTTGCATATACAAGTTTGTGTATTGATTTTGTGCTGGAAGATCAAATCATCAGGATTTAAAAGTTTATCCAGAACAACGATCAGACAAATGCTTACAAGAGAAGTAAGAGTAATCCCAGTACTGTGTTTGTTTTGCTTTGTAACATCATTTGCTTTTACTGTTTCTTCCCCAAAAAAGATAATTGAATTGGCATTATGTATAAAAACAGAAAAAGGAATTATCATAACCTTAATAGATGGATCCTGGCAATTAATTTCTATACGCTGACGTTTAAGAGCAGGCTCCACATCTTCATCTGTCACTTCATGATTTTCCAAAACAACTGCAAATAAAAATAATCGTGGTCATAGTCTATAATAAAAGTGGGCAAGGCTCAAAAATACATTAAATGAACACTCAAAAGGGTTGTGATATTTTCCTTCAGAAACAATTTCCAATTTTATTGTCATTTCATTGTACAGACAGAAAAGTTAATGTATGAAAAAATATGTTTTACCAGTAAAATAAAGATTCAAAATGGAGGGGTGAAAGGTCTTACTTGAGGGACAGTCTAAAAGAGAAAATGTTCTGAACTAAAGCTTGCTGGAGACCCTATTTCAATATAGATTTTTAGAACTGGACTACTGCTAAAAAAAAAGTATTTTAAAGAAAATTCAAAAAAAAATTTGAAAAATACTGAAGACATGCAAGAAAAATTGCTGAAATTTTGTATACAGCTTGGATGAGTCCATCTTGTAGAAGAAAATATTTGCAGCACAGTTTATATTTCTATGAAAAGCACAGCAGTGCTTTCCCCCATTTTAATGGGTCTGTGTGTGCTCTTCCTTACACCCTCCCTGCCGTACCTGGGTTATCTGGATTCAAGTCTTCAACCGCAATCTGAACGACATCTGCCAAATCCTGTTCTGACATCATTCAGAACCAGGCAGCAATATCCAGTCAAGCACCACCGAAGGCCCCCAAATAAGTAATTTTACAAGTCATTCAATCCTGAAAAATAACATCAAGAAGAATGTTAATAAAGGTATATTTGATATATCAATATCACATTTATTTTTGATTCTTCTTCTATAAAAGGAGATGCAATTCAGAGGGACTGGTGGTGACAGAGAGAACAACACTGAATATATTGGACACTGATTCAAACTGAAGATGAATCGGTAGCAACCAAGAGTTGTGACCATGTAAACAAGATTCTAGAAATCACCTTTGTGAGAGTTATAAATTGCAATCTAGTTCCTAGCAGAAGTAACATGCAGATGTGACCATCAGGTGCTATTACCTGTATTTGGTACAGCTCTAAAGAGGCAAGGGCAGAACGACCTGTAGCACCCTCTAAGTGACAGTCCTATATTAGGACTAAAACAAGAGTGCAGCTTGCCTTGCTCAACCTTCCTGCATTTTCCCAATGGATAAAGAAAGCATTTAGCCTCAGACACTTGGCACCTCAACAGCATAAAAACCAACCAAACCTACAAGAAAACCTCTTTAAATTGATTAAGATTTAAAAATATACAAGAGTATTCCTAAATTGCAGCCTTTTAATTTACAAATCACTTAGTTCTTGGAAGTGATCACACTTCCAAGGCCTGATATTGTATTAGCCTACGAAGCTCCCAAAACACGCTGGCTTTGTAATTACTGCAATCTGTGCAGACCTATATGAACACAAGAACCTCCACATATGAATTTTAACAGGTTTCTAAAATCTTCATAAACATTCTGCGAGTCCAGGGAGTTTTTCTGCAGCTAATTACAACCAGATTTGGAGCAAAATTTAGTATTTTTTCTTGGCTATTGAACCTGCCTGTTTCTTTTTTTCACCACAGCCCAACTCTGATGAACCTATTTTCAGAATATGGTCCTGATCTTAAAGCCAAATATTTCTCAGCCCTGCTCCTTTGGGATTCTCCACCAAGGTTGTTTAGCAGTGCATTAAGAGAAGCCTTCAGCCTGGGAAACGTCATCATAACCACAGGTACCATTCATCACTGTGCGTTCCCATGGTTTACAAAAGGATGGACAGTGAATGGCAAAGATCAGTTTATTTTTCTTTTTTCTAAATCTGAAGAAAAAAAAAAGAGAGAGAATTTGAGGTTTACCAATGGAAATGGTAATTCAACCCTTAGCATTGCCACTGAATCCAGTCCAACTCTGCATAAAGATTTTCCTCTTCTTCCACTCGGAGGCAGGAAAATCATTAAACCAGACAGGTGGAGCGCGGAACTTCGGAGCGCGACGGAGCAGCGCGTTGTGCGGGGCCGCGGCGTCAGCCTCCCCGGGGGGACACCCGCAGCATCGCGGTTGTTTACTCCAAACAACAGCGCTGCCAGCACCGAGTCGCTCCAAACTGCTGCTGGTGAAAACTGGTGGGACTTCACGGAGCGCGGCAGCACGCCCAAGAAACCTGGCGACGCGTCAGGGCGTGCGGGTGCCAGTTTGGCAAATTGTATTTGCCATTTCTGAGAAATCCTGGGAGCCGGCCAGTCATAACATAATAAAACAGCTGTGCTGGAGTTACTGTTTCATAATGTCACATACTGTACGCAGCGCTGGAGAACCCTGCCCTCCGCTTGAAGGAAGGCATCCTCCACTCCAAAGACTCTAAAGGAACGAACCAGAACAAAACTTCATTTGAAACTTTGTCTATTTACACAGAGTGAAGCTCCACTCATACTTGGCGTGTTGCATTTTAACCAATTACAGCCACAAATACGCTAGTGTTTCATAAATCACTTCCAAAGGATTTGTAATGCATTTAAGCTCACTTTAATACTCTGTCTGATTCACATATTAGCCTTCCAAACTTCATTTATTACAACAAGTTATTGAAATGTAGTAAAGTTTTCTCAACACAAATGAAAAATAGTTTCCAACTTCTGACCTATGTCTCCACCTCGAACGTCTTGGGTCACAGCAGGAAGGTATTCAACCATAAAGCAGGAAAAATCCTCAGCTATTCTGTCACAGATGATCTTTAAACGGGGGCCAGGCTACGATCAGCAGAACAGCTATTACACATACGCAGCAATAGGTCTGCAAAACTTCAGTATTTATTTCCATTTAAACAAATTTTATTACCATTTCAGTACGTCGCGCACGGCTCATAGGCCACTAGCCAAGACCAGGACAGAGCACATTGCCAATAAGCAGAACAAAAGAGACTTCTGCTGTCACCAAACTCTGTGAACTCTTGTATCAAAACATAAGGGGAAAAAATATGTACATGCTATTAATGCTAAATGTGTGGATTAAGAAATATGACCAAATGAGGTACAATGGGCATTTCAACTGTAATGGCTGTTGCAATTTAAATAAAATATTCTTCCAATTTGAGAATTTTGTCATAGAAAATTCTTGCAGTGGCCCAACTGTGCTTTCCAAACCGCGGGTCAAAGTCCAATAAAAGGTAACAAGATTGAAGTTAGAATTATATTAGCTTATCATCTTTGAAAAACTTCAGTCAAACCCGGAGCAATAACTTCTACACTAATATTGTATTTGAAGTATTTACCAACACTTCCTCAGGGTAAACATTTAAAAAAAAAAAAAAAAAAAAGAAAGAAAAGAAAAGAAAAAAAAAAGAAATTTGCCATATGTTCCTAGCTTTTTTCATTTTTCCCTTTCTTTCTTCTGGATGAAAACCTATTCCTCATTAATTCTAAATGTATATATATATATATACACATACACACACAGACACACACACATTGGCATTAAGAAGTCAATGCTGAAATAGTCCTGGCACAAATATTAAGCTGAAAGAAGGGAGGGGGGAAAAAAAATATATCACTATGGACAGAAACTCAGAAAGGCAGGGATAAACTTCATCAGGCAGAGCCAACTTCCATGAAACGTGCCCACTCCTGTTCCCCAGCCAGCGGCTGGATGTTGGATGGACAGCAATATTTTATAGTAAGTTGCCATTATCTGGGAAGGGGGCTTGGGAAGAGAGCGTGCCCCAGACAACGGAAAATCTCTCAGTAACGCACGCGCTACAGGAGGCTTTGGCCGGCCGAGCTCGCCCTGGCTCCTGCCGAGCTAGTGAAGGGGATCTGCGCTGCACTCATCGCTTCTCCTGGAGGGCTTTTTTAAAAGGTTGGATGAGATTCCTTCAACTCCCATCCAAACCAGAGACTGAAAAACAGATTAAGATGTGGCTTTGGACCAGAGGGATTTCCACCCACCTCCATTCCCATTCAGCCCTGCGTCCCTTCAAGCCTCGTTCACGTCTGATGTGTCTGACACCTCCTGTCCCGGGCTGGGGAGTTGCTTCCAGTGCCCTCCTGTTCCCCAGCTGAGCCAAATCCTGCTCCAGGAGCCTTCCCTAATATGAAACCTCACCATCGGAAAACCAGTCCCTTTTAGAAAGCAGCATGCATTAAAATGCTACCAAAAAGACAATGTTTGGTCACAGTGAATACTGGAAATGATCACGCAGAGCAAACACACTGCGCTAGCTGCCTTCTTGACGCCCAAAGGAAAAATACGCTTCCAAAATTTGAGAAAGTGGTCCTGAGGTTCCAAAAGAGAACGATCATCAATAAGCAATAGCAGACTTGGTAGTAAATCTTCCAGCAAGTAATACAGCTTATTTCCTCACCCATCAAAAATTAAAAAATATTCCCCTATTTATGCGTGAGTTTAAAATAAGAGCAAAAACTTCTCATTATTCTTTTTATTAACCAGAAAAAAAGCCCAAAAGGACAGCTAAAAAGTGTAGCGCATATCTACTGTTATGAGAAACCCCAGAAGAGAATGCACCCAAGGACATGTTTTTGCTGCTGTCGCTGGAAAATACAGACAAAACAGCAGATGTTCCCGGGGCATCACGAGAGGATATGGACAAAACAGCAAAGACCGGTTGAAGACGAAGCCAAGGACCACCGTATCTTCACAGAACTGGAATGGGGCAGCAGGCCCAGAACAGGGCCCCTGAGCCCGAATGGGGCCACGTATAGAAGCGAGTTCAGGGTCGTCATCGAGGGGACACAGCGAGACAACCACCGGGGGTCTCAAAAGCCACCAGAGACCACCAAACGGACAGGGGGTGCAGGGGGTGGGCTAGATTGTAATTAGATCCAGGAAATAGGATGAATGTGTATGATTAGTCCTAGAGTTTAATGCATATGTAGATAATAGAGAAATAAAAGTTTCAGCAAGCGCACCTTAGGTGTGCACGATAGCTGGAGCCATCCCCTGCACACCCAGCGCTGCAATAAAGCCAATCTGCTCCTTAACACTACATTGGTGTTGAGAGGTGCATTCCCGTTTTTGGTGACACTACAACCACAGCTGTGGTGCTAGTTCACTCAGAAAAGCTCCTCAGAGGCAAGTAAGGATAAAGAACTTGCAGCAGATCCACATCATGCCCCAAATACATCTGCCAGTCCCTAACAAGCAATACACTTAACAACTTAATGTACAATTAAAGTGCCCCTTGTCTAATTAAATATATTAACATTTGTAAGCAAGTAAACAAAATTAAATTAAAGCCACCTGAATTCTAAATCAATCGCCACACACGAGTTCAATGCAATTTTATCCATCTACTTTAAAACAATTTGGATCAACTCTTCCGAGTATGCCCATGGTAACAAACCCAAAATATTGAATATCTGATGAGTTTTCAAAAATCCTAGAGCACCAACCCAAAATATATAACCAGAAACATCCAATGCCTTGTTAACATACACAAAGGCACATAAATTCTCTCATACTAATTGGTGAGGAAAACAGTATTTTTAAAACATTTTTCAAAACTCTAGACCATTTAGAGTGTTTACTTGAGCTTCTCTTATTTGAGCAGTTATTTGCTCTCCTGACTAATTTCTTTGTATTATCTCTCTGCATATATATATATTTATTTAAAAAAAAGTCTAAAATACTTCAATTTACAGTAATGACAAAAAAAAAGTCTTCTGATTGTGGAAATCTGAAATATTCTATTTTACTTGTCCCAACTCCAGAAAGCTTTTAATATTTTCCCTTTTCATTATTGCACTTTTCCTTTAAACGAACAATTAAGTACATTTTTCAAATGTGATTTTTATTAGAAAACATATATTCTTCTTTACAAACCCGCTATCCAATCAGACTGCTTTTCCAAGACTAATCTACACACAACACTGGAAAGGTCCTTATCTCAAAAAGAGCTGGGATTTGCTGACACTTACAAAAGTTTCCCAAAACAGCCAGATTACAAAGGGAAACCTAATGATAAGAGTGTGTTTCATGTGTGTGCACAGGGCGAGTAATCCCCTGTGAGGGCAACTTCATTCAGAAGTGAAGTGCCCTTACGCTGCAGAGGGATTTACGGCATAAAGATCCTCTCCTGGCTGCGCGGGGCTCCGTAGAGGACACGGTGCTCATTAACGCTGCTGCCTTTATTAATTCAGTTCCACTTCCCGCACTCCTTGTCCGTGCAGGAAAGGAGCATGGCGCTTTCAGTGTCTATACAGAGCAGTACAATCCACAGCAAAGTGCCTTTGTGCAGTTCAGTTTAATCCCCTTTGGAAGGGAGTTACGCACAGGGAGCAGAAAGGCGCTCCAAGTGAGCAAAGCCACCACGCCAGGTTAAACCCTAGCAGATTTTGTGCACTGCCAAGTCTGCAGCGCCTTTGCAGAAACACTGAGCAGGCCCATGGATAGAAAGCTCATAAACTTTGCTATATTTAGTTATTCGCAGGTATTAGCGGGTTCTGAACCCAACAAGGCTCTGAAGTCTTGATCCATGGCTTAGAAAATTTCTTTAATCCCACAGCCTGGCTCTTATTCTAAGATATTACTTCAATTGGCAGCCAGAATGGGACCTTCCTAAGTTAATGGACAATCCCCAACAAAACGTATCGCTGCATATGCTAACATACTGTAACACATGAATAACAACATAATAAAAACAGTAATTTAACACAATGCTGGGCTAGACACACTGTAAATACAAGAACTACAAGCCTGCTTTATGCTGCAGTGCTCTGAAGTTTGCTAGAATATAAAACTGAAAACTATTTTCAATGAAAAAAAAAAAAATGCTCTTTTGCACTTCTGCAGCAGACTGGGTCAGCCAAAGATCAGAAAAAAAGCCTGTCCTCCCAGAACAGTACAGAAACATTCCAGATCTGGGAAGGAAAGGACACTGGCCATAACAATCTGGAGATAGATATGTAAAATAAACAGGCTAACAGAGATGCTATGCTGATGGACTCCAGTGCAGAGCTGGAAAACAGAGACAGCAACAGAAAAAAAAAAAAGAAAGAGGAATAAAGGATGTTGAAAACTCTTACAAGAAGGCAGTTTATCACATTTTTAAAAGCAAACGAATTCAGAAATTCTCAGACGTCACTATGAAAGCTCATATTATTATCTCAGTTTTATTGGTTTACTCCTAGAAGTATTTCCCTTTTTCGCACTCTACCAGCTACAAAGCTGAAGTTTTCCCTGGCTGTTTTTTCACTCACTGCCCTTGGCTACAGTCCTAGCACATGTACAGCAAATGAACAAAAATACAACTGTCACTTTCTCCAACGTACTCACACCCGCTTAACATATTTTAGCACAAGAAGCAGCAGGAAGGCGTGTGTGGCAGGACACACCAGCAACTCGAGTACAAACTCTCTCTGGGCCTTGAATAAACACTCTTGCCACTACCATGTGCAAACGACCCACATCTTTCATATAATTATGTCCAAATGAGCTAGGAAAGATAAGGCAACATCTATTATAAGTACTTTTATGTGCTTAGCCCTTACACTTGCAAACAAATTCTGTAAAATTTATTTTCCAGGCATATAATCCTGCTGAACTTAATGAAACTACTCATATGGACTGGATATACATAAAGTGCTCTAAAGTAGAGGTGAGTTCTCTGCATCACTGTAAAATTACACAGGGTACAAGTCATTAACTGCAAGCACAACCCATGTGGCTAAAAACCAGCAAATATGAAAGAGGAATTGACCAAACCATCAATGCAGTACACACAGCCAGAGGCAGCCACGTTGTTTTATTGCTTTCATCCACTAGGTGGAGAATCTTTACTGATAACAGCTACCAAAAAAAAGAAAAAAAAAAATTCAGGTATTTAAGAGTTGACTTCCAGAGCTAGTTTCCTATTATTTAAACAAAAAGTCTCTCCCATTCTCAAATAAATTCTACCCATGGCTGGAGCTCTCTGCAATTACTAGTGCAGATGTCCTTTTAGCTTTGGGTGACTGTGCCTGCATTTGAAATTGGGAATTATTTTAGTTTCTCCCTGCCCTGCACACCGCATCCTGCATAGAGCTAATCCCATGCTCATTTTCCTGGAGTAGAAAGCAGCAGAGGAACACAGATGAGAAACAGAAGTATCAAAGAATATCAATTACAAGTAACCAATTTTCTCACCTGTGTTTCTGTAGTATTTAATTGTTCATACTAACTTGAGGAATGTCAAACCACTGCCTAGCAAAATCAGAATTACTGAAAACAGTTTTTAGTTCTTTACATGACCTGTAACACTGATACAAGTGTGACAGAGAGCCAGGAGAGGACACAACACTAATTTTTAGACATTTCATAGAGCCTTCCTTGAGAAGCTGAGATGGGAATTCTTTTTGGAAAGTGAATATTCCAGAAAACCACCTGTAGCTGAAATATCATCAGCTATGAAATGAAACTGGTACCAGTTCAGAGCAGAGCTCAGCCCTAGTTCTTGCACCACAAACAGCAGGGCAAAGCAACAAAGCAAATGAACTTTACCACTGCTATTCAAAAGATTTGCAAAGATTCTGCAGAGGTAACTGAGAAGCTGACTGAGAAAGTCTATTCTCTTCGAGCCCCTTGGATGAAGGTTACAAGCACAGTACAAACATTTTCTTTACAAATATGCACATGAAAAGTCTTTTTCTGATCCTTTGCAGCAGAGGGATCTGCATTATGTTCATGAACATGGATTAATGCAAGAAGGGTTAAGGGATCATGTTCCCTCCGGTAACAGTACGTCGTTTGGAATAAGGTTTATCCCTAAATCTTTTGCCCTAAATTTGTATGAGAGGCAGCACTAGAGAATACTATTTCTATCAGCTTTAAATTCCATTAGATTTTTATTTTACATTTTATTTTTCATTCCTTTTTATAAAAAGTTTATGTATTTGTATAAAAAAAGAGTTTTGAAATCCCAGTGCCATAAACTAAAATCACTTTGAGGATTTTGAACAATTCCCCATTGGAAGTCAAAAAGCTAAAATATTCATTATGCCTACATGCAATACATTTATGTTTCCTAATTAAAAAATCCATGTGTTATCCTAGCATTTTAGATATTTTCTGTAAAACTACTGGTCCAACCCAAATGGAATGTTTCTGGGGATACAGGAAGAATAACAGACCTGGATACCAGCTACTATTTGACACTTAGAGATCGTTAAGGGAAAGCCCAGAACCTGTGACTCGGTTTTGATTTGATTATTGTCAACTGAGCATAAAGGACAGTCACCAGCAGCAGCAGAGCAATACATCAGGTACACAGAAGTACACCACCAAGCCAGGATTAAAATCGATATTTATCCGATACAGATAACCACCAGAGTTTATGGCTGAAGGTATCTAAGGATTCTTGCCTAACCTGCCAAAAGATGACAGAGGAAAATATGCTAGACATAAAAATCTAGGTAAAATATATTTGTATGCTATTTGCTAGTTCAAAATTCATTGGGTCACAGGCTCAATATCGGGAAAGGGCAGTGGAACTTCATTGCAGAGGTTCCTCAGGCCTAGCCCTGGAATAAACCCAAGAGATGAGAGAGGAGACAGAGTTGCACCTGACTCCACGCAACTGCAGCCCACAGGTATATAAATATTTTTGCTAATAGGAGCAGTTAAATGGCAGCATAAAACATAGTCAGAAACCCAACTTCTAAAATCCATTATTACGAAGCAAAATCCTAATAAGAAAGGCTATTACTAGGTGTTGAAAATGCACAGTTGGGCCTTTTTTAACATGGAAATATTTAAATATTTACAAGACAAGACTCATGTAGACCTGTGGTCATCAAAATCGAAAATTCCTTTCAGTGTTATTTAAGAATTAAAAACAAAAACAGAAACACACACACACACATACATATACTGTCAGGCTCAAATATAAAACTTACATTATTTCTTTTTAGTTACTTAGATATTTAGAAATGACAAGGAGCATGTAAGTAGTAGTTCAACAGGAAATGTGTTAACTTAATATTTGAGTCCCTTTAGAATGTGTGAAGTAGGAAAACTTAAGGGTTTCAACTAAAAATAAAACTGTCAGATGCTATCAAGAGAAAGAAGGTGGAAGAGATTTTGAATATTATACCTATATTTTACTTACTGAACAAATGACAACTTCTGAATATTTACCACCTATGACACGCTTTATCCTGATAAAAGCATTTGTAGTATCTGTAAGGCATGAACTGCCTTAGTATTAAGCAGATATGCCAGAAGTTTCCCTCCTGCTTTAAAACATCCCTCAGCATCCTAATGTTCTCTGTGCTACCCTGGAACTCGTTAACAGATTATTTTGAAAACATATTCATGCAATGTTATTTTAAGTCAATTTCCCTTTTGCAAGACTGAAAATATGCAGTCAAAATCCAAAGCAGAGAGATAAATTTTAAGGAAATTGGAAATTAGAGTTTTCATTTTTTTGCATCTGAAACCCGGGGTTCATATTACATTGTCCATTTTCAGCATCACCAAAAAAATAATGCAAGCAGTTCAGTAGTATCACAGATGGCACGTTATACTTTAAATGACAACCCCTCGAGGCAACTCTTCAATAAGAAATGTTTACCAAAAAAGCGTTACGAGCATAGGCGGGTGTCTTGCTGCAGATTCCTTCCTTCAGAGGCCCCCAAATCCTGCAGCTTCTGCAGGGATAGACCTCTGCCCCAGCAAAGGAAAAATCACAGCAATTTGCTGCGAGGCTCTGTGACTGTCCTGGAGCTCATGTGAAGGCTTAGCATCAATTCTTGCCCCAGAGAGGTGTGTGTGTCAGCAGCTACACGACCTGCAGAGCCCACGATTCTTCCATCCTACCCAAGCAGTGATTCCAGGTTTAGACAGACCTGGAAGAAAGGCTCAGCAAAGAGCAAGGTAGCAACCATGCTACATACAAGTGACATGGATAACACTTTTGCCCCCCAAATTTAAAGACTGAATTAGAAATGCTGATTTTGCACATTTTATAGCTAATTTGTCAAAACTGAGTGTTATTTCGCTTCACAGACCAACAAAAACTGAACTGAGCTAATAAAATGCATTAAGAGAAATTGGGGAGAAATAAGCATCTCCTTTCGTTCTATTAGACAGTCTCAAAGATGCGAAAATAACATAATATGTAACAAACACTGTGTCCAAATGGAAGTAACAAAAACTAGATACCAAGTTATGGCATAAAGAGCTAAACTTTTTAACTACTAAAAAAAAAAAGGAAATTACTGATTTTTGGAAAAATGAAACCTAGGTTAGAGAATACTATGTGTTCTAAACAGTTAATGACATCAGTAAGTTCAGGGTACAAATATCAAACTGAACTCGCAGCCGTGGTCAGAAGTAAGAATGCGCTTCTCCGACCCAGCTACCCTAACTCCTCTGGGACGACTTTACCCACACTCGTTACCTTCCATATTTTTCATACAGAGAATCAGAACACCCTCTACCTAACGCTATTCAGAAACATTAGGGCACAAAAGCGTTTTTGCATTTTTCTGAAGAGGACATACTGCAGAAACACCTGTGACCATCTGAATAAAAGCAAAAACCATCAAGTCCTCTATGTTGAATAGCAGAGTTCTCTCTTGAGCAATATACACCTTATGAGAAATACAAGTGCAGCTCCCACATCCATAGGCTTACTTCCTACAGGCATTTAAGAAAACAAGGAAACATTCAAGCTTTTGAAAGGCATTAGTACTCTTTTAAAACATGGGGAGGGTAGTATTTTAATTCTTACCAAAAATATATATGAAAATAAATTGAAGAGCATCACGTAAATAAAGACCGATCAAATAGTTCTTCACATTCAGGAATTCTTATTACAGTCTGGTCCTGTTTTACCCCTCTCTCCCACCCCCAGTTATAGACTACACATATCAATAGGTAGCTAGAGACAGATAAGTAGATGTCTTCATGTGTATGCAGACAAGGGAAAGAGGGTTTTTCTTTGTAGCTTCTACCAATTCACACAATGAATAGAGGAGATGCATTCTTTTTTTCAATCACAAGATAATGATACTGTAATTCCAAGAGGAAGATGCAAACTTAATGTATTTTTCACTTAAGGGGTATGTTACAAACCAAGATAAAAGAATTTTGCCCAACAGGTGACATCTTCAAAAATTAGTTTATTTAAAGCTTCCAGATGCAGAAGGTTAAGAAATTAGTCTTTTTGTGCACTTTTGTTTAATGCCCTTCACATGCAATGTATAATATGCTAAACTGAGCACTTCACAGGACCTTTAGAAATCTTTAAACTGCAATGAAACAAGTGTTTGACGTGACTTTTAAAGACTTTTATTCTTTTATTTTTACTCAAAAAAAAGTTTAGATCTGATGAAAAAAGAAAAAAAACCAGAAAACAAATTACTTCAACAGTTAACAACTAAATACCGAGTTTCAAACTAAAGGAAATCAAAACCATGAAAATAATTTTATTGGAGAAGTTTAATATACATAGACGTTCTGTTGTCCTAATTCTAATCATTAGATTTGCATCGTCTCCTACAAGCATCGTCTCCTTTATGACTGTTCTGTTCAATTCTCGGAAACAGATTCTGTAGATCTCTGGGGTCAGAGCTTCTGTAAACAAACACAAGTTCCCACCTCTTCCTCTTAAAATAAATGAGCCTTCAATTACTTTCTAAGATCATCTCAGGAATTTCACTTCAAATCTTCAAGGCAAGGTATAAGGGCATGAAAAATTCTGCAAAAACAGGCATTTATATTCTTCCTGCACAAGCTGTGCATCGGCTTTAGATGAGGAAAAAGCTCGAGATGCAGAGCACAATCTAAAACCTTGTGAGTATATTCACGACAATGAACATGGCTCTGAGCGCCACGCCAGGGCGCTCCTCTCTGCGAAATCAAGGTGAACCTTTCAGCATCCCTGCTGGTTGTGATGAGCCACGCAGAGCTCATCTTGCTGCACCTGATCGGAATAAAGACGGGGTAAAACCTTGAGCTCGCACTGTGCCAAGAGCAGCACCACATGCAAGAAACACAAGTCTTGGGAAAACTCCTGGAGCAGAACATGTGCCGCTGGGGTGCTCCTTGTGGAGTGCTGCACACCGCTGTGCTTCTGACCCTGCTCCTCAGTTCAAAGAGTCTTAAACTCTTTAAAAGTTTTAAGATCTGCCCTGTAACCACACAGCAACTTAAAACATGGCCGGATAATTAAGACATTAAGGCCAGCTGCAATTACAATAAATGAATTATGAAACAAAGAAGAATTGCAAAATATTCTTCATCTCAGAACGAATGTTTGTGTTTCCCAAGCCCAAATTCAATCAAATTCAACTAATTATTCCTCTCAATAAATTAACTACTCTTTGTTCCCAATATCTTTTCATGTATTAATGAAAAATGACTAATGGCAAGATTATCACTTAGTGTACACAGCAGGGGTCATACCGTTTTAAGAATAGTTTGTTACTGTGATGGATTTCTTTGGATATTTTACGTAACATTAACACCCTCTAACAGAACAGACCATTGTTTCAAGAGATGCCACTAATGAACGAATGTTTAAGACTAGTATTTTTTTTCAGCTCTCGCCTGAGCATTTGAGATTCTACAGACAAGTTTTACCTTCACTGCTTGAAAGACTGACACAAACAGGGTATTACATGTAAGGTAATCTCATAAAGAAGGGAATAAAAGTAATAATTAAAAAATGCAGCAAAATGCCTCCAAACTATTTTTACAGCAACCTGAAAGCATCTTATTTAACTCAAATCATCACTTGGTGGGTAATATCCGCTCCGAGCTTGTTTTCCTTAAGAAAAAAAAAAAATCTTCTCCCGAGAGCACTAAAAATAAACGGGTACATAAACTGTATGTCACACAGCAAGATGAAACTACTATATTTGGCTAAGCGCACAACTTCCCACTCAACAAGGAGTTTAATAAAAAAAATAATAAATAAAAAGCCAGACAGGAGGACTGGGAAGGGAGAGGAGGCGAGCGGCGCTGCTGCCACCAGCGTGAGGAGCGGGGGGAGCCTCTCGCGGGCGGAGCGGGGGGCTGCGCTGCCCCTCGGCGCCGCGCACGGAGCCGGGGCGGCCGCTGCCCCCGCCGCGGCCGCGAGCGCCCCGCCGGGGCCGGCGGGCTCGGCCCTGCCCCGTCCTTGGGGACGACGCGAGCGTCGCGGCGCGGAGGCGCCTCAGAGAGGAGAGATGGAGGCGCCTCACGAGGGGAGGCGGCGCGCGCCCCCCCCGCCCCTTCCCCCGCGCCTTCCCGCCCGCCTCGGCCCCTCCCCGCGGCTGCCGCCTCAGGGCGGTAGGGACGCGGCCGAGCGCTGCGAGGAGCCGGCGGGCTGCGAGGGGCCGGGGGCCGTAACCGCGGCGGGAGGCCCCCCGGGAGCTGAGCGCCATCCGTCCGGCCGCGGGGCGCCGCGGTTACCGTGTGCGCTGCCGAATTCTCGTGGTGTTTGTCGAGCGGCTGCGATAATGGCGTCCTTCCTCGCGAGAGATATCCCTCTGCGCAGCGCGCACGCGCCGCCGCGCCGCTCCCGCGCGGCCCCCGCCGGCCCCGAGCGCCCGCGCACGCGCAGCGGGGGGGGGGGCGCGGCCCGCGGCCTGCCCGGCGCCGGCGCAGACTACAACTCCCAGAGGGCAGCGCGCCGGCCCTTCGCCCCCGCCTCCGCCGAGCAGGCCGGGACCTGTAGTACACGCGGCCGGCGCGGGGCATGCCGGGAGTTGCAGTCCGCGCCACACGCGCGCTCCGCTCCGGCTCCCCACAGGCCCCCGACCCGCGCGTCTCACTCCCTCGCTCCCTGTTTCCCTCTTTCTCCCGTAATTCGACCCGTTTCAGCCTCTCGAGGAGCAAACCCAGCCCTGGCACAGGTCCAGCAACCCCTTCCTGCTCAGGCAGGCACGTCGCTTTTTTTTTTTTTCCTGCTCGTTCCTCAAACCCTTGCCTTCCATTTCTCCCTCCTCAAAGGGTGAACTCGCATCACTAAAATGATGTGACCTGAGTGTACCTGTCAATATACTAAGGAGAAGTGTCACCACGCTCAGTGAAGAGCAGGCACCAAGTGGGAATTGGCCAAATCAGCTTACCAGACTGCTTTTTTTCCCCCTCTCTTGCTTTATTTCTGCATTTGCTGTTGACTGTTGAAGGTGGAAAACCCGGGGATGACAAAAATATACAAAAGCACAAAAAGAGCGCACGGAGGGAGATTGCAAGCAGCTCTGAAAGAAGCCGATAAGAAGCATTTATCTGAAAGAAGATGCTTAAAGATTGTTTAAAGATTGTTAAGCTCTTAAGATTACTGTACTCTATCCTCATGTGCCCAAATGAGAGCGCCATCAGACTTCATCTTTCAGCCTCAGCATGGCTCCTGGTGGCTTTTGGATTTCTGCATAAAAAAGTCCTCCATGAATGCTATCCAGGAACGCAATTAAATCCTTCCTGCTTCAGAAGCGACTGTGTGTCCCAGCTCCTGCAGGCCTACGGCTAAACTGCTGCGAGCTGCTGCCTCAGCTGCTGGGCTGGCGGCTTGAAAGGTCCCTCTCAGGTTCTGCACCCTCGTCGTGTGCAAGCCCTGGGTGACATTAAAATGCACATGTTGCAGCAGCTCCTGTTTCCAGAGCGTTTCAGACCCCAGGGAGCCAGTTTCCTCCTGCTGATCTGTCTGGACGTTGTGGACAGGTTCCAAGAGAGGTGCTTAAGGGGTCTCATGTTTCACACAGGGAAATGTATGTTGGCAGCAGCACATGCACAGGGCCTGTTTTGGAAACTGCTACTAGTAACTGCTCAAAACGGTGCTTTTAGTATTAAAGAGTTGTCACGAGTCTGGGAATTACCAGCTGGCACTTCAGGAAAACCCCTGCTTTGGCTTCCAGATTTGTAATTGTTCAGCTGAGGCCATAGATTAATTAACTTACTGTGTTCTCTTCCTTCACAAGCAGATTAGCAAGTTCACAGGTTAAACTACTTATGAAGTGACTTTTCACACAGGGCTATTGCACGCTTTGCTGCGCAGATTTGCCCTGCAACGCGTTTGGCAGTTTCTGCTTGCACTCAAGCAACCCCTAGATCCCAGCTAGAAGAACAATGATGCAAACGTCGGTGCGCTCTGCGTTGCGGAGAGCTGCTGGTAAAAGTCTCTGCCATCATAATCCAAATCCGGTGCAGAAGATGCCCTGCTTTCCCATCAGTAGATTCCCTCCCGGAGAATATTAGCTCATGACCTGCTGGGGCTTGGAGCTTCCCGACTTCTCCGCGTGGCCAGCAAATGACATTGCAGGTAAAACAACACAAAACAGAAAACTGCCATACGCTGCTTGTAATACTGTCATAAAGAGGGACTGCAGCAGTCACAGTAACTCCAGGGCATACTTGCAGGACCCAATTAATCTGTATACAGATCAGAGATAGCAGCATAATAAAAAACAAAACTGCATTTTAAGAGAGGGTAAATAAAGCACAACCTCCTGCTGGTGACAAGCATTCACGACCATTTCATTGGTCTGGAATATGCAATTTACTGTCTCCTGTGTTTCGTTGCTCCACAAAAACTCTCAAGCTCTATGAGCTTTCAGGAATGTGCTTACCTGAATATCTGTGCAATAAATGTCAAGCAATTCACTGTAACTCCCCCTTTAGTAAAGCAGCTCACTTTATCCTTGGGTAAGAGACTGCACATGTGCAAACACCAAGGAAAAGCTGAGAAACTTTTAAGGTGTATTCTGGCTTAATCCATGGTAACTTGTTGAAGCACTTATGTGCTTTGGGTCAAATCCATTCTTGTTTTCCCTCCCCCTAGAAAAATGAATAGGAACTTCAGAGTGCTAATGTATTATTTTTATTTTTTAATTTTATAGAAGGAAATGCATCCTGTTGCCCTGTTGGTTGTTGTCCTAAATTGGATAAAAATATACTTTATTTGTTTTACTTTCTCTCTCCTTTTTTCATAATCACTATTAGGTATTTCTTCCTCACAGTTTTTACACATGTAAACTTGTCTCCGTTGTGTTATGAAGAATCATTTGGTCCCAGGAAATATGCAGCTTATTTTACCTTTGTATCAGCATTAATTTACTATTGTTTCCCAAGGAAGTTACTGCTTTCACATGTTTTGTTTGGCCCACAAGAGATTGGCATCTCATTCATTGGTTTCCTCCTTGCCGTTGTTAGAAAAAAGACTTACCTAGCATCAAAGGTAAAAAATTAACACACTGTGCACACAGTTTCGCAGCTGCAGAAGCAGCAGGAAAACAAAGGTTGCCAAACAAAGCATTTGTTTAAACAAGTGACAGGCATTTATAATTATACTCACTGCTGAGCGTGTGAATATAGAAACAAAGGCATGAAGAAAACAGACGTGATCAAGGCATAGCAGTAACTCCATGGTATTTGCCAGAGGAACTCCGTAGGAAGAATTTTATTTCTTATGCCTCTCTCTTTTTTTTTTTTTTCCCCTGAATAAATTCCATTTATTGCAGTGAAGATCCTCCAGATTTGCATCCCCTTAGCAGAAAGGAAAACACTGTTACGTATCCGCCTATGCGGCTGGTCGAAATTCAGGGTCTTGTGAGGTAATTTTTGCTAGACCGATGATAAGGTGAGAAGGGTCAGGCATGATCTGAGTGTCCCTTATTTATTTAGAGACTGTTTCACTTCCCTGTATACACTGGCGGGGAGATGGCAGGAGAGGATATTCCCCTTCTCAGAAATCTGCCATCCCAACAAAGTGCATTTGCACTTTGCCCTGCTCTGACCTTCCCAGGATCACACTCACGGCTGCTTCCACTGGCCTTATGCCTCTGATCCACAGCTGGGATCTTTGCCCGGTATTTGTTAGCTTGCCCAGCTTAGTCCAACGTTGCAAAAGGCCATATGTACCTGTGAGGTACCATTATCATGTTCAGTACTTTTTAATTCACTGGGATTACCAAAGTGGAGCTCAACACAACTAACAGCTTTAGTGGATTTTAATATTTTCTTTAAACTGAATTGCCTGAGAACTACCTTTTCATTCCATGTGCAGTCCTCACCTTCATATGCCTTTTTCTGACTCTTTTTTTTCAAAAAATCTAGATAGAAAATTGTATATAACATCAACCTACCATTAATGCTCCTATTCTAAGCAGAATTTGCCCATCTGTCAGTCCTGGACCTGAATTCCACCTAGAGACATATTCAAAAGCATTTGCAGTGTAGCCCAGTTATTTCAGGCGTGAGGGGTAAAATGCACTAAATGTAAAACTTAACGTAGCTGGGCTGCGTTAGCAAGAGCGTGGCCAGCAGCTCAAGGGAAATCAAAATCCCCCTTCCTCCCTATGCAGCACTTCCAAGGGCACATCTGGAACATTATATCCTGTGTTTTACCCCACAGCACAACAGAAATATTGAGAAATTGGAGGGAGTGGGGATTGCTAGGGGGCTAAACGAGCTGCATTAGCAAGTGTTTTAGCAATTTTGGACATGGCAGAAAAGCTTCCTTTAGCCTGAAGGAACACGTAACTCATGGGAAGCGGGTGGCAATCCACGTAGAATACAAGTGTTGAAGCCCACACAGCAGTAGCTTCACTGCTCAGTGAGGCTGCCCTAGGTGATATTTTTAGCCGCTCCGTAGAGATTTCCCATATATTCTTCAGCAGCAGTTCCAGCCCAGGCAGCTTCCTACTGCTTGACTGATCATCCTGTCACTGTTACGTAACAACCACAAGGTGAGGAAAATGTTAGTTATGAAATCGCTTCAATTGGATCTCCCTAATTGCAATAAAACTGCGAGACTACATTTTGGTTGAGTTGTTGGATTTGACTGGCCGTTCTTGCAAATGAGACAGCATCAACATGGGAATGTTCTTTCCAGCTGTAGACACCCATCCTGTAGACTAGTCCAAGCGTGACCACACGCACTGCAGTCACTTCCCCAGGCACACGGGCACATTCATTCCCTGGGACTGAGAAGGCAATTGCAGAGCCCTGGCGTGGATCAATGAGCTCCTTTTCTCCCTCTAACTAGCAGTACTTCTTTGAAGTTAACGAGAAAAACGTACATATTGGCAGCCCTCTAGCAAACACCAGAAAGAAAACAAATAATGATTCTCTCTATCCTGTCTGGAGGCACTTACAGCAAAAGTTAAATAGAGGGGGACAGCAAGAGATTTCTGGATTTTACCTCTCTAGTTTCTGTGCAGACAGTGGATTTCCCTTGTACACGATGATGCTCCGGATACACAAACACACACAGTTTGAGCAGCAATAGGAGTTGGAGATCACAGTTCCTTTGTAAGCAGAATCCTTAACTGACCATGGCTTGTTCTTAGCTCCTCTCAAACAGGCAGCAGAGGTACAAAACGTTAGACAAACATTAACATATCTCCTAAATTGTTTGGGGATAGTAAACAGCACAGATAAGCCTGCCACGAGAGGGTACCAAAGAGGATTCCCAGTGCCTGAGCCTTGCACTCATTATACACCCTGTGATAAGAGATGTAAGATATGAACGTGCTTAATGAAAATATCAGCAAGTAAATTACTTCCTAACTCAAAACGCCAACATTTTTTAAAGTTAATTAAAAAGAAACAACATTAAAACTCTTAAAAATGTTGCACTTGCAATTTTATGGTTTAAGAAGGAAATAACTTTTAATGGCAGAACATTAATAGTATTTTTACTTTTGCTTGCCCTGTGGTTGACAGATTCCATAGTTTTCAAAATATGTTACTGCCCCTTTTTTTTATTTTTCTCTCCAGTGTACTTAGCAGAGGAAAATAATCATGTAAAATGAAAATGATTAAAGGGCCAATAGAACTCTTGTGATGTCAGGGCTCAGGGTCACTAATGGGTTTTAATTGCCCTGACCAGCGCCAGCTGGTGCAGCTACCCACACCCTGCCCATGGGCCCAAGAGCCTCATTTAAGTTCAGGCCTGGGGGCTTAAGGTCCATCAGTGTGTCTGTCTTTAGGCTTGCATTTGGCTGTCTCCTAGATGGATTTTGGATTCATGTTGTAGCTTCTCCATGCTTCCTTTTGCTTTTGCCTGGACTCTCTGGGGGGATGTTGGATGTGGTTTGCTCCCTTATTTGGGACTGCTCATGGACCCAAATTGCCACCACCTGTGGGACTAAAGTGAGTGGAGGGGTAAGGAGGGTTCCTTATTTCTATCTCTGTTTCTAGCTGCTGTGAACCTACCCTTCTCTCTGATTTTTTTTTTTTTTTTTATGTTTTAGAGGAGCAAATTCTTTACCTTGAGACTGCAACAGTTCTGTTTCCCATAACACTTGGAGTTAAAGTACTTGCCTGCAAAGGGTTGCTCTCCTTCCTCTTCTCCTGGCAAGCTCCCTGTATCTACTAGATCTCTGTAACCTCTTCAGCTTGAGCAGCCACCCATCCTGAGAACTGCAACTGCTAACCATCCCCAAACTGTTAGCCATCCCAGGCTTGTTAGCTATCACACAAGCATTCCAATTCAAATAATGTAAGCCTGGAGATAAGACCTCTCCTTGCACACAAAAGCATGGTATCTCCAGCCCCTTGGTGTAGTTGGAGACAGATGAAAAAGGCCAGGAAAACACATGTAGAATAATTATCAACTAGCCCTGCCTCCAACAAGAGGTAGAGCCAATGAAGAAGACAGTCCAGGGGCAAGTTGAAAATTAACTTTTTGATCAGCTTTCCCCTCTCCAGCCATGCCCTCTGCACTCAAAATTTTGTTATAAGCAGGTCTGCAGATCCTTTGGCCATCCTGAAGCTGTCTATTCAGAGCACTTTTTTCTCTACTTTGTGCTGATAGGTTGCCAGGCTCTGGAAACCTCCTGCGGGTGCTTGACTAACTGAAGATCTCAAGGGCCATGATGACAGTAATGAACACTGTGAAGACAATCACTCTGGCCCGCTTAAACAAGCAGCTGAAGACTACATGGAACCCCTCAGCAGCGGCAGCACGACGACTCTGCAGTCTCGTCACCTGCACTCCTAAAAACAGGAATGAGGCATGTAAGTGTATTTCATTTTATTAAAATACCTCATACCTGCCTAAGTGAGAGGTAAAAAGCTAAAAAGGCGAGTAGAGTTAAGTGTTATTCTCACTTCTTTCTAGCTAGCATCAAAAAAGGGAATTTCACAATGTGACTGAAATAGGAGGAGAGAAAATGGAGGTAGAAGTGATGTATTGAATTGCATGAGCTCTCTACATGTGCAGCATTAAAACATAATTCCTCAATACTTCAGCAGTGCCAGTGTTACTGGTCTGCTTGTGCTTCCAAATTGCAACTAATGGAGAAACAGACAAAGCAACAATTGCCTTCCAATTTTGTCATGCAAGACTCTGACTGGTTTGAACAAAAACTGACTTTATAAAGGCAATTTAAAACACACTTACAACAAGCTGATTTTGAGTGAGTGAAATTGATTAGACACTGCAATGTCTAATTCTGAAAATCAGGCCTAACAGAAGTACAGACTATAAACACTTCCAAATGTGGTGTACAGGAAACCAGCATATATGAAAGACCTAGTTATTTAAAATACTGATTAATTTACGCACAAATATGACTTGTGGTGAGGCAAGCTACAGATTGTGCAGCTACTGACTTGTGTGGAGATAATGTCAGCTGGAGCAATAGCAAAGAGTAATTTCTTACATCTAGAAAATGCCTTTTGTCCAAACTATTTTTTTCACGCTGTGAATTTATCTTACTAATTTTTCGCAAAGGACAGCCACATAGCTCCTTGAATGCTGAGATGTGATTCTCTTTTTATATTTACTTTTGCCTAAGAGATGCAAAAGTGAACAGTTAATTTTATGCAGGAGACATAAAGCACAATGGAGATTAGTACAAGGCTCTGTTTATATTGAAAACTAGAAGAAATATTTAATAATTGTATCAGTGCTTAATAGCTCTACGCTCATAAGTGCAATTGGGAAGATGACACCAAAATAATCTTTCTGCCACTGTGTGACCAGCATCTTAACAAACCAGCAAGGGCAGTGTTGCAGCGTGTTGTGTGTATTCCTAGATGGGGATCTTTATCTACAACTAGCATGCAAGCTTCCCAGTCATTCAGCACATCAGAAATAACATAGAGCAGTTTTTATAAAGCTATAAACAGCATTTCTAACAATCGTCACAGTTCTTCTGTCAACTTTCTTTTTTGCTCCTCAGAATAGAAAATATGAGGTTGCTTTGTGTTCTGAAAACAGCCTTTACAGAATAAAGCTGTACTTAATTTCCTTGCAACAGACAATGTCTAATTGAATCAAGTGACATTGAAAATGTTGCAGTAAAAAGCATTTTAAAGTTAAAATGTGCCTTTTAAATGGGTAAGATATGCAGTTTTTCTAGAAGCAAAATTAGCATTAAATTTTGTTACTAGTTAGACATCATCAATAAAGAGCCACAGTTAGTTAACAAGAAGTTAACATATTCCTAACGCAGATTTTAAATGTTACATGTATCTATGACTGTATTTTTCCTTTTCCTGACCTGTGTAGGGGTTTCTCAGTACAGCCTGCAAGTCTCAAACTTTTGCTTCTATCCCTACATGCTTGCTTTCCTTTGCAAGCATGCTCAGAAACTTGAAAAGTAAGAAAACAAGAAGGCATTGTTCATCTATTCACATAAAAGCACTGAAGTATTGCTTACAAACCCAGAACGATTTAGCCTTATAAAAGAGAAGCATTTCTAACAAATTAAGATGAAATGTATGCAGGCTGTTCAGAAGTCTGTGCAGCTGTGTGTATACCCCCTTGCACGGACATGTGTGTACAAGAGACCATATTGTGAGATTTCCATTTGCAAAATAAACTAAAACCAGATACCAAAATGAATTCATGTTTAGTGCATAGCCACACCAAACCTTACCAGTCTTGTCTTGGATTTCACATGGGTGATGATAGCTACTCCATAGGCATTAAATTAGATCCTGGAAGCAAGAGCTCATTTTTCAAGGCTGGGACTGGCCGTGTCTGCTGATGTGGCTGAAGGCAGCACTCCAGTCCAGCATCCTGAGATGCTCTCACTCGTGTGCTCAGTTACACTCCAGCTCCTATCGACTCCTCTCTGATCACACAGGGAATCTAGACTCCTAACTCTCGTCTTGAGACACTAGCAGTGCTCAAAGCACATCTGAATTGCTACCTTCACTTTAGGGTTCCAAATTGACTCTTTCAGCCTCAGGAGATCAGACTACAGTCCATCTGTCAGAGCGTAAGTTGGTTTAACACAACATGGCATCTGAGCAACCGATGCTATAATTATCTGAATGATTTGCTCCATAGGATATCCCCCCTTTACTTGCCTGATTGAGGTTTTAGTGCTACTTTTTTGTGAGTTCCTTCTGACTGGACTTGAGCTGAATCTTGTTATTATAACCTGTACTTCCTTACTTAGAGCCCTGGCTGCGTAGCAGGCGTATGCTGATCCCATCTAGCAATTAATTGTCTTGTCTTTGATTTCTTAAAGCTAAAGTATAAGGTAACTATCTAATCACAAAAATCAAGTAATGTAAGAAATGCATGCTTTAATACTTTTTTTTTCACATTCTCATGATCACAAACATTGTCTATATATTTATTTAGTATAGACTGTACTTCACCAGCAAATGTTTCCAGTGCCAGAGATGCAACAGCTAAACCAACACTTGTGCCACTGAGATCAAGGCTTGGGCCTATACAGTACTGCTCACGTGTGTGACATGAATTACTGCTTTTACAGGCAAAACGCAGAGACAACAGAGGCACTGTCATAGTAGTGAAAAAGCTGTCATTATTCTTTGTTTTTGTGTTTGAAGACAAAACAACAGCAACTGAGATTGTGAGAGGATGTTCATTTCAGTCCAATGACTCCCGAGTTCAGAACTCACACAGGCAATAACAATTCTTGTTTTTTTATTATTATTATTTTTATTGATAAAGCCCATGAATCAGCAGTGTAGAGTCCCTATATATGGATTTTAATTCTTCTGCTTGTTTAGTATTGATATACCAGAAAACTTTATGGCTTTTAGAAATGTAAAATGGAACATACTACAATTAGGTGTTAAATTTTTATATCATTGGTGAAGAAATTATTCTAGAAAAAACATACGAAATAGTTCAGGGGAGTAAGAAGGCAAACTAGGGAAGAGATGAAATCCCTGTATTTCAACATGTGTTGGAGAAACTCATTATTTCAGGATTATCTGACACCTGATTATCATCATTCCCCAAGAAAGGGCCAACTGATGTTATCTTTTCTTATTGAGGACATTTGTCCACTGGGAACTGCAGTCAGAAACCAAAACAGATTTCACATTAACAATTAAACTTTCCTGGAAGAGATCACACAAGGCCATTCCATCACAAGACCACTGCCAATGAAGTACAATTGCAAATCTAAATGCCTTTACTTACATTCCTGTCTTCTATTTAAGACAGATGCTATTTATTACTTAAATCTCCCCCATGACATTCATGCAGGAAATGCCAAAACAAACTGATTCAGGAAAACAGTATCTTTGGAATGGTGAGTTTCTGCTGTCAGTGAATAGATGCTAGATCTGATTAAACCAGCCTGTGGGCTCCTCTGTCTGGAGACTAGACCCTGTGAATATAACACGTGTTTGAAACTAAAAGCACATGGAATTATTTTCAGCTATTCACTGTACAACAGTCACTTCAGGGACAAAGACTTGATCAAAGAAATGGGTCATGCTCTGAAGCCTAATAAAGTTGGACTCTAGACGCTGCCTTCAATGCGGAGTTTTCTCAAGCGTCATCTCTCATCCTCTCCCTCTCCTTCCCACTCACATAGGAAGCCTCTGCCCAAGCTGTGTGATGAGCTTTTCACTCATCCCCTTGCTCTGAGGATGCAGATTAAACCACTTGAAGGTTGGTGTTTCCTAATGCCTTTCCGGATTCTCCTTGTGTGCCAGCAAGGACAGAAATATTCTGCATTTCACAGGGGAAAAAACAGTATAACCATTGCTGAGAGGGATGGGATATATGAAAAAGCTCCTAGTGCTATGGAATACCGCAGTGGATGCCTGTGCCACGTGCTGTTATACCCAGCAGCAGGACGTGGAGGTCCTGCTGCTGGGTGCTTTTTGATGTGGCAGAGAGCAGGTTGCTGGACGAGCTGTCCCTACAGGCTCCAAGGCTTTGCAATCCACCTTTGCCCTGGTAATTATTACCAGAGTAGAGTTGAAGGGCTTATTTTTTTTTCCTATTCTTTGAAAAGAAATTACAAGAAAACCAGAATCTTCCCAGTTTGTTTAAGGATTGTGTAAGACCGGACACGTAATCCAGGTGTGCCATCTCCAGGCCTGCACACACAATTGCACACAATTTGTCCATGCGATATCTCCTAAGCCCTTTCCATGCTGCCTTACTAAGCCTGCATGCATAATTTTAGTAAATGTGTTTATACAGAGAAGATAAAGCCCCTGTTTGCTTTACGCTGCCAACTGGAATTACCTCCTCCTTATCTGGACTTAGCCTCAGCCTCTGCCTTCTCATCCAGGCTCCTATCTCAGCCAGACATTCCGGGAGTAGGGAAAAGCTCCGCATTTCACAATCTGCTGCCGCTTTCCTGGTGAGCTTAGAGTACTCTGTCAGTTACATCCGTTCGATAAAAAGCATGGGACTGTTTATATCAATAAATGGGCCTGCATCACACTCCGAATCTAACATCAATTCAGCACAGCTTTCAGCACCTTGTCAGGATGGACCGTGGCCAACGGTCACTGTTATCGTCCTCCAAAATCTCGATTCATGCTGGGTGAGCCTCAAAGAAATCAACCTATCTCGGATTTCCTCTGTAATATTCAATCCAAGTGGTTGAAGCGGAGCCACCGTCTGCTCAAGTTTACGCAGTTCTTCATTTAGTTGCAATAATATGTTTATTTTTGTTTTTCCCAATTCAGAGTGTGTTGCTATGCAAAACATTCCTGCTCGGTTTAGCACAAAAACATTATTTCCTTGTTGTGGGTGGCGTTTCCAGCTTGGGCTTCCCACCATCCTGCCCTCCCTGCTTTATTTCGGAGCAGGGTGAAACATGTTTGAGAGACCCTGTATAAACAGACCCAGTGCTTCATAGAGCAAGTCTTTTCTTTTGGAAGATTAAAATCATAAAGACTGAAAACCACTGAAGCTGAATCATCTTACCACTCATTTTTACTTGCCAATTACCTCAATTAATTTTATATTTTCTTCTAATTTTACATTCTATATATGACAACTTTATTTTTCCTCTTATAATTAAGAAAATTTCAGACAGTTGTTAGATGCTTTTTCTTTGCCAAAACCATATTCTGATAAACCATCAATCATGCTTTCTCTCTTGCTATTAAACTTATGGTAGTGTAAATTGGGAACAAATCCCTTGATTTAATTAAATTTATTTGGGATTTTTACCATAGAACTGTGCCCTTCAATTGAAAATCATATTCTGAATGGTAATAATCTGCATTTTGGGGTGGGATTTTGACCCCCCTCCAAAGCTTTTTATGGTTATTTTGATGCTAAATGAACTTGCTAACAATTATTCTAACTGGAACCTACAGCTGCAACAAATGGAGAAAAAAAAATAAAAGTATGGAGCCATCCATACAGTCCCAATATATCTACCTCAACTTGGAAAGATAGGAAGAAAAACATGGTGCAAATGTAAGATGCCTCCAGATGAAGACTCTGAGCTTAAATGGAGCATCACTTCAGGTGAAAGGCCAAAAGAGCCCAGATGAGCTCTGCTTGCAGCAGATCTCTCCTCCGGAGGTGCCGTATCTCAGTCCTGCTTCTTACACTGTGGTATTTACCATGGTTCTTCTGGCTGTGCCCAGAAGAGCACAGGAAATCAAACCGCAGAGCCTTCCTCAATGCACAGAGGGGACAGGCAGAGCGGGGTGTGCAGGCTGCAAGCTGGGCTCATTTCCACCTTCCTTTAAGTTGCGCGGATGAAATCAGGGCTTGCGGGTGACGCCTCGGTTTCCAGCTCCATGTGCATCCTGCATCCCTTAACACCTTACCCAGCTGCCAGATTTTTGGTGGGGATGCACTCCGTGTGCAGAAAAGGATCTCTTTTTAGGCACAAGCGAGGGCATAGCTGAAACCTACAGCTGTGCAGAAACACAGCAATTTGGAGGAAAACAGCAGGGCCGTACCGTAATCCTGGCTGGTGCTGTGCTGCACCAGCAGCTCACCGCTCTTGCCTTAAACGCCGCCACTCCCGGTGGTGTTGCTCATCTCTCCGCCATCCAGCTCATCAATTCAAGGGTTTTCTTTAAACCCCTAGCGCAGAAGAGACTTAGTTTTTAATTAAACACACAGTTTTTACTAAAATTTATGACCGTAAGACTTGATGTGTGAGTGCAAAGCGGAAGCGGGTCCTGCGGATGACTCAGGAGGGAAAGCGGTGAGTGAGTCAGTTACTTCCCTTTGCATCTGCAGTCGAAGGGCTCAGCCCTTCCAAAAGCCCGTGCAGCAGGACCTTTGCTTTGATCATGTTGCTCAGCCCACACACAAAAAAAAAATGACTCATCCACTTCGTAGCTCCATAATAAACTTGTATGTTTTCAAAACCTCAATGATCGCATGTTTACAATCAAATGCTACTATATATATGCCCTTAACAGAAGGCATATCTTTAAAAAGTAATAATCTAGGAATGGAAGTGTGCCTTAATCCAGGCTCAACAGGTGCTGACACCCACATGTCACCGCATGCTGTTTGCCACTGCACAAACGTTGCCCAACGACCTGTTTCCTGAGCAGGTCGTCACTCGAAGTGCAGCACTTCCTAAATACTCACCCTGTTACATAAATGTTACACTGTGAATACAATGCAAACCTGTTACAAAATGCTGTAAAATACAGGAGAGTAAAATAGAGTAGACACTAAGTACAAGAAGTTACGCATTTTGCAGGGTGCCTTCCGAGTGTCTATTTTTACCTCTGTTTCAGCAAACATTCCCAACGCTATGTCAGATTTTATCATGAAAATCCAAAATAACTAACAGGAACGAGGACCCCAGTGCGATAAGTGCAGGAAAAGAAGGATTTTGAGCAGGTCCTCAGGAAACGATGCCGAGCGGGTGCTGAGATTAAGGAGCAGCCCCGAGGCCGGGTCGTGAGGCCGCGGCAGAGATGGGGACGGTGCCTTGGGGACAGGCAGGGGGGTCGCGGCGCCGCCTGTCCCGGCGGGGTCACGCGAGGCCCTCGCGCTGGAGCAAAGGCGGCCGGACCGGAGTGCCCGTCCCCGCCGGGCCCCGCGGCCACGCGTGTTTCGGGGTGAGTCACGCAGCGGCGGGGGCCGCGCTCCCTCCTCCCGCAGCCGAGGGCCGGAAGGGGCCGGGCCGGGGCTGGCGGCGGTGCCCGCTGCCCCGCAGGCGGCTCCGCGATGCTGCCGTCGCCGCTGTCGCTGTTGTCGCCGCTGCGCCGGGCGCTGGCGGCCGCGTGGCCGCGGGGGAGGCGCCGCTGCAGCCTGGGGACCTGCTGCTCGTACCGCCTGCGGGACGCCCGTGAGTGCCGCCGCCGAGACCCCGGCCCGCTGCCCCCCGACCCGGCCCGTCCGCTCGGGCCCGGGCAGCGGCTGCAAGAGCCGCCGCGAAAACCCCGGGTGCCCCCGGCAGCTCTTTGCGCCAGCCCAAAGTTCTGCCCTTTGCCGAGGGGGAGACGGTTCCGCTCTGCCCCTCGCGCCCGGTCCTTGTTGCCCTCCAGGTTTCGGGGAACAAGGGGCTGATCTGGGCCGGGCTGGTCCGAGCAGCCCTGGCTGTGCCCTGGGGCCGCCGCGTTTTGCCCTGGGAGTGTTTGAGCAGGGGAGTCCCCAAGCCCTGCGGCTGCCAGGAAACCGCACACAGACAAGTGCTGCTCACATCCACGCGGCTCTCGCTAACATTTTTGTGCCGAACACGCCTCCGTGGAAACTGTGTTCCTGCCTCTGCTCCGGGGAATGGATCCTGTGGGGTTTCCTGCCAGCCTTTGGGTGCTGCACAGGCTCCGGATGCTCCCTGCAAAGCAGTCCATGATTTGGCAGCCTCAGAAGCTCTGTCCGTAGCAGTGGGTAGCCCCTAAGCACAGACACATATAGGTGAAATATTGTGGCACCCTCAGAATATTTTTTTTTGCTCCAGACTGGGAATTTTTCTGTGCCTGGTTTGTTCTGACAGTTGATGATACCGGGACATAACGAAAGCTGAAGTGATATAGCAAAGGTGTAAAACAAAAGCCTTGTGAAAATCCATTGGCAGCAATAGGAAGATTTTTCAGACAAAGGGGGAGAATTCCCTTGGGGCATTTGCTAGTGCAGGAGGGTATCAGCAAAGCTCTAAGGCAAAGGACGGTGCTTCCCTGTGTAGCTCTGAGTCGCACGACTGGAATGTGTTATTTCCCTCAACTTCGGGTGCATCGGGTGCATCGGGTGCATCAGCTGCCTTGCGTTCCCAGCCCTCCTTCTGTTGCCAAAAGGTAGTTCTTAAGTTCTGCATCGTGCATTAGAATCTGACTCTTCTCTTTTTCTTCTAGTGCATCCGCTTTGGCAGAGCCCGCTCTCCATCCCCGGGGGCACACGCCAGTCTCCTATCAACATCCAGTGGAGAGATAGCGTTTACGACCCCTTTCTGAAGCCCCTGAAAATCAGCTATGACCCCAGCACGTGTCTGCACATCTGGAACAACGGGTATTCATTCCTGGTCGAGTTCGATGATTCTACTGACAGATCAAGTGAGTAACACTCAGGAAGATCCAACTAACCGGTGATTCCTGCTCTGAGTGGCAAACCTTGCATGCAGTAAACTCTCAAGTTCAGTAACAAAACAGATGTTGAAAACAAACACCTAGCAGAACAGCATTTTGGCTAAGCAGGAATTTACAGTTTTGAGAATTGTAATGCACAAAGTCTATACATGCTTCACGTTTCCTATATAATTATTATATAAAATATATAATACATTCTGTATAATTTCTCCACTGTATGGTGACATTTACTCTTATTGAACATGTGCTAATGGTCTGCCTTTTGTTTAGCTCTTTATAATATCACAGTTTTGTCTGCCTGAGTAGTCTGTATAATGTGTGTGTATATAACGGCTTTAAATGCAATTCCATCATTAACTATTAATAAAGTAATCAGCCACTTATCTCTCTTCAAAATGTTAACAGATATTTTTAATGCATTCAAAATAATCAGCGGCAGAATTAACTTTCAGTAGAAAAGCATACATACTTATCTCAAACTTTTGGAGATTTAAGTAATACTGAGCTGCCGCCATGTGTTCCTTTGTCTTTAGCATAAACAAAAGTCCATACGGGCAAAACCCAATTAGGTGTTCCAGTAATTTGTTGCAAATAGCTACTCTGACTGGAGCAGCTGTGTTTTTTGAAAAGCTGTGTATATACAAGTGATTTTTCAAATCAGGGTCCTGCTACCCAATTCAAGATTTCCTTTCCATTGTGCCTTTTAAAGTCGTGTTTACCGAAGTATATTGCTGTTTTGTATAGAGAGGTTATTGAGCAAAGCTCTGTGAACTGGTAGAAGTTCACCAGGAACATTGAGTAGCATCTGACTCACACTGATTGCCTTGGAGGGAAAGGTCGAGGGACCCTGGCTGAGTTTGAATGTCCGGTTAGAGTCATATCTCTTTAAACCATGGGATTTCATAATGTTCTTGGGAGGCATTTGGCATGCGGAACAAATGTTTTGTCTCCTCGAAACCAGCATATTTAGTTGCTGTTTGAAAACAAGCTGTAAAAAGCACTCCTACTAAGATGACACATGGAGATTTCAGGGTGCTGGGT
This sequence comes from Tinamus guttatus, assembly GCF_059628265.1. Taxonomy (NCBI): domain Eukaryota; kingdom Metazoa; phylum Chordata; class Aves; order Tinamiformes; family Tinamidae; genus Tinamus; species Tinamus guttatus. The sequence continues at coordinate 2,015,100 of NW_028288778.1, forward strand.
GCACCTTTTTATTTTCATTGTTTCCTGCTGTTCCCCCTCTTACTAGTTTCCAGTTAGGGAATATTTTAGGAATTATTCATTTCAGGGCCATAATATATAATAAAGAGCCAGGAGATAGTGCCCTTTTATTTTCAGAGTACAAAATGCAATTGTAGTCATGAGGTGGTGTCAGAGGAGACAGAGTTACTAGCAAGCTCATCGGTGGTGTTGACTGGCTTTAAACCTGTTCTGCTTTTAACACCCTTTTACTTTATACAGCCATACCCTGCCATCATTTGAGGATGTATTCCTGAAAGTGTGATGGTTTGCTGTTTAGTGTATGAAAAAGCCATTTTTTGGCTGCAAGAATTAATGTAATAGGGGTGGGGTGCATGCACCAGCTTAAAAAATACACAGCATTTACATACTCAAAGGCAATGTTTGTGCTATAGAAGCGAACTTGGGATCGTGAGGGCTGGCAGTCAGAGGGAGGCTGGCTGCTCAGAACAAATCACAGCTCTGAAAGAGCTCGGTGGTTTCATCCTTGAGCTCAGATGCCTGAAATACATCTTTAGGCATGAACATGTTGACGCCTCCTGGACAGTCACCTTTTTATCATGACCATCTTCCCCAGATGAATTAAAGTTAGTGAAGAGTGAAAGATGAAAAGCAGGGTAGTGATGACAGCCAGTGGAGGATGGTATTAAATGGTCAGTGACAGAACTCCCAAAATGACAGAGGGGCAGCAAATCGTGGGGTGTTGCTGTATAAACTACCAGCTTTCCAAGCGCGTGCCTCCTTTCTCTACTCTTCTCTCTACTGTTGCTATTTCTGGTTTTTCTTTCTACCAGCTTCTTTCTAACCGTATTAGAAATCCAGAGAAGAAAAGTTTATGAATAAACAAACAAAGAGAGGCAAGAAAATTTGGAAGAGAAGATGTAAAAGACAAACTGAAGCATGCGTCCACGATAGCATGCAGAGCTCCCGAGATGAGGCAGAACAAGACTTGGAGAGCAGATGAAGGTAGTGCTCCCTTGGGGTGTTTGCTTATGAACAGAGCAGGAGGATGAAGAAGGAAGAAGGGAGTGGGGCAGGTATGTAAAGTACGTGGTCCTGTCTGTGTGCATGAATGCCAGCTTCCTCAAGGAAATGAGCCTAAAGTGCAGCTAGGGCTGGAGGAAAGAACTGATGGGATTCTCTCATTCCTCATTCGAGTCTCTTTAAACTTCCCTTTTGCTTTGAAATTGCCAACACTCACAGAGTTGAGAGGCAGCAGAATGCAAAAATGCCTGGAAAGGGGTTGTAAACCTGTTTATTTCCTCTCTTTTTCTAGTGTCCACTATAAAAATCTGATTTTGTACATGCGTGTACCTGTGCCTAACTACTCATGAGCAAACGTTCTAGTGAATGTGATTCTGCACTTGCATGTAGTCACTTGGCTGGTCTGTTTTTTCACATAATCAGGAATGGACGATATTAAGAGCACAGAAGCCTTAATTCTGACTAAGACTTGGCAGTGTGGTCCGTATCTTCGTCTCATCCCCTCCAAATTATCTTTGTCTATCAGCATTTTATGACTGACAGTCAGTTTTGCATTTATGCCAAGAGCTGGGCAACAGTGGTTGAAACTAATTAAATGCCAATCTGCATAGCTGCTTTTATCTTGCTCTTTCCTCAGAAGCAGGCCTGCTGGAACATACTTAGAATTTAAAATCTGGCATTCCAAAAAAAAAAAAAAAAAAGAAAAAAGGTCCTAATGCCTCTCATTGTTTTCTCCTTAGCATTAGAGTGATTAACTTCTTTTTGGAAGTAGTATTGGGATTATACGCTCTGTGAAACAGTTTGCTGTAGAATTTAAGCATGAGATAAAGTTTAGGAGAATCAGCAAATCCATCTCACTGGTCACCTATTTGTTAGCCCTTTCGAGTCATCGCCATCTGTGATTGAGCAGACGCTGTGATGGAGGGGTGAGCGAGAAGATTTTGTGCCATCCTCCTGGGTCAATCAGGGGGAAATGGGTGAAAAGCAGCAGCACCCAGAAAAGCAGGTGTGCAGGGTGCGTGGTGTCGTTCACACTGTTTGCAAAATGATGAGAGGCCTTTTGAAAACAGGGGAGCTAAACCTTAGTATTTGCCTATGTCTGTGGATAAAGAGTGCATTAAAGCTTCCAGAAACCTGGAATTTTGCTTACGGGCAGACTGAATTTTAGCTGTGATGGGGTGTGTAGCTTGAATGTTTTACAATAGGTACAATATTAACATGTTTCTAGGTATGCAGGAGATCTTTTAGCACTGGTTGTATAGTCTAAAGGCTGTGTAGCTGTAGGTGCTGGTTCTTGGAAATTGGTACTTTGGGGCTTTGGTAAATTTTCAAAAAAAAGAATGTTTGACACAATGTACCGATTCTACTGGAGAAATGTCAGTATTTCTCATTGATACTGAGGCTTCACTGGGATGTTATTTATTATCTCCATTGCGTTGTCATTGTGTGTGTTTCCTGTGCTAAAACAGCTCTTGAATCCCTGTTCCAGGAGAAGAACATCGTGTTTATGTGTTATCTCCATGATTCTGCCCAACTTCCATGTGAAATAGCAAAAGTTTTATTTTCTTTAGGGAGGACGGATAAAAAGACTAAGTATTGCCTCCAGTTTGGTCTAGTGAAGTAGGACCTCAGGGAAAATAATGTGTGTTTCCTTGAACATTTTTTTCATAACAAGGGGAATTGTAAAAGTGTGTGAGGGGTAAGGGATGGCTGCAGTAAGACAGTTGCTCCAGCTGATTTTCTTGGACAAGTTCACTTGATGGGGGAATCTTACTGTGTTACTCTTCTGCACAGTTCAAAACTGTGTTAATTAATGTGCATCTCATTTTGTTTTTTCAGTAATCATGGGAGGTCCCTTGGAAAACCAGTACAGGCTAAAGCAGTTTCACTTCCACTGGGGAGCCATAAACGAGTGGGGTTCCGAGCACACAGTCGACAGCAAAGTTTACCCAGCAGAGGTAAGAGGAAAAGTGCTGAAGGACTCGGATATTCGCATGGGCTGCACACTGTGTTCCAGGCTCTCTGTAACTATAATATTTGTTAGGAAGCTTAGAATTTGTTTGAGTGGAGATCTGAAGCTTACAAAGAAGCAGACCTTCTAAGTGCCACAGCTCTTCTATCTTTTTTATTAGTAAGTTCATATCCACTGTATTTTCTGGACTGAGAATTCAGTTTTCAGTTGGCCACATGACTGAAAATTTCCTTAGTTTTCTCCTCCCTGGATTCTCACAGTGGGAGCTGCTGGATAAGCCTGAGGCGGGCGGCAGAAATCATTGGTATTCCAGCTCTGTCCGGGTGGAATGGCACAACTGCTGCTTTCAAGGGGAAACAGTGAGAGGGTTCGGACAGGGAAGGCTCCTTCCCTGGCTTAAGGAGCTCCCAGATCTTAGCTGATGTGGTGCTGATCAGCACATGCTGTTTTCTGTTCAGTGCACGAGACCTGTTGTGAGAGTGTTTGTGTTGCACATGTTAACAGCACCAAGGAAGCTTGGGTTGTGCTCTCCGTGGCAGAGGCTTCTGCCTGTTATGACAGATGGAAATTTTCCTGCAGTCCAATTACACTAAACTGTTTTTGTGCCTTTAACTGGCATTCCTGCTGTTTTCCACAAACAAAATCCCTTTTATTTGTGTGTTCTTGGACTATAGCTTTAAAAAGAGGGGTGGGGGAAGGACCGATAACATTTTTGTCTTCATTTTTGTAGCCTCTGATTTCTGAGGTAGCTCAAATCTCTCAAATCACCAAGGACCAAATGTAGCTAAGATGAAAATAGGTCAAGTTTCTTGATATCATTTCTCACCACTGTACATATGTTAATTCTCTTTCATTTATATTTCAGCTGCATTTAGTACACTGGAATGCTGTTGTGTACCCAACTTTTGAAGAAGCTGTAATGGAAGGTAACGGCTTGGCTGTCGTTGGAGTATTTTTAAAGGTAATTTCACTTTATATGAAAGCTGTAATGATGCTTTTTTAATGTTATTATTGGCAACAGAGATACAGATTAATATCTGTATTTTTTTTCTTCATGTCAAAAAATGTCAAAAGCACTGGTTAACCTGGATACTTAACATCTCCTTTCTGTGTTCTATAGCTAGGAAAACATCATGAAGGACTGCAGACGTTGGTGGATGCCTTGCCAGCAATTAAACACAAGGTAATTGTTTTTAAATGCCCCACTGGTTATCACTTAGCCTAGCTAGCACAGTCATTTAACCTAACCAAGACTTTTAGGATAACGAAACACTAATGAACATTTTCCTTTAGCTACCATTGAAAATCATAGCCTGGGGGCCTTGCTGACATGTAGGGAGAATTGTTAGTTTATAGTTGAGGAAAAACATGCAACTAAAGGAAATGCAACTATTTCTTTATAGTTGTATTTTCTATGAATTTTCTACTTTCTGCCAGGAGAGGGAGCACTGTGCCTCTGTCAGAAGTGACCTCAGAAGCAGCTCACGCTCTTCCAGGTGTTGGTGCTTTTAAAAGCCACATAAAGTCACCTCTGGAAGTTTGCTGGCTGATGTGTCCATTTGAAGTCGCTATGCCTTTATCACAGTGAGACTTACAACAAACATATTCATGGCAACATGGTAAAACTTCCAGATAAATGCCAAATAATGTTTGTGTAGGAAATCAAGGGATCCAAAGCTTTTACATGCTGACTGGTATCTCAGCTGTAGAAGTACTGGAGCCATGAATACTTGATGCAATGTGAATAAATTTTTCTGTTGTCTTCCTTCTCCCTGCTGCCTAAAATCATTTGGCTAAAAATGAAAATACTGTCATTTGAGATCTTTGGAGTACACAGGCAGAAACACCTGAACTTGTTCCACCATTCAGCCTTTTTTTTTCTGGTTTACTTCTAGCTCTCACACCAACAAAGTCTCTTATTCCTTCGCACACATTTCTTCATTCAATTCCTAATTATTTGTGGGGACAATGGAATATTTAATCTATTCACTGTCTCTCTCTGGTGTTTTAATCACAGTTTAACAATTTTATAACAACTTTATGGTGTTTTAAGTTATTTTTATGTAGCTTATTGTTAGTGTTCACAACATTTAAGTTTGCATTTGCATACATAATGTTCAATATCTAATCTCATTGTTAAAATAGTTTTTGAAATCTTCTGTGATTGTCTTCCTCAAATTACAATTTGAAAAAACAACACTTTTTTTTTTTTTTTTTTTTACTTTAGGACACGATTATTGAGTTTGATGTCTTTGACCCTTCATGTTTGATACCTTCCTGCCCTGACTATTGGACCTACGCGGGCTCCTTGACCACTCCCCCACTTACAGAATCAGTCACATGGATTATTAAGAAGAAGCCAATAGAGGTTGATGAAAATCAGGTTAGTTTTGTGCAAGCATTTTCTTTTCCACTGTGCCTGGTTGACTGCCTACTTCTGGAAAAGGGAATTAAAGATAGAAGAGATGCTTCGCTCCAAACCAACATTTACCCCAAAGAACAGGCATGCGCATGATCTTAACGTTTTGGGTTACATGAAGGAACAGGGCTGGAAGAATAGAAAAGAGCAGGAGAACAAGGAAGAACACTCATTTTTCTTTTCAGATTGAACGTTTCCTCGTCTTTTTCTCTTGGCTTTTCTTCACTTGCACATTCTCTTATGGCATAGAAAGGATTATAGTTTACATAATATTCTAGTGACCTTGCGAATGTTAAAAATCTGCTCTGCTGCACTTTTTTTTTAATCCTCAGTTATAAAGCCATAAAAGAAACAACTAGACAACTACTTAGATTGTTGCTTGTTGAGATTCCTGTTTTCTTGGTACCGGCATATGCCAGCTGAATTCCAGGAAGGATGTAAGCTAAGAAGTTCAGAGAGCTTTATTTAAGGAAGGCATAGGTTACAGCATTTGGGAGTAAGTTCTTTCTCAGAACTGACACATTCAAGAGAGAATCTGCCTAAAGATGGCAGATGATTGGCAGCTCATCTTCTGCCTTGATATGGATGGGCATAATCTCTATCAGACAGTGAAGAAATGCCAGAAATTGATGCTAAGATTTCTCAGAATATAAGCGTAATAGTGTATCTGATTGGGCATTTCTCATTCTCAGCTGGAGGCATTTCGGATGCTGCTCTTTACTTCAGATGGCGAAGAAGAAAAGAGAATGGTAGACAACTTTCGCCCTCTTCAGCCGTTAATGAACCGAACCGTCCGTTCATCCTTCCAAAACACCCATCTCTTGAATATTGAAGCACAGTCCAAGGACCATGCTCAGCAGATCAGGCCGTAGATGGCCCACGAAATGTCAGTCCAGATTGTAATACCTGGAAGTAACTGACATTGTTTTACCATTATTTTCCCTTCTTTTTTGCAGTATGTATATGCCACACAATTTCACAGCCAGCCATTTTCAGTTCTACTAAGTGCCATTGAGAAGGAGTGCATATTAACTCTTAACAACTTTGCTCACTTTAAAACAGAGTTCAATACCTGTTAGTATGTGCCAGGAATTATTTTGAAAGTTGAAGGAAAAAGAAGGAGCAGAGATCTTATTCCCTGTCTTCTGTATGAATTGTTGTGTCTCTTTTCAAACATTCCCTCAGTGACTTGAATGAATTAATAATCCTGACCACAAACAAGCAGAAACATGAAGAAGTCGAGAATCTATCAAGTGCATTGCTGAAGTGGTTTAGGAGGGGAGCTATCATCTCATTATTTAGGGGATGAGAAAAGTGTTTATCTTCTTCCTTTCTTTTCTTTAAAAGAAGAAGCACCCCAAACTTGGTATTTAGGATGACAAGAGGAGAATGAAAGATCTCATTGACGGTATCTAGACCTTTTTCATCGTGTTTGCTGCATGATCACTATTTGGAATGGATCGAGCTACAGGATGTCTGCTCTGTCTGTAGTGCAAGCCAGAAGATGTTTTCCAAAACTCAATAACAAATTTAGAAACTTTAACGGAGAAAATTAGAAGCTGCCAAATTTAATAACATACCAGGAGAGGAGAGTCTAGTGTGTCAAGACTGTGCAACAGCAACACATTTGACAAAATTGCCCATTTGATCCCAGGGAATTGGACACATCAGAGCAAAACAAAGTTAGCTGACCCTGCTGATGGGGAGCAGGGAGAGTGGACTTCCAAAACCTAATCCAATGCTAGGAGTGTGGGCAAAACGCAGCATTTGGGTACTTGAAAGATCTTTCAGCAGCTCTTGGAGCCCCAGTGTATGTGTGTTTTTCAACATTTTGCCTAAAGCTGTACTTTTCTTAGCAGAGAGTTACCCAGCTTAGTGACAGCTGGGGAGCTAACTCCATTACAGCCCCTTATGGAAATGAAGTTCAATGCAGTGGGATCTTATTTGGGGACCAGACAAAATTACCCTTTAAGTTGCCAGTTGTAGAGCTTTATCCTAAAGCTATGGTCCAGTTGGCATAAGCTTTATCTACCTCTGAAGCATACTACTAGCCATGACCTTCCCTAGAGCATATTTCTCACTGACTTTATGTACTTTATTGTATTTAACAGTGTGACTGTGCATTAAGTTAATGTACAATCTATGTGATTGGATTTTCGGATGAGGAATAGGTCTGTCTGTGTAATGATGACATGATCTTCACTGATTGCATTTAAGTATCTTTCGAGCGGACACTGAGATGCTTCTGCCAGTAGGCGAAGCCACCAGTTGCTGGTGTCATTCAGCACAGCAGATGCCAGGACACCAGCTTATCGATGCTAAATTCAGAAATGTGGGATTGCTACTGCTTGTTTTGGTTTTGTTTTTAAGTTCAAGTGTTTAGTTTAAAGGCACTTTATGACATTTTAGTGTGACCCTGACCGTCTCAAGGCTGTGCTGTTTTCGTTTAGCTGCTTGGAGTGCCCCCTTTCCACCTCTGCTTCCTTGGTAACTCTACCTCATGCCCCTGCTGTGCTGCAGCAGTTGTGCCTTTTGCCTTTCTGCCTTGGCCACTGGAAATGTGCCCACTTACCATAGAGAGACCTACTAAATAGTAAATATAAGACAATCTTTCGTCTCTCCCTGTTCTGCTTTACTGGGCAGTTTGCTTGGCACTGCAGTCTGTATTTTCAGATTATTTCCTTCTCACAAGTCCCTGCTGCTTAGTTGAACCGGGCCACGTATCCCCCTGGCATCACCAACCGGATATTCACAGTCTTCCACTTGCTCTTCCCACCAGTGTCCAAAATCCTTGGATCACGCGGTTGTCACTGAGGGTGTAACTGAGCCTTCCTGGGCCTGCAGGGTGCCACTAAGGGCCTCATCGTAGTGCTGGTCTGCAGAACCACATCGGTGGTGTTGCCGGAGGTTAACAGACTCCAGAATCATTCTGCAAGGCCCGTTTACAGGCCTGGCAGTAGGAAAAGCATTCCTTCCTTCCTGCTCCAGCTTGACCTGGAGTCGCTGTTAAGTTTCTTTTCAGTCCTGTTCTTGCAAATGCTTTTCTGAGAAAAAGAGCAGCAATGTGGAAAGAGAGCAGCAATCCAGCACTGGGTGCTTGGCAGGTATCTTGCACACCCTTGGGATTGTTTTTCCTACTCCTTTTTAGTAGTTGGGAAACTATGTGATGGAAAGTCATCTTAATGTTGCCTTTGCATTTAAAAGCACATGTATCTCAGCAGCCCTAAGCTAGCTATAGGTAGTCTCCATCAACCAAAATATTTGAAAATACTGCATTATAATTCTTCAGGTGGCTACAAAGAAGAAGATATCAGTGAGGAGCCAGAGCCATCTGTTTGCTTTATTAGTGGAGCAAAACCATTTGGAGCAAAGAGGAAACGACCTGGCTGAACTTGGCTCAGTTTGAATTACCAGCTATAAATACACATGAACTTTTAACGTGCTTAAAACTGCAAGCCAGCATCTCTAAATTAGTATAGAATCTCCTCATGTAAGGCACTTTTATTCCTTGTGGTTGTTAGCTTAAGGTCGAATGTTCCCCATCATAAGTAAAAGGCATCTTTAAATAAACTTCATACTACAGCTCAGAGTATTCTAGTAGACTTAGTAATTTTCATAACATTTTGTGCTCTGATTTGCAAATGCAAAATCTTCATTTTGTTCTTAGGAAGCTACTGCAGTGTAAATGTTTAATCTTTAGGTCTTTCATAATGTATCCAGCTAAATTCCCATTGATTAGATTTGTTCTCCCAAATAATTTTTTCCCCTAATTGCGTGAGTCTCAGCCTGCTCACTACCATGCAGTAGTCACAGTAAGGTGCAATATTTTATCTCCAGTGATCTAATTAAGATGTAAAATTCTCATATAGATTTAATTACTTTGTTCAAATACTGTCATGGAATTTCTACTACAGGACTGTAGAAGTTTCACTAGAGAGCTGTATTATCCAGACGTACAGTTAAGCTAGATTTTCTCTGTATGTATATATATATATATATATAAAGAATCAAATTAATATACAGACACATAAAATTAGTAAGTTTTCAGCAATTAACTTCAAATATCTCAAAACAGGGTCAACCTTAAACTCTTAATGCTACTGTGCTAAGAAAATAAGCTTTACTGGGCTCTTCAGTTGCAGTTATTTTGCTCCTACCTGAGACACTGTTCCATTTACCTGTTAGTGTTCGAGCATCTCTGGTTCAGGTAGACTGTGTCTGAGGTGCAGGGCCATGTGTTAGCAATGAGCAGAAGGTTTATTTTTAAGTTACAACAAAAGTTGACTTCAAGGAGAATAATTCTGCGTGCGTAGGCATGTGTATAAAATAGGACATAATTCCTACACCTTATTTTTCGGCCTTTTTTGTGGTTAGGGGCACAAGTGACTATTTGATTGTTGGACTTTAGTTAATATTTGTAATGATTTTGCACGACTGAGTTAAGTCCTATTTGCAGAGGTCTGCACAGGGCTCTTCTCTTAGATGGTACAGGAGGGTCCAGACACACAGCTGTATTTGCACTTGCATTTTAATCACTTTTTTTTTTTTGCTTAATACTCTACTGGGGAGCATTTCTGCAGCAGCCAGTACCAGAGTACCAGACTGTGGTAGGATTTGATCTGAGCAGAGAAAGCCAAAATGAGAAAGTTTTGGAGGGTAGAGCTGCATCCATGTTGGTCCAGCTTGGAACAGAAATTTCCAAGAGAATTTCTTGGTGCCTTTATAGTTAGAGTGGCTTTGTTTGGCGCTGAATTTTTGGTCAATGTTCTTGCATTCCAGATCCTTCAAACCAGTGCAATCCAGGTATTCACCATGTACACCTGACCTGTGTTTTGCTGTGTGCAGTTGTAGGTGGATTGCACAGGTATTTTTACCTCAAATCGTTCAGGAGTGCATCCTTTTGACTTGGAAAGCTCTAGAAATGGAGATCGTTTTGCTCTCAGACATCTGCTGGATACAGGAGTTCTACATGGCTTGTTAGGGAAGAAAAGTCCCTAATTCTGCTCAACTTCATAGTCAATGGTATTCACTTTCAGACTTTAATGCTTTGAGAACTTTAACTTGACATATCTTTGTTATTTTTCATTGTGCGTCTAGTTTTCTTGGCAGTTATTGCATATTTTAATGTATGTTATTTGCTAATCATAAATTACAGAAATAATTGTCTTTTTGGCCAGCATATATAGTGGGGAATGCCTTTTTGTTCTGCTAGGAATTGGAGCTTGTTTCTGAGTTTTTACTTGATGTAAACTTTTAGCTGCTCCATGTTTAAAATGTTAAACTAGTGTGCAGAAATGCAATAAAGAAACACAGAGCAACCTGTGTCTGCATCTCATTGTGTAACCAAGCTCTCCAAGTTAAATGTAGCTTTTCTGTCGAGAAAATAATACAGTTCCTCTCTCAAAATGAACCAGTTCATTCTGAGTAGAGTCTAATCAGATGTCAAACATTGTGAGAGGCTGAGAAGCTATGAAAGACTCTGCTGAACTGTATTGGAATTGGAGCGGGCGGACAAAGAGCGCTGTGTTACAGCCCTGCTGATGACAGGACATGCAATTATTTGTTATGTTTGTTTGGCTGCATGCGATATGCTGGCTGAAACAGGACTGCAGATTTTGAGGATCTTTGCTAAATAACTTGATTTTATGCTTATTGTTAAATTCAACCTAAAGAAACTCTCAGGTGAGCAAATGTGTGGTGTAACTTGCAGTTGAGTTTTGTGTTTAGTGGTTCTGCAGTGCCCTTATTGTTCTTATGGCTGCAAGAATCCTATCAAATAGCCTTGCAGTTCTTTGAATAAAATAAAAAAATTACATTTACCAATAAACATTGGCTACAGGTGAAATAAATGCTGCTACTCTGCCTCATTGATAGCCATACTTACGGCCCAGATATCTTGCATTTATGGTATGCTAAGCTGAATTTGTTCAAGGTTTCTCTTTGTCTTTTAATGTAAAAGTAGAAGATTATACCCCTGGTTAGGGAATCCTCCCATAAAAGTAGTCGTACACAATACTTTTGCATAAGTAAACTGTACTATTTAATACAATTTGTGGTAGCCAAGTCAATTGATTGTGAAGAAAGCACAGACTGAGGACACCTTTGCTATTTCAGGGTTCCAGAAGCCACTGCCACTTTTCCCAACAGAAAAGCTTATAAATTCTTACATTATTATAGCTAAGTTGTTAGCTAAAGTGTTTGCTAAACCAGCTTATTTGGTTCCAGGCCGTCTTATTTTGATCAAGGGAGCTCTCCTGGTAGATGGTTAAGAACATTACTCCTAACAAATGGCCAATTTACTTCTGATATTGGTAATTATTCATCTTTCTGACAAATAATTCCTTCTGTCTTTCTTTTTGATGTGACAAACTTAAAGTGCCTGAGTATTAGCATATGGAGAACTGATTGTATAATCAAATCGTCTTCAAAGATTCTGCAGAGCAACGTGGGGACCTGACGAGAGTTAATGTTCGTGGTCAGGACTGATAATAACCCTTAGCATTTGGAAAGTGCTTTGAAGATATAAAGCAGTATATGGAGACACCCCGCCACCATGACTGCAAAGTAGGTAATGTCTCAGTAACACCAATGAAGAAGCAGGTGCAGAATTAACTCTGATTAATTTGCAAGAGAGTCAAACGTGCAGTTAACTTTAGATGCGGCTGTTCAGTGGCACTTGGGCTCTTATTCAGCTGATTCTTGAGCTGGTGATTTCTCAGATGGAAATGGTGTCAAATTTGAGGCTGAAATGTGGCCATTCTTGGTACCAGTCTATTACGAAACTTCCTTTTGGCAGAATTGTATGCAGGGAGAAGAGGGCTGTTTGGTCCCATTCATGTAGAAGTTGGTGGGCATTTCTCCGATCTGGGTGTAAAATCAGGAATAAATGCCATTAAGCAGTTAATTTGTTTGCATTAAGGTAGGAACTTACAGTCAGAGCCCTGGTGAAATAAATTTATTGCTGGGTGACTGTTCACTGTGCAACTAGGTTTGAGCATTAATCCCAAAATACCTGGTGTCTACTTTGTATTTTTCTTTCCAGTCCTGCACGTTGGATCCGGAGGTAGCAGTTTACACACACGTGAACCTGCTGGGACAATCCTGGGAACATTGTAAGCACCTGGGAGGTTTAAATTTCAGAGATGAAATAACAAATAAAATACTGGTAAATCTTTATTTGAAAAATAATTAAATCACAATGTTAGGCTAGTATGGTTGGAAGAAGGGATTTTCAGATTGCTGATGGTAGGTGTTCGCCTCAAGATGGCCTCCAGCATGCAGGGAAATGCAGAATATGCACAAAGCAACATTAAGGAATGAAAATGTTAAGCTTTTTTTTTTTTTTTTCCACAGTGCTTGCCCAACTTGACTAGCTATAAGTGGACTAGAAATATGTGCACTTGACAGGCAGCAGATCGGTTTTAAGTTTAATAAGAATCAAGATGTTCATGAACATTACGTGATATTTTCCACAAAGTATTTTCCTGTTAATTTTACACTCTGCAAATTGGAGGCATTTTATATTGCATGAATGGTTGCAGACTGTGGCCATCTTAGTCAAGGAATATTGCCTCTGCAATGGTAATTTTTGCCTTTTCTTTCTAAATATGGATGCCTGTATAAATCTGGAAATGGTGATTGCTCTTTCAGGCCTTAATTTGGGGACGAGTGACCACTAGGTGTCAGGTTCTGATAGTGGCTTCACGGAGCTGCTGGAGCGCCCAGGGCACCGGCCTGTCCCCTGCAAAGGTGGGGACTGTCCGGATGCCAAAATCTGGGCAAACGACCTGAAAACGCTGCTCAAGTGCTACATCTTTCCCCAAGCTGCAAATCTCACACTTCTGAGAGTTGTTTTTTGCAGAAAACCTCTGAAGCTTCCGAGAAGCCTGAAGCTTCCGAGGAGGAGGAGCGTGGTCCCGGGAGGAAGGATGCGGACCCCGGGTTTCGGAGCCGGGGCACAGCTCCTGGTGTGCTGCTTGGCGATCCCCGCGCCGCCGCTCCTGCAAGGTACCGCTCCCCGCGCCCGGCGGCAACGCTGGTCACCGCAGACCCGGCCACGAGGCAGCTCCTCTCGTGCCCCCCAGCCCCAGCGGGAGCCTCTGTGTGTTAAACTTGCTCCTGTGGCGCCTTGGGAAGCAGCCTGCATGGAAAGGGATCCCACCCATGGGAGCTGCTCGTCCTGCAGCCGGTGCTCACGGAGCGGATCCAGCTGCAAAGGGCAGCGAGCGGCTTTGGGCAGCGCCGCGGGGACACGCGGGAGCCCCGGCAGCTCCAGGCCTGGCGCTGTGCGGACGGGCGTTATGCGCCGCATGCACTCAAATAGGATGGGGCTTGGCAGGAAGGGAAGGAGGGGGTTAAGGAATTGGGAGAGGGGTCTCCATTCACCCCCTCATGTTACAACATGCAGAAATGGGGATGAGCAAGAAAATAACCCCAGGTTCCGCAGCCTGCAAGCAGCCGGCCGGTGGCTTTGGCCGCCCCTTCTCCTCGGATCCCTCCCAGGAGGAGCTGGGCGTGCTGTGCAGCCCCCCCTCCGCCCCCCCAGCCTTCCTCCTCCTCCTCCTCCTCCCGGAAAGGAGGCCGGGCCGCCCTTGGCGGGCGGCGCTTGCGGAACAAAAGGGGCGGCCGCATGGTGGAGGCTGCGGAGCGCCCGGCCGCCACCATGTCGGGCAGCGCGGTGAAGAAGCGGAGCTCGGCGGGCTCCTCGGCCTCCTCGCTGGCGCAGGAGGAGGAGAAGCAGGCCATGGAGAAGATGCTGGAGCCGGCGGCGGGCGGCGCAGCGGCGCAGGAGAACGGCTGCGCCCGCTCGCCCTCGTCGGGCTCCGTTGCCGCCGCCGCCGCCGCCGATGACAGCGAGGGGGTGGCCCTGCAGCGCTCCATCACGCTGCTCAACGGCGTGGCCATCATCGTGGGCACCATCATCGGCTCGGGCATCTTTGTGACGCCCACGGGCGTGCTGCGCGAGGCCGGCTCGCCGGGGCTCTCGCTCGTCGTGTGGGCCGTGTGCGGGGCCTTCTCCATCGTGGGCGCCCTGTGCTACGCCGAGCTGGGCACCACCATCACCAAGTCCGGCGGGGACTACGCCTACATGCTGGAGGTGTACGGCTCGCTGCCCGCCTTCCTCAAGCTCTGGATAGAGCTGCTCATCATCCGCCCGTCCTCGCAGTACATCGTGGCCCTCGTCTTCGCCACCTACCTGCTCAAGCCCATCTTCCCCACCTGCCCGGTGCCCGACGAGGCCGCCAAGCTGGTGGCCTGCCTCTGTGTCCGTGAGTATCCCCGTTGAGCATCACCGGGGGGAAGCAGGGCCCCGCGCCAGATAAAATGCAGCAAAAATCACCCAGACCCCCCGGTTACGGGCTGAGTGATTCAGCGCAAGCTGTTTCCATCAGGCACAAGCTTTCTCGTGGCTGCAGGCAGCAGCGTGCCGGGGAGGCTACAGCGGTGCCGGGGCACCGTGCCAGCTGGGATGGGCACCCGTGTGGGGACCTAGATTACAGGGACGTTATCTGCCGGGAGCGGCCGGCGCTGCGGGGCCCGCGCTGCGGCGCGTGGCCGTTTCAGCACCCGCTTTGAGCGGAGCCGTTTCCCGGCCACGTGTGCGCTGTCACCGGGCTCGCTCGCGAGAGGTGCTTCATCCAGACTGGGTTTGGGGCCGCGGGGACCTGCCGTGGTGTCTGCATCACCCTCTGCTGCAGCCCATCGCCTCCGCGCTGCTCCTCTGAGCTCTGCGGCGGTGCCAGCCAAGCCCCTTTTCCCGATCCCCCTGCCCACCCCAGGCAAATTCCATGTTCTTTAAATGCAGGATCATTTTCCGCCTGCCTGCCTTCCTTTCCCGTTTGATCTGTTGCACTCGCACAGAGTTTCGCTGTGTTACGCTGGTAGTTGTGTCACGTTGTGAAGATGACTGTTTGGGAGAGGCTATACTTGTTTGCAAGGGCTATATTAAGCAATTCTATGATTTATTTGGCGCCTGAAGTTACCATCGGGTGGGTTTTTTCCTTTGCGTTGAGGTAGCAAAGAGAATCCTCCTCATTTGGGCTGTCCAAGTGCGGGTTTTATTAGATTCCTTTATCACCTGGGGGTCACTGGCATTGAGAAGTTGCAGCGTGTGGTCCGTGTGGGAGAACATAGTCCCTGCAGATCTCTACGTGCACAGACCACGTCTTGCAGAGATATATTGCATGACTAGCAAATCGAATAACCAAATAGCGAGCAAGAAGGATGCTTGGAGAAAGCAGAGCCTTGCAAAAAATCTGCTTTTGTAGCCTTGTTGCTAGTTTGCAGCATGGTGGCTTCAACAGCAGAGAGAAGGGACATGTGTGCACGTAGCGTTTATCTCAGAGTTTATTTGCTGACAAGCTTACGGAATTAGCGAGATGATTAGATGAACTTCCTTATTGTCTGATATATCAAAGTTTCACTGTGCAAAAATGTAATATCGTTGACAAAAGCTTTCAAATGTATTCCTAAGAAGAATAGTCAGCTTTTCATTACAAGAACTTTCCCGAAATGCTCGTCATCAGGTGTCCCCATTCCAATTTTACAGACCAGAAAACAAATGCAAGGGTAAAGTAGACGTGCATTGCAAGATATGTTCAGGAGCAGGGTGGATTGCAGCCTGAGACTTCTTGAGGCCAGGTCCCTGCCTGCTTTTGCATCTCCAGTGAATATTAGTGTCTCCAACTTTCTTATGCTGGCAATTAGCAGTTTTCCTGAAACTAAATTTATTCTTGAACCTTGAAATGCTCAAGGAAAGAGTTGCTAGTTCTACAAATCTGCGTCACTTCCATGTGTTTCTTCTTTAAACTTTGCTCTCCACCCCGGCTGCTATTTTGTTTATGCTTTGAGTTAAATATGTTTTTGCCCCTTTTGTTTTAAAAGGTCAGTTCACCAGACATTGCCTTTGGCAAGTTAGTTTGCTGTGACTTTGATTTTTGGAGTTGGCTTTTCTTCTGTATGGTGCCAAAACCACATCATGAAGTAGGAACAGCACATGGAGTAAATCTGGTGCAAGGGCTTTGCTAGTCACACCAAGCTGCTATGGTCTAACAAGCGCTGTCGTTCCGGACATACCCCTCTTTTTCAAGAGCTCTAGAGTAGCGAAAAATGCTGTTTTGCAAAAGCAAAAGGAAAGTAAAAAGGACATTTGGGGCCCGTACTGGAATACCGATGATTCGCTGTATAGGCAAAGCCCAGCCGTCTAGAACAGTGCCAGCTGTATTCCTTGCAAAGTTTATAATTCATCATAAAGTGGAATTGGCCGTTCAGTTTCTAGTAGGAGGAGAAATATGGAGTTAGGCATTTCCACTTCGAGCACTACTGGTGTCAAACAGTTGAATAAATTGTGTGTTGTTCAGTGCCTGCCACCGTGAAACACAGAAACAGAATTCCTCGGCATTAACATGATCTAAATAAATCATGTTCATAAAGTTCTAAAGAAAACAAGATGGGTGGTAAACGCAATTTAACTACAAATAGAAATTTTCTGCAGTCAAGATCACAATCTACAGGCAGTGGATACTCGTAACTTCTTCTGTAAGCAAACACGAACACTTACTAAAGTTGCCAAATTAAAGTATGGGAATTCAACACAAGGAATTCCTCCGTAGCAAGACAGGTCGAGCTGTTCATCAAAACTTGTTTTTATGTTTCCTGTGAACCAGCTAGTGCTCCCAGGGTGTAAGAATTTGCAGGTTTGGTTTAAGAGTTTTCGAGTTTCTTAGGTGTGGATGCCTTTGCATTGCATTGAACTAATTTATTGGTGTCATAAACTGCATGTTATTATTTGCTATGTTTGAATGGGTGGCTTATACTTTTAGGATGGATAAATAACAAAACTAAATGCTGTGGAATAGCAAAATTGAAGCTCACCTAGTATCTAAGCATTTTCAAGTAGAAAAAGTTAAAGTTCATGAAATAGAATTTGTGGCTATGCATGAAAGCCCAGCAGTCATTTGAATCCCCTCAAATATGATCTCATTTAAACCAAATTCCACCCACCAACAGGATGGAGGGACAGTCAGTTGATACTAAATATCTGTATTCGTTTACATTATCATAACAGTATTTTATATGGTAAAGAATTAATCTAATTAAGGATGCTGTGCTTCAGATCTTGATTGCACATTGATGCTATGAGAATGCATTACATTTCCTGGATACAAACTGATGCATCTGAACACAAAAATGAAAATCCAAGCCCAGCCTCATATACATCTCTGAGCTGGAGATGGCTCAGGGATGAAAAGTTTCCGGATCGCCAGGTAAAAGTAACTTGTACACTTATTATTTCTACCTTTTGATTTGCAGATTTCCCAGATTTTGCAGAAGTGAGAGAAGTCTTTGGACATGGCAGAGAGGTTCCCCGGGGAGAGGGTGAACAGGGGTCTCTGCTGATCTTCCACGTTCTGGTTCCGCATGGCCCCTCTCCCTGCAGTGTGCTGCACCCCACGCTGCTCCAGCACTTGCCCTTAGGTGCATTTTCACAATATAATCCACTCTACAGAAGATGGAGAAACTCTGCTGGTTACATCTAAAATTGCCCTTGATCTTTAGTGTCCACTCAGGGACTTGAGGGTTACCTTTGGAAGCTTTTTATCACTTGTTAATTACATGTGCCAATCAGGCACTGGTGATTGCAACTGCTAACGCTACTGCCCATGTATTAATCTCCTCGCAGATTTTCTTAGACTTTGAGGCTCCTGAAATGATGTTTTGTGCACTCCCCCTGCAAGCATGAAATTGCAGTTAAGCGATCAAATATCTGTCTTTTTTTTTGCTACAGACAGACTAACAGTAGGAGAATTAGCAGCAGGCAGCTCAGGGTTGAGTCATATCAAACACCGCGCCGTATGGACACGTAAGTGGCTGCCACTGCCCTGAGCACACTGTGAGTTGGGGAAGAACAACGGTATCGAATGCAGGTTTGGCAAAGTAAGTACATGCCTTGACTGCTTGCCAGATCATAACCATAGTCCTCGAGTGAATGTTCAGTGGCAGCGTTTCAAGGAGAAACTGCTCGTGTTGAAAGCAGGAACATCTTCATCTGGTCCCGATGCTCTGCTTGCAGGCTGACAGCTCTTCGGCCGGCTATTTCTACGGGTAGATTATGAACCCATCAAGTATTAGCTGGTGAGCAACAAGAAAATACACCTTATGCCTGTCTGTTTAAGATGGGTTTATTCTGTGGCATTGATGCTTGGAATTAATCTGTCATGGCAAGCAGGGTGTGAAGCTTTGAAGTTTTTTTTTTTGTCCCCAGAAAGGTGGATTAAGTGACTGAGCTGTATCTGTAAACAGGCACTTGTTTGATGAGGAAGGAAGGAAGAGGTCTTTGTAGAATCCCTGCTGTATGGTTAAGGTTGCAAGACTGAGATTGCTTTTTTAAATCCGCGTTTAATTAGAGAGCATAGCATTAATGAAAATAGCTGCTGACACTAGCAGGGCTCTCCTGAAATGGATAAAGGTTTCGAGGACTCCTGTAGCACAGCATGCAACGACTGCATTTCTTGGCACTTCTTTTTTGGCTTCCTCAACAAATATCCCATTCCATTTTATAGTATTTGAATGATTTACATTACCACTGAGATCTTTCAGAGTCTTGCTCTTCTAACATGAACAAATTGGGAACAAATCTTTCTCAGACAAACTCACCACGAGCAGTCTAATTTAAAGCAACATCCCTAAGTATTTTAAATATTCCAGCAGTCTGATGATCCAGATGTTAGATGTGGTCAATAGATTCAATGCAATGGATCAGAAAGTATCTCGCAAGCCAGCGCAGAGAGCCAAATCCTGCCCCCCTGCACAGTGTGAGTAGCCTGACCCAGGCTAAGGCCTGCCTGCCATTCACCATTAAGTTCACGACCCAGAATATATCACTTGATGCCGAAGTGCAGCCCCTTTCTTGTGAATTTCTACTGAAAATGAGAAACTGGGGAGCACGGATGCAATAAGCGGTCCAAGTTTTGGCACCAAAAGCAGTATCACTGAAAGGATAACAGGCATATCCCAAGGATGGGGGGAATACGAGGGCGAATTCAGTTTGGGATAAAATTCCATCCAGCCCCAGGCATATTTCTTACCTCTATCCAGACCTGCCCTCCCAGTGATGAGCGGGTAAATAATTCGCGAATTCTGGAAGGTGGAGGGTGTGGGTGCTTATGCAGGGCTGTGCTACATAACAAAATGCTCAAAATATCCCCTTCTGCGCTAGCTTGTCTGGCTCCCGGCTCCAGGCATGTTTCAACACCAGTGGCTTCCCAAGATTGAAAGCCAGCCGAGCGATGGAGCAGTGACAGCAGCGAGCTTTGCAGCCCCGTCCTGCTGGCACCGCGCTCAGATTCGGAATGAGAAGCATTTATTTTTTTCCAAGGCTGATGGTGGTTCTTCCATTCCTTGCCTCTGGTTTGGAGACGGTCGCTGTCACCCGCATCTCGCTGCCTACCCCCTTCATCCTTTCTCCGGGACATAGGTACCACTTTTCCATGTTTTCATCACACTCAGAGGTCCGGGGTTGGATGGTGGTTCTGGAAAAGATCCATCTACTAAAATCGCAGCCATAGGGCAGCCCTCGCTGCTTCCTTCCACCCGTCTGTTGTTGCACCAGTCCCCTTGTTCCTCCGCATTTGGACTTTTGAGGGAAAAATAAGAAAGAAAAAGGAAGCAGTGAACCGCTGCCAGGTCCTGGCATTTATTTTTAACGTGCACAGACGCATTTCTCCTTTCCAGCGGCTTCACGTGCCGCTAAGCGTTTCCTTCCTGCCGCCTGGCTGCAGAGGCTGCTCCGTTTGGCGCAGGGGGTTGCTCCAGAGCCTTGTCCTCTGTGGAGGGGAGCGCATCTCCAGCAGGTCCAGGGAGGTGATCCTGCCCCTCTACTCAGCCCTGGTGAGGCCACATCTGGAGTATTGTGTCCAGTTTTGGGCTCCACAGGACAAGAGGGATGTGGAGCTGCTGGAGAGAGTCCAGCGCAGGGCTACAAGGATGATCAGGGGCCTGGAACATCTGCCCTATGAGAAGAGGCTGAGGGAGCTGGGCCTGTTCAGCCTGGAGAAGAGAAGGCTGAGAGGGGACCTGAGCAGGGTCTAGAAGTACCTCAAGGGAGGCAGTGAGGAGGATGGTGCTGGTCCCTTTTCAGTGGTGGCCACTGATAGGACTAGAGGAAATGGCCAGAAACTGAAGCACCAAGAGTTCCACAGGAACTTAAGGAAAAATTTCTTAACAGTGAGGGTGACAGAGCACTGGAACAGGCTGCCCAGAGAGGTTGTGGAGTCTCCTTCTCTGGAGATCTTCAAACCCGCTTGGACGCAGCCCTGTGCCACGTGCTCTAGGTGACCCTGCGTGTGCAGGGGGTTGGACTGGATGGTCTCTGGAGGTCCCTTCCAACCCTAAGCATTCTGTGATTCTGTGATTCCCTGCGTGCAGGACACGGCGTCACGCTCAGCCAGGGCCTGGAGCCGGAGCTGCCCTGGCGGTGCCCCTGTGCCTGACCCTGCATTAACAGCCTCAGTTTGAATTGTGCCACCAGAAGGAGACACCTGAGGCTAATGGGAGGCACTGTGACACCTCAGCACCCTGCGTAGATATGTGTTTATTTGCCTTCATGAATCGTTAAGGCTTGGTTTCCCTGGAGTTTACACTGTGCACGGTATAATGTACTTCCTTGTTTGCACTACGTGGAGGAACTCTTACTTTCAACGTGTCTTAACTCTTCCTGCCTTAGACAGATGTTTTCTGCAGACTGTGTGTTCCTTTTAAAACATTCAGACCATTGTGTCCCTTTGCTGTGTGCTACTGTCATCCCCGTGATTCCTTTCTTGGTGGCCTCAGACTGGGCTCATCTCTGCTGATCTCTCATCTTTGCTGGTAGAGAAACCTGTCCTTGTGAGTGACAGGAGCAGCCTTCCCTATAGGATGGATGGAGCAGTGAAGTTTTGGGAGTAACTGAGGAGAAAAGCAACATCATCCCATGGCAGCAGTAAATGGAGGTACTGGCTTGTGTTGGTAAGGACCAACTGCTTTGAAAGTATCTAAGTTATGAACAGGAGTCACTGCAGGTTTCATCCCCTGTGGGCTGCAGTATTTCAATGTCCATTTTCCTGGCGAAGTGGAACATTTCCCACTGTTCTTCCCCTTCCTTTCCCACAACATATTCCCCAAGTTCCTGGCCTTGTGGGTGTTTTCATTCTGCACCTGTAGTATCAGCAATAGAAATCCTTGAGTAACCTGCAATCAGCTGATTGAGTTTACTTATTCAAAGCAAGCGGCGTGCACACATTTGTCCTGCTTGCATAGGTGGATGTGGGGTTGCATAGGAAGCGCTCGCAGAGGTGGTGCAGAGGGCAAAGAGACATCGTGCAGGGCCCCGGGGAGCTGTAACAGCGGGGCCAATACCTGGAGCATCAGCACAGCCCTCAGCAAGTTGCACAAGAGGCTGCTGAAGATCGGGAGCAGGGATTGAGCAAACTCCCACCTCCCTGCAGCAAGTTACACACGCCACTGGAATGGAAGCCCGTCCTTTTTCCCGCCTCAGCAGCGCTGTGGATTGGCTCCGTGTTTGTTTGCTTTCTTTTAAAGAAAACCAAAGCTCCGTGAGCGCGGCCTTTACTCCTCTGCGGTCCGCGGCCGCTTTCCCTTGCCTCCAGCCCCACCTTTCCTAAAGGACGGATGCCAAGCTCGTTGCATCATCGCTGCCCAGCCCTGCGTTCCCCGTGTTAGGGCTCCCTTTGTGCCCCGTTTGCGCTGGGCAGAACCGCGTGCCCACGGGGCAGCCGCGCTGCAGCCTTGGCCTGCGCACAGAGGAGCTGGTTTGACACGTGCTTTGAGCATCGGGGGGCTGCTTTGATGTGCAAATGGTCACTGTCCCTGTCAGCTTTGGAGGGATTCATTCCTACTGCTGCAGCGCCCTGGGAGCGCTAGGACAGAGGGAATAGCTGGAGCGGGATCCCCTGGTGCTGTCACAAGGCCAAGATCTCTCTGAAAGCCCCTGGCTACCTGGTGGGGCTACGTTGTGCTCCGCTGGGCTATTCCACACAAGCAGAAGCCTCTTTTGCATTTGAGATCACGGTGTCGTTGTGGCTCCTGTTGTCCCACTTGCACAAAAGCTGCCGGATGAGGCAGCATCGCTTCAGGTTGTGCTAAAATTCCTTCTCCTGGGATCGTTCTGAAGCAGAGCAGGGCGATGGGTGGCACCAGGCGTCCGCCTCGCTGCATCCCTGGTTCCTGGTGCCGGCGGCTTTGGGAAAGGAGGAAGGAAGGAGGCCGAATAGCGCGATCCTCCCCTGCACTGAGTCATCGCTGCGGCTCACACTGGAACTTTCCCCCTTTGCTCATGCGAAGCAGCAGTTCATCTGAGGTGAAGGCAATGCCAGAAGTCCCTCAGCCCCCGTCTCACATGGGTTGCATCCCAGATCAAAGGCAGAAAACTTGGTGCTTCAAGAAACCCTGTGTCTGTGGTCTCCTGAGAAGCTGAACAACCCTGGAATTTATTTCAGGGTTGTACTAAAAGAGTGGCTGGTCTGTCTTTGATCTGGCTGTCTGCAGGGTCCTTCCTGGTTAGCAAGACAGTTTTCCTAGCTTGAAAGCTTTTAAATGCTCTAACTTCACCATGTGCCTTCCGGAAAGACGAATGTTACTACATGGTGGGAAGCAAAGCACGGGAATTGTGACTCGAAGGGCTCTGAATCGCAAGTGGCGTGGAAGAAGAACTCTGTTTTGGCCCTGAGATTTTTGTTATTTGGACAAGGCTCGTTTATTGGGCACTGCTGTGTTTTGAAAGGGCTGATAAGGGAGGCTTCCCTTGCCCTTCAGTTCTAGGCCATGTGGAAGCTGTTCCCTTTTACGTACACCATGGCCATGCCCACAGCCCACCCAGCAAGCAGACTTCTCACCGGAACCAGTACATGGAAAATGACCCTAAAGAGCTGAGAATTGAGTGTGGAGGCAGAAGACACTATTGTCACAGAAACAGAATGCCTAAATGGGGAAGAGAATGTCAATGTAGCACCTCAGAGGCCTGTGCTCACTAACGGGAAAAGGGTGCTTTTAGACGTGTTAGCTCATCCTTTAAATATCCCTCTGTAAACAAGGAGAGTTTTATTTTTAGCCTAATTGCTGTTCGAAGTGAATCCTGCCTCCTCTGTTCCTTTCCCTCCTCCCCGCTAGTATTCACCAGGGTGGCTTTATTGGAGGAGCTGTAATGTGTGTTCAGGGATATTTCAGACACATTTCCTTCCCCTCCCCTGCGCTCCCCCGTTATGTACACGTACTATAAGGCAGCCTTGCTGCCTGCTTTAATATATTCCCATGCCCTTATGTCTGCGGAGTGGCTGGAGGCAGATACACAGGAATCCAGTTCACTCAATAGCTGCAAACACTCCGGACTCCTTCATAGTGCCAAATGGGCTCGAAACACGTCTTATTGCTGGGGTTTTTTGCTTCTCATTTCTCTCGGTTATGTCGGGCGATGCCGCACGCAGGCAGGCAGGAGCATCCCGTGCTCTGCTGCCCTCCTGCTGACTTTGCTGTTCCTGCCCGGATCCCGGCGGCGCTTCCCGACGCGCAGACACTCGAAACCTCCCAGCCTCGCGCGCCGCCGCGGCTCGGAGCGTGTGAATGAATGATGCAACCCGGGTCGCTCCTGGCCCGCGCGCGCCGCGGCGCCGGCACCGGCACGTCCCGCTGCCCCGCGGCTGCTCCGGGGGGAATCGCCGCCCTCGGACCCGGCCACCGCGTCCCCGGAGAGGGCTCCGTGAAGCCAGGAGCATCCCGGCATGTCCGTGTCCACGTGTTCCAGGAAAGCTATTCCCGGCTCTGGCGTGGGCTGAGCTCTGATTCCCTGATATTTTAGTGAATGCAGTTGCTTTCTCATAGGCCAGTTTGCCTGGGACGAGCCAGTAAGATCTTCTTAAGCATCAAAATCCTCACTCTTCCTCTCCCTCTCCCATAGCTTTCTTTCCCAGTTTTCTTGTGCTGGTTCCACTGTTGCTCTTGTGTGTGTGAATACAGAAAGGTGCCTTGCTTGGAGCGAGCAGATCCCATCCGGAGCCTGTGCAGATCCTTGGAGAGCTGCGTGTGGATGCACTCAGGCTGGAGGTGGCTTCCTGAGTCCCCACGGGCTGGTGCCGCATCCGGCACGTGCACGGGGACCCTCAAGCAGTGCACTGTCCATTGGACATGGGCCCATAGTTGGGAGGGAATTTTGCTTCCCGGGACCCCCTTTTGGTCCTTTCTGGACCTCCAACAACCCCAGACCCTGCAGGTGGAAAGGGACAGGTGAGTGGGGTCCAGGCCGAAGTTTTGAGGAGCAGTGTTTGGCCCTGGTGGCATCTGCGGGGTCCTGCAGGGACGAGCAGCAGGATGTGGGAGCAGGTCTGTGCCGCAGAGCCCAGGGTGAAAAGGAAACGGCTGACAAGCGCGCAGGAATGCAGCCACGGGATTTTACTCCAACGCGTCCCGGAACGTAGGGCAGCCCTTGTTGCCTGGCTCCAGCTTTAGAAAAACTTGCCTGGCTCCCAACGGGTAAAAATATAAACTGCAACCCGAGCGGGAAAGGATCAGAGCCTGCAGGGAAAGGGATGAGGGCACTGGCCAGCTCCACGGGGCTGCACGTTGCTGGGCTGGCCAAGCGTGGGAGCATCCCCGCGGAATATCTGCCCGTATTTGTGACATGCACTGTCCTTACTCAGCTTCCAAACTAGCTTTTGAACCAGCTCTGCAAGAGGAGCGTGAGGGGACGACCTTTTTGAGGAGCTTTGTGAGTAGCGCCGGGTGCAAGGGAGAAACCCGCGTTCCTGCAGGTGAAGCTCAGCGCACCGGAGCGAGCAACTCCGAGGCTCCGGAGCAGCCCGTGTTCGTGTTCTTGCTGGTGCCAGAGAGGAGGATTATGAGGGCAGAGGGCAAAAAGCAGTCGGAAACGAGGGTTCATTAATTGCATTAATCACAAAGCGACTTGATAAGGCGAGAAGCCACAGGGGCAAAATGCTGTGTAGCTGCGCGCGGAGGCAGCGTGATCCAGCACAAGGTCTGCACGCATCGACGCCCGGGCTTGGGGCCCCGTCTCCTCCTCCGTAGCCGGGAAAGCTGCTCCGGGGCTCCCGGGTGACCCTTCCTGCCCATCCCTGGCCCCGCTCTGCAGCGGGACAAGCACAGGGTGACACTCGCCTTGGATCCGGGTGCCCTTCCCGCCTGACCCGCAGGCTTCGTTTGTCCTGGAGCTCGCTGATGTGCCAGGGCTGGCTTTTCCTCTAGGTTTATATAATAAACAGCACAGCGTGGCCTTGATAGCCTTTTAGGATCTATTGTTCTACCCATAACAAATGGGTCAGTTCTGGAAGTTGTTGTGACTTTTCAATGGTGTTTTCACTTAACCTGCCCCGACTTCTTAATTGGAATGACTTAGCAGGGTTGCAGCCGAGCGCTTTAACACTAATGGCTGCAGGAACTGCTTTTATTTATGTGCCCTCAGAAACTTTCTCCGTGCAAAGGGCCAGTTCCTTGTCCCAAAGCGTGAATGCACCATTCAAACCACCTGCTGCAAAAGCAGAACACACAACAGAGAAGTGCCCAGCTGCAGAGAATCGCTCTGAGTTGTTTCTATTTTAATTCCTGGACAGCACAGCTTGATGTTTAGCTTGGCTACCCAAAATACAGCAAGTCTTTCAAGGGAAGCATGGGGTTCTGGTTTACAAGGTGGAAGCAGTGAGTATGCACTTCTCCATGACTGGAGGCCAGTTGTGGCTACTGCAGTGTTGAATGGGCTCAGGCTCTGCCAAATCATTAGAAAGGAGCTCCTAAAACTGCTGCATAGCGTTACAGCTGTGAAATCATGGCTTTTTTTAGAGGCATTTTCTTTGAATCCTAGCAAAAAGCTCCTGACGGTTTGTGACAATTTGTTTTGCATTTTAAAGATATTTTAAAGATATATATGTGTCTTTTCTTGCCTCTTCCTTTCAGTGCTGCTCACAGCAGTGAACTGCTACAGTGTGAAAGCTGCTACCCGTGTTCAGGATGCCTTTGCTGCGGCCAAACTGCTGGCGCTGGCCCTGATCATCATTCTTGGCTTCGTTCAGCTTGCAAAGGGTGAGTACGTTTCCTTTCTCTGCTGAAGGTGCTATGCAGCTAGAGCAGGATTGGGGAATTAGGGATAAAGCCCTGAAGTCCTACCCCAAGCATTTCAAAGCCAGCAGAAACATGTTGCAAGCGTCTTTTGTTCACTCACATGCTTGGGTGACATTTCCAGCACATACTTTGAAGAGGTGAGTGCATGGGGGTGCTCAAAATACCCATTTTGCATTTACCTCACTGGAGTAATGCTGGATTTCATGCTACTGAGATGCAGCTGGTACCACCCAGACTCTTTTCTGCTTCCTGAGGTCGCTGTGTGGTCTCTCACGTCTGGGCTGCAGGGCTGCAAAGTCAGCACCGATCCCAGATTTGATGCTGTGGCTTTCAGAAGCCCTTTCTGCAACGGGCTGCTGGTCACAGCCAATTTGATAGTAGAAATGTGTCTATGTCAGCGGCGCCCCAGCCTCCCCACCCCGTAGCACTCATTCCTTCACCAATTCTGCCTGCACAGCTCCCTGCTTCCCGCTTCAGGTGCGGAATAACCTGGGCTGGTCCATAGGCTCCTGCAGGGAAGGGCCGAGCAGCTGGGTCAGGCCAGGCAGCAGAACCCTGTGCTCTCCCCATGCGATGAACAGCAATGTTGCCATGTTAATAGATAGAATTTAGATGATAAAGAGAATATTCTAGGGTTCTTTTGTTTGGTTGGTTGGTTTTTTTGCTTGTTTTCTTCATACACACTTAAAATACCCTCCTACCAAGGGAGATACTTTGTTCCCAACCTGTCCTACTGACTAATCCGTGCCCATGAGCTTTGCTGTGCACTGTTCTGAGCGAGTTTTGTGGAAACATTTTTTTCCCAGGGAACAGTACAGGCCCTGCTTGTTCAGTGTGGATAAAAGCCTATAGCCAGCTCGTGTGTGCATGTTTGTGTGCGTCCACGGTCCTTCCAACTCCCGCCTGAGCTCTGAGAGCTAGTGCTGTCTTTGCAGAATTT
Organism: Tinamus guttatus; assembly: GCF_059628265.1. Taxonomy (NCBI): domain Eukaryota; kingdom Metazoa; phylum Chordata; class Aves; order Tinamiformes; family Tinamidae; genus Tinamus; species Tinamus guttatus. The sequence continues at coordinate 2,042,571 of NW_028288778.1, forward strand.
CTTGCTTTATCAGAGGCTTTATTTTCTTCCAGCTCAGTGCCTACACTCTACAGGAACATTGTTCAGGGCTTATCACAAAATATACCTCCCTCCTCTTCTAATCGCCCCAGGCTGCTTAGCTGAACTTTTTTTGTTTTCTCTTAGAAGAATCAGGATAAGGAAAAATAAAGCTTTGTTAGTTCTTTATCATTTTACCAGTGAAGATAGTCATTTTACCACTTTGAAATACAATTATGTTTAACTACACCAAGTCCTTATTTACGTTACTTTTTTGTTTGCAGATAATAAGCTCATTTGACATCTTCAGAACTGCCTTCCCTCCCTCTGTCCTTTTCTTGGACTCTTTTATAGAGGATGAATCACTTTCTGCCCTGGGCTGTAGAAACACGTTCAGTCCATTCACTTCTATCTGCAACCAATAGATTTTGATGTTGTGTAAACCACCTCCTTTCCCTCCCCTCAGGAAAATACTACAGTCTTCTGTCTCAGCAGCCTTTTATCTCCTGAGGACTTGTCATCTTCTGCCTTTCTGTCTTCCCTCTATCGCAATCTGTCTCTTGGCAGCCAGCAGTGTTTCTGCCAACGTATGAATGGAGTCTTTTGTGCAGCTCCCTTGAGCAGAGATGTCCCGGATGCCACTTCCTCGTGCCCTGGGCCGACCTGTGTCACTGCCCATGAAGTGCACAGCCATAAGGTGATCACGGCCAGGGCCGAGCAGATGGTTTGCACCACTGTACCCTGAGATGGAAACGTTGGGCTCCGCCAGTGCCTTAGTGTGCTTGAAGCTGTTTCCCTTAGTGAACATCCTTTGGGCAGAGGTGCAGTGAAACTCACTGCAGGTTACAGTTTGGGGTCGCTCCCAGGTGTGCCGCAGTGACTTGCATGCGTCTTGCTGAAGAGCTCAGCGTGTCTTGCAGAGCAGCTCTCTCCTAAACTCCTTGGCCACTTCAAAGTGAAAGATCAAAAGCGATAGACCAAAACATCTGAGGACAGGGAGCTCTTCCTGCAGCTCTGGGCAGAGGGAACGTGGATCAGGTTGGGATCATTTGTAGGGGATGCTTCTCACACGGCCCATTTATACGTTGTCCCAAGTCATGCAGTGCTGCTTGTCTGAGCTTGTGTTTAACAACATACTGCCTAGGATTCAGCCCATGTTCCAACATGAGTTTTTATTAATCGCCTTATGGAAGTTGCAAGCTCTCTGAAAAGTCTTTAAGAACTTGCAAGCTCCTTCCGTATGCCTCTCCTCAGCTTCCACATACATATGTCTTTTGCAGCCTTGTGAACCTTTCTTTAAATCAGTGGTGCTGCATGTTAGTGCAGGACCAAGCGGCTGGACCTCCTCCAGGCAAAACACTCTAGGCTTAGTCTTTTAAAGCACTATCAAATGGGTAACTTTTCTAAAAGCCCGTTTAACCTCTGAGGATGCAGGTGAGGATGCAGCATGTCACGCCGTCCCCGCTCTTCTGCAGCCCCTGTTTCCTTTTATACCAGTCAGAAAGGTCTTTGGACAAGGAGGATTCTGAACAGTACCAGCCCCATAAGCTCAGCCCTTAGCTGATGATGACTGCTGAGGAAAACTGAGGAAACTGAGGAAAACACCCCCCAAGCTGCTAAAAGGTCTTTGGCAATTTGGCTGGTACTGAAATTTCGGGGGTGAAGGGGTTGTGAGTTCCCACGACACTCTGGAGAGTGTCTGAGCAGGGCTGGTCCACTTGCTTTAATGGTTACTCCCCACTGCTGTTTTGTGTTTACAGTATCCATAAACAGAGTGGAGGAGCAAGACCACAGTTTCTTGCTTAAATGTGGAAACTTCAGGGCTTTACAGAAGTTTGTCCTTCTTTAGACTGACCTCCACCCCTTCAGCTCTTGGCTCTTTGCTTTTTATCCTTCATTGAGCATTTTTATTATTTTTCGAAAAGCAGTAACATCTTAAGGCAAAGAAGTATGTGGCAATATTACCACACAGAAAATAGCATTTCCTTGTGATCTTTCTGTGGACAGCTGTTTTGCATCACTTCTCCCATGCAGCTTCAAAAAGGGGGTACTGGCGCAGCCTTTCAGCTACTTCAAAGTTGACCCAGTAGAGCTGTTCCACTCGGGATGCAATTATTTCACCAGTACAAAAGTTACACTTCTAAAAGCCTTCCTGCGGCTAGAGACGTACTCTGTAAAACAGCGTCCTGGATTGAGTGTGTAAATCTGTGCAGTTTCACCCCCAGCTGCATGACCCACTAGTCTGTACTACGAAAATTGTGCAAGTAACTCCAAACATAGACAAGTTCAACCTGTTTTCCCTACTCTTACTGAAAACTAGGCTGCTGTTCTGTGCTGCTGCCCCACCAGCTCTCAGAAGTTGCCGTCTGTCCAGACAACTCCAGGCATTTTTTGGCTGTGCTGTTACTTAGAGGACAGGCAGACAAGAAGACACTAATTAGCACAACTGACTGAAGTCAGGATGTGTGGGACGAGATCACGCGGCCACCTTGGACTAAGCATCTCAGCAGCTTGTTAGTAGATGTGAGTGGGGAGGTCTCTGTTAGGTCCATGGCTGCCGCATTCACATCCAAATCACCTGCACAACAGCCTAAAACGTAAACTGGGAATCAAATGATGAAAAAAGGGCTAGTCTTTAAGAACACGCTGGTACTTTTTCCACATGGGAAAATGTGGTGAAAGCTTTGAGGCCAAAAAGTGTTTAAAAATGTATCTTTTATTCAAAAGACTCCCCCAGCTTTTTTGCTGGTGGTGTTTTTTGGTTTCTTGCACACGTATGGGAGCCTGGGCCGCGCGAGCGGCGCCGGTGCCGGTTCTGGCTGCTGTGCATTAGCAGCGGTGCACGACCGACCTCGCCGTGATTCCTCAGCCAAGTTCTCCGTGCAGCATTTGGGCAGCAGGGACTTAGGGAAATAGAATTTAACACTCGTCTTATTGAATTATGTTTATTGAAGTTATCTTCCCTTCTCTCTCCTAATGCCTGATTTCTGATGTCGAGGCTCTCGCCTGGGGTGCCTCAAGTGCCTGCCAGGATGGCAGCGAGCAGCGTCACCCTCGTAGCTCCCTTATCGGCGACTGGCAGAGAGCTGCATCTGCTGAGCAAGCACGGGGTAAACTAAGGACAAAGTTTAACTCCAGAAATGTGCCATGGAGAATTTAGCCCAGGCAGGGAATGTGATTTTTTTAATGAAAGTTTTTCCTTTGAATAGATGTGTGCTACAAAGCGCAGCAGTGGCACTTTTCCCTCATCCTCCCTCCTTGCCCCCCTGTGCCCTCCGTGAAAGGGTGCTCGGGGCTGGCAAAGTCTGAACTCAACGTGGGGGGTTTCCTAGAAATGCAGAATTGAGGACTTCAGACGTTAAGGGGTGCTTAGCATGTCCATGAAGCCTAGTGAAAACACCACCTAAGTCCTGAGGCGTGAGGCAGCGTCCTGGCCGTGCATGTGCCTGCACGTGTGTGCACATCTGTATTTGTTGAATACTTCTGCCTTGTGCTAGAAAATGGCCATTGGATCTGTTTCTCTGAGTGAGGGTTATTTTGCTAATTCTCTGCCCAAAGTTATTTTTTTCCACCTTTTGTTTTGGTGACAAATCCTGTGATTGAAAGCATTTGAGGGAGGAAAATTTTACTTGCTCTCCCTTTCCTCCCAGATTTTCCTCTCTACTGCTAGTAGGAGCATCGATCAAATGTCCCCGAAAAGCCCCTTGAGCCAAATCTGAATGAGACCTACCAGCTGGGCGGATAAACTCTGCAAAGAGCAAAGGAGTGAGTATAGTCCTGAGTGTGGCGGGCAGGTTTGCTCCGGAGGGTCCCGCTGAGGGGACAGGGAAGTTTGAAATCCATGGCTGGCAACTGAAATCAGCTCCTGCAGGTTCCAGAGCACGGATAGCAGCAGAGAACAAGTGCTGTCATCGCCTGCATTCGCGTCCCTTTCAGCCTGTGCTTAATCATGCCCAGCCCTTCGGAGAGGAATAAGCAGCTAGAGGAGCAGCAGGAATGTGCTCCAAGCTTCCCGCTGACCTGCTCTCCCGCGGAGAGACCGCGTGTGTCCATAGGATAAAGTGGAGAACAAAGCTGCTTGTCAGGTCTGTGTTTAAGGAGGTTTTAAAGTGATTTTTCTGCCATCACATCGGGCTGGCGTGCTCATCGGAAAGTGAGGGTAGGTGGAGCAGAGTGATGCGAGGAAGCTGCTGCTCCGGTGGCTCTGCCGGGAGGGACCAGCTCCCTCGAGGACTGGTTCTGGGACACAACCTGGAACGTGGGAATCTGCCCAGGGCAGAGCTGGAGCCGTCTGGAATGAGTTCAGAGACCGAAGCCAAACCATGCGGGTGTTCTCCCAGCTAACCCATGAATAATTTGCACTGCAGATCCTCTTTGGCAGAGATGAGGCAAGGTCTAAGGATAGGAAACAGCCCTCGAGCTCTTGAGTCTGTCCTTGCAGGTTGGGGCCAAGGCTCTAGCACGAAAGACTGCAGGAAATGTGTGCCCTGCAGCTGCCCATAGTGTTTCTTGTTACATCCAGAAATGCCTCTCTAACACCTTTTACCTGCACTAAGCTTTGAAGGAAAGCTGCGTTCCCCTTACTCACCCTCTGATTAACGGTGTGGATGAAAAGTGGAAGGCTGTGCTGAAGGAGCGAGCAAACAAAGAAGCGGGAAAGCGGCCAGCATTCTGCACCTCTAAATCACATCGAGCATGCTGGAGATTAATCAGGCATCTTACGCTGGAGGGCTGATACAAAACAATTATGTTTTATGGGCTTGTGGCTCTCTAACCAGTGATTTCATCTCCAGCCAAAGGTGGATGCAATGCTGAGGCCAGGTGGGCATGGCAGGTTAGGACACTTTGTGGTTTGCATGTTCTGGTCTGGAGTGAGTCGGGGTTCGTTTCTGCTCAGACAGTTTTTTTCTTGCCCATTCTGCCCCAATAATTTTTTGGTAATTACACACTCAAGGATGGAGTTCAGCCTGCTGGGTCTTTTGGATTTTACAAGTGTGAAATTGCTCACCCAAAAGCAAATAAAATGCATTTAATAACAACCAAAAATTAAAATGGAGAAGCAGCCAGTGACCTGCACTTCTTGTCCTGTTCACTGTGACCATACTGTGTATGTACACCCTGGCCGGGTGCCTACGATGCCTTGAATGCTGACGTGTGCTCTGTTGTTCATGGAGGTTAGTGGCTGCATTAACTCTTCAGGGTGGAAACGTGCCCCGACCTCTGCAAAGCTGCTTCATCCAGGGAGATGTGGGTGTAACGCGCTGTTCGTGTTGATATCCCGAACTGAAATGACAAATCCTAGCCCCAGGGCAAGGTAGGCATCCTGCACCAGAGACTGAGTGCGTTTTGGAGGGCTCACGGGGACCCCGATCAGGAATTTGCCTGGGATCTGGGGCAGGTGACAAGAGGGGCTCCGCGTTGGCGTCCCGTTTAACCCGCGCGCGGCTCCCGCCTCGGCGGCTGCTCCCTGCTGCCCGCGGCTGCCCCGGCGCCTCCGCTCTGCCCGTTTGCAGGAGCAGCAGCAGCTCCTGCCAAGGCTGCGTCAGCGCTGCCGGAGCTCTGCGTGCGCAGGGCGCTCGTGCTTGCGTTGCCTTGCGTTGCGTCGCGTTGCCTTGTGTCGCGTTGCGCCGCGTACGGATTCTTCTCCACAGCTTCCACCCAAAATGGGACTAAAACTAGCGTGGTCTGAGAGCATCCCCGTGCCAGGAGGGTCTGTCTGCCCTCTCCAAAGGTTTGTGGTTCGGTTACAAGTCCAGCTGGCTGGCTCTACTCAGCCTCTATTCTTCCTCTCTGAAGACAGGGCCTTTTTCGCTCGTCGTTCGCAAGCAGAATTTCTATGGACGTGGATTGAACGTGGGCAGAGAAGCCAAGATAAATCAAACTTAGGGGAAGTAGCAGGCAACCCACTGGGTGGTTTGTTTAGGGTTAGCACCTTGCTGTTAATCTGCCCTAGTAAGAACAGACAGGGGCACGTAGGAAGTGGCCTCTGTTTCCTGTGCCAGGACCAAAGGGACTGTGTCCATCCCGGGTGCCCCCGCGTCCTGGGGGTCTTTTTTCACCCCTGGGCTCCTTGGAGGCTTTGAGCTCCGAGACGAAGGTAATAATGTGTTAGTGGGGTGTGAATCTGGCAGCCCAGGCCCTTGGCTTGAGCACAGCACAGATAATAGCTCGTGGTGAATGGTATTTCCAAAACTTTCCAGCACTGGCAAGAAAGAGGCATTTTTACATGAAGCGGGAGGAAAGAGCTGAAAGGCAGGGAAATGTCATAACTCGTCCACAGCCGCAGTGAGAACCAGGAGTGTAACGTGGAGCTCTGGCTCCCTGCTGGATGCTCTCTGCTGGGCCAGGGCTTCTGGTGGAGACTCTCAAACCCTCAACCCTTCTGCTGGGGAAGCAGTTTAAGAGCTGCTGTTGAAACAAGGCTGGGCACACGGAGGGGGCACCGGGATGATGCCAATGGAGAGGAGCCAACTATCCATGGGCACCAAGGGGATGTTTGCAGGGGAGCTGCGAGTTGCCATCCCAAGTCCTGGCTGCTCAGTGCTCCTCAGTGTCCATGATTCAGGCATTGAGCTCCCATTGCTTTTCTTGGGAAACGTCGTAACATCCAAGTGGATCTGCTCCTTTGGGAGAAGTCTGGGGGTTTCCATGTACACAACACGTTTCCCTGGCTCAGTTTGGTCCATGAGCAAAAGGCCCTGCGTGGCCTCCCTTGCTGAGTTGTCTGGATGGCTGCGTTCCCTCTCCTCACTGTTTAGGCAAGCTAAAACTGTGCAATTATGATTAACCACTTAGTGCAATAGAAGATTGCTGTGCTATTAAAACCGGAACGGACACGACTGGGGAGCAAACGAGCATTTCCAAAGAAAGGGCCTGAACATGCAGCACATGCCCTGAAATAGGTCCCTCCCGCAGAAAGGCCCCAGGTGACCCATGGCTCACTGGAGCAATTACCAGAGTCTTGGCAGCTGGCAAGATCAGCAAATAGGGTTTATGTCACAGCTTGTTACCTTAATTTGGTTAATTGTAGAGCAGAGTGCAGCTGAAGAGCCAGCTCAAACCAGGCTCCGGCTCCTCAGGGTGCCAGGCCTGGGCAGAGCCCCCGCTCCGGAGGGATGGAGAGGAGCCGGGGGCACCGGGCCAGGACGCAGAGAGGCTCCGGGGCAGCAGCAGGGGCTGCGCTTGGCTCTGCCACCCCCAAGTCTGCAGCCCTTCCTTTGATCCAGGGGCCGTCCCGAGGCTGGAAAGAAGCAGAGCGTCTGTGAGGAACAGGATTTCATAGCTCCCCGTTGGGGACAGCAAGCCCTAGTGAGTAAATAAAGTAAGTAACACACACGAGAGGAAGGACGTGTAGTGCAGTGTTCCCGACCTCCTGCCGTGGCCATTGATGGGCCCCTGGGTCAGGACAAGGCACACGGGGTGCTGCAGGTACTCTCAGCCCCGCGGCACCTCGGGCTCTTCTGCAGCACCTCCTCCGTGAGGGATTTCTGCAGCGACTGCTCGAGCCTCCGTTATCTCCGTGCGGGGCTCTTGGCAAGATCAGGACAACAGCCACAGCTCACCGCTCTGTCCTACCCGTGTCAGGAGGACGTCTGGCGTCCCCTCCATCGCTGAGCTTGGCTTTAGTGCCCCGAGATGTATCATACGGTGCCGGTGGTGTCTGTAAAGGCATTACTGGCAAGAAGAAATTATTCTCTCTGGTGATGCCACAGTGGACAGGGTGGGACAGAGCCGTGTGTGGTGCTGGTGGGACCCTGCTTGGGTCCCTTCCTGCACTCCAGCAATGCTCCCACGGAGAGCGTGGAGAAACTGCCCTCCTGCTCCTCCCGCGGGTGCTTCCCGTAGCTACTGACGGTCACTGAGAACAACAACTGTATCTTTTTTCTTGGAAGGACTTGTACTGGTAATTGTTTGGGGAAGGTAGAGAATAAACTAATGAAAGCTTAGGCTGGGGCTCAGCAGAACATGATAGCAGGCATCTCCTCCCTCAGCTCAGCGTTATTGTTCAGAGCTAAACCAGGGCACTAATGCCAAATTAAGATTATGTGACTGAGCATAAGGGCCAGGAATTGCAGATAAACTCACAGCGTTGTATCCGCTTCTTTGCCTTTCTTACCTTGCTTCATTCAAGGCCAGGCAGCTGAAGTCTCCTGCAGCCCTTCAACCAGTTTGCACAGCGACCCAGGGCCCCTTTGTGGCTTCACCTTCACGCTCCTGCACTTCTTCCATCCCTCGCATCCCAGGCTGGCTGCTCCTGTTCCCTCCCCTACAAGCCCTCTATCCCCAGCTTTTTCCCACCGATGGAAGCACGAATGCTGGGGGCGAAAAGCGCCGCGCGTCAGGATTTGTGCTGGGCTGGTTGTGGCGGGGGCTGAGATTTCCCAGGAGGAGATGGGCAGAGAGGTGGTTCAGAGGAAAAGCACCTTGTCCCGTTCGTATTCCTTTCCCTTCCCTGGATGCCCCCCTGGATGGGTGGTGTCGGGAGCTGAGGGGTTAAGCTGCAGGCGCTGCTGACTGCCATGTGATAAGGCTGCTAGATTAGTGAGGATCCAGCCCTAAGAGCAATCACATGGGCAGCAACGGGGCTCCTGGGACGCCGAGCGCTAACGTGCGCTCCCGAATCCCGCGCTCCCGAATCCGGCCTCGCTCCGCTTCCTTCCTCCCCGAGGGGAGCCCTGCGCCCACGGGGGAGCGTGGCTTCCCCATCCCCACGCTCCGCATCAAAAGGCAGGGAACAAAACAGTGGCGGGGCATTTGAAAGCAAAATAAATAAACCCTTGGCTGCTCTGGGGGAGTTCTTACCAAATGTTGAATTGAACCCTCTATTTATGGCTTTCTGTTTCAAAAGCAGATAAATAACAGGAACTTTTGATATTCAAGCCCCAAAGAAGCTAACTTCCCACAATCAAAGAGATTGCTGCAAACCCTTTGCTTTATCAGGTTGCTGGTGGAACTGGAGGAAATCCTGGGTTTTTATCAAATAACAGCAGCTTTCAGTTGAGAGGACAATGTGACAATATCTGTTTGCATAGCATCTCCAGCCAGAAGGACCCCAGAGGGTTTTCTTCCCAGGGAGGTGTCTGGGAGATAACCCCTGCGACGGCGATTGCACAGCCTGAGAAAACTCCCACACTCCGTAGGGGCCGGGTGCTTGTGACGGGTTTGCTGGAGCCCGGTTATTTGATGCGCTGCTCTGGATTAAGCACTATAAACCTGGAGCGGGCAGCTCCATAGGAAGAGGTGCACGTGCTCTAACGCAACCAGCAAGGCATCAGCACGGTAATGAAGCAGCCTCGAGGCAGAGCTGCTCTGAGGACTCCCTTTCCTTTCATAACCCTGCAAAGGCCCCTCAAGTTCACGGTTTGGCGGGTTCTAGAATTGTTCTCGGTTCTGTTCTCTGCAGGGGACGTGACAAACCTGACCCCTGCACGTTCCTTTGAAGGCACCAAAGTCGATGTGGGCAGCATCGTGTTAGCCTTGTACAGCGGTCTCTTTGCCTACGGAGGATGGTAAGACGCAGCCCTCTCTCCTACTCCAGTGCCAACCATTGCAGGTCACTCCTGTCTAGACTGTGTGTGCTGGCAGGAGGGCCCTGCTCCAAGTCGGGCTCTTTCTCATTGCAATGACAATGATGCTGCTGCTTTGGTTTTGCCTAGTAGGGTTAATAGTCATATTTCATGCCCTATTTCCAGCCAGAACATGGAAACAGAAGGAACTGCTGGCAATCGTAGAATTTAGGAATCCCAAGGAGCAGGTAATGGGGCGTCTTGGTGCATGTCCAAGGTAGTGTTAAGAGAAAGCACCAGGACAGATTCGTTGGGCATGGCAGAGTAGAGAGGCTACCCTGGCTAACTGCTCCATGCAGAGGAAGGTCCTTCACAAGCTCTGGGCCATCTTTTTGGGCAGGATCCCAGTCTGTTTCTACACTGGTTCATCCAGACACAGTTGTCTCAACTGTCTGTCACTTCTGTTTGAAGTTCAAAGCAATTTGCTGACGGAGTCGTTTAGACTTTCAACCAGAATTAATTACTGTCTTTTTAAATTGCAGGAATTACTTGAATTTTGTCACAGAAGAGATGATAAATCCCTACAGGTATGTATGTGTTCTGTGATGACCTCCCCAGGAGGAAAGGTGCTGGTTCTGGAAACATCCCTTCCTTGTGGCTGCCTTCTGTGTTTAATAGATGTTTTTAATGAGCTCAGAAGCCAAGGTCTCCTAGCAAAAGGGAAGAAGGGGCTATCTCTAGTTATCACTACCAAAAGCTTGACAGAAAATGGCATTGTTCTCCTTAAAACAGGGGGTGGGAATGACAATAACATTTATAAGAAGAGGACTGCTATTTACATGGCTTTTCTGCACTGTTAATGTTGTCAGTGATAGTGGAAAGTCCAATTTCCTTGGCCTGGCACCTAAGTTATAGACAAGGAAGAGGCATTTATGGGTTTATTAGAGTAAACTCATAGAAGTATTTGAGCATATGCCTATTGTCTGTGTGCTTTTCTGTCCCATCAAGCAATAGGCCACTGTCCCCACTCCCCGTGCATCGCAGGGACCTGTTAGATGGCCCCATCCAAGCAGGACGTCGCTGACAACTTGTTTTTGCTCGTGGGGAAGGTGTGACCTTCTCTCAATACGTCCTCCAGGGTCGGTTGTGCAAGAGCCTGTTCCTGGCTGACCCCAGCAGTGATTAGTGCCTGCTGGGAAACATGAGACTCCAAACACCCTTTCCTTGATGAACAGAGTTGGGAAAGTTTTGCAGTTTGCAATTACTTTCTTGCCTTCTGAATGCAGACATAGTACTCGACACTCACCTCCTGTGGCTTTGAGCTCCACAGACCAATTATGTGGCATCAAGCAGGGCCTCCTCCTCTAATTACTGCTCATGAATTTAGCTGGGCTATTGGGAAGGGCAAATTTGTAACCACACAGCTTCATCTTTGCAGACCCCTTAGGCTGTGTCTGAGTGAGCTTTCACTGGGCTTCAGCAGTGCAGCCAGCTGCAGAGTGAGAGCTTAAAAAGGGCCTGCTAAACCCCTGACCTTTCCAGCTCCCACCAGAAGGCACCAACACAAGTGCTTCTGCTCTGTCCAGAAGAGCATGCCTGTGCTGGCGCTGTCAGCTAGTGAGATTGCTTTTGGTGGCTTTTGCAGGGAACTTGTTGTGCTGCTTGCCCAGACAGCCCACATCCTGGGCACTCCAGGCCGCTCCTGGGCGAGCGGTTTTCCCTCTCCTGCAGGAGCAGAGCCCGGCTGGGAAGCGGGATTCGCTGAGGAGCCAACGAGAAGCAGAGCGGCTTGTGCCAGATTTAAATGGATCCACAAGGGCTGCAGCAGCAGCAACCGCCTTCCATAACATTCCCTGGCATTGACAACTCTCTTCTCTGAACTCCAGCGCTCATGACAATTTATATTTTCTTCCTAGAAACCTGCCTCTGGCTATCATCATCTCACTACCTGTAGTCACTTTGGTTTATGTGTTGACAAACTTGGCTTACTTCACAACCCTGTCCACGGAGCAGATGCTGACGTCCGAGGCCGTGGCTGTGGTAAGATAGGTGCCTTTCTGACGTGACTCATCTGTTTTCCAGGGCTGGTTAAATTAGACTTACAATCTCTACATACATCTCCTAGTTTGTTCCATGCTGACCGTGGCTGCTTATGAAACAGCTCGTGTGTGACGGGAGATAAAGAGCAACTGTGACGAGAGCGGGGAAGGACAGCGTGATACCGCGTGGGGTTTATCGCGGAGAAGAGCACGACAGGGCGGCTGCTCTTAATTCATAAATACCCATAGGTGCTGCTGGCCACATGACTTATCATCAGTTACCCGAGTCGGGTATTTACAGGAGAAGGTCATTCACTCAGTACTGAACTAGGCTGTTTTCCCTCTGAGTCTTCCTTGTTCTAATTAAGAGAGAAAATAGTATTTCTATTGATTAAAATGCCATTGCAGTGAGAAGTCCTGATCCCTTCAGAAGGGAGCAGCGTCGCATGGTCTTGCAAACCAAGTGTGACCAGGGTTGTTCAGTGCTTTAGGGGACTCTCCCAGGCCGCTCCAGAGTGGTCTGGGCCATTCGGGTGACATTATGAATCCAAAGGAGAAAGTCTTGAGCCCCTGCTCGAAGTATGCAAGGTCACGTGCCTGGTCTGTTGAAATCAGCCTAATTATTTCAGCATGAAGCTGTGGTGAAGCAGATCAGGGTCAATTTGCAATGTAAGGCTGCAATTTGTAAAATGCTGGGATGCAGCCTGTGAAGCAGGCTCCCTGCATGCAGTTGGCAGTAGCCAAAAGTCTCAGTCTTCCTGCAGTTTCAGTTTAGTCTGGAACTTCTGGAATAGCTGGTCTAGCGGATGTTGTGCCCGGACTCTGAGGGAAAGGCCTTGCTGCAATTCCACAAAACGCTCTTCCATGAAGGTGATGGAGCAAGTGGCAATTTGGAAAACCTTCCAAAAGACTGAGGTACTAAACCATGTTGGTGTTTCCAGTGTGAAATCTGTGTGAAATCAGGCACCTGTGAGTTCTCCTGGGTGCTTTTAGGTGTGAAATATCTTTCTTGTTGCCCCTCATTTAGGACTTTGGGAACTACCACCTCGGTGTCATGGCCTGGATCATACCTGTCTTTGTTGGCTTATCGTGCTTCGGATCTGTCAATGGATCTCTCTTCACCTCTTCCCGGTAGGTTTCTAGCTCAGCTTTGTGGGGCTTGTTTACAAGCAGAACTTAATGCCTCTTTGCTAGAAGTGCCCTCCAAAGACTGTCTGGGGATAGGCACAGAGTCTAAAAGGTCTGGAGACCATGTGGGGAATGAGAATAATTTAAGGCTTTAAAACCATATCCAATTTAAAGGAGTCTCTTGCAGTGGTCTTAGTCTTCTGTTCCTCAGGCAAAGTCCTGTTGAAGTTATTAGGATGTAACCAAACACAGGCTTGGAGCTCAGTGGCGTTGCCTGAGAAAGTGGCCGTAATGAAAACCAGCAGCTTATGAAACTCCAGGGCTGAGGATTCCTCAGTAAGGGGAGAGGGATGGGTCAGGGCTGGCATGCAGGAGGTTTCAGCTCTGATACCCATTTCCCGGGTTATCTTAGTAAATTTGCTTAATTGTCCTCCCTGGAAAGGAGGATATAAACATTTCCGCATTTCTGCTTGTCTCCTGCCTCCCCTCTAACACAGTTTCCCCTGTGCGTTTGTGCAGAACCCACGGCTGGGGTCTGAACCTGGTGGCCGCACTCTCAAAACAGTGACTAGCAGTTGGCATTGTGTGGCCACCCGGCTAAACGTGTAAAACCTGCACAGCCCTGGGCATTCCCATCCCAGCAGTGTCCAGGCTCATCGGGGCTGTCCCCTCTTGTTTTACACTGAAGACAACCCTGATCTCGGGCTGGGGGTTGGCGCAGGAGGTAACGGCTCCATCTCCCTCATCTCAGGCTCTTCTTTGTGGGATCCCGGGAAGGGCACCTCCCTTCCATCCTCTCCATGATCCACCCCAGGCTGCTCACTCCAGTGCCATCCCTCATCTTCACGGTAAGCACCCGGGGCCGTGACGCTGAGCACTGAGGACAGGGTGGGCATAGGATACCCCAGAGCACATGGAGAAGGAGCCTCCGTTTGTGTCTGCAGCCCTGGGGAAGGATAGACACTTTTCATCATATCCTTATATTCCACGTTCCATTTTGAAATCACTCCAGGCCGCAACTGAAAATAGGTTAAATAGGTAAAAAATAATCAACTTGTTTCCATTCTTGGCAGATAGTTCATCCCAAAGACCTGTATTTGCTGTAGTAATATACGTGGTTTTGCCTGCTGCTCCCTTTGGTAACGGTGTCTCTTTCTGGCTGCAGTGTGTCATGACGCTGCTCTACGCCTTCTCCAACAACATTTTCTCAGTCATCAACTTCTTCAGCTTCTTCAACTGGCTGTGTGTGGCTCTGGCCATCATTGGCATGATGTGGCTGCGCTACAAGAAGCCAGAGCTGGAAAGGCCCATCAAGGTGAGCAGAGCGTGTGGTTATTGCGCCGAGAGTCCTGCCCGTGCGAGCCCTTTTAGTTGGTGATCAGAGGATGGCTCTGAAAACGGTAGCTCTGAGCTGTAAGGAGAGATCAGAGGCTTCCGACTGCGGGGACAAGACATTGATCCCTGTCTGGGGATGCATCTCCTCGGCACCGTGGGAGGAGCAGGGAGTGTGGCTGCGTTTACTGATGGGAGAGGGCTCGGATTGCAGGATGGAGCAGGCAGGCAGGGGAAAAGTGGGCACATGAAGCACGCAGCTCCCTGGTGGGCAGGTGTCCCTGCTGCACAGGCATCTGCTGAGTGCAAATTGTCACCAATGAGGACGTGCCATGGCCACAGGACACTCGAGTGAAGGAAGGGTGTCAGCGATGAGAGGTGTCCTGGGAGGGTCTCCCCGCGGGAAGCTCTTGGAGGCTAACACATTCCCCAGGGCAATTCTTGGAGTCTGTGAACAATTCACAGAGTCTCGGTGAAGCCCTGTCCATCATCATGGAATTCACTTTTCTTTTTTTCCCCCCTTTTTCCCCAGTAAAGCAGGCAAATCCAAGCCTGACAGCTCCGCAGAGCTGTGATTTTTGTTCTGTTTGTCCTTGGCAGTTCCGTGCCTGGGAGGAGGCCAGGACTGCGGCGAGCGTGTCCGCCTGCTCCCTCATCCCCGAGCACACTCACACCTCTGCCCCACAAGCACACAGAAACGCGCTCAGATGTGCCCCAGCACCTTCCCAAAGTAACCCTTTAGGGGGGTTTCCTGCATGTTTTTTAGAAGAAAGCCAGGGTGCTCTCAGTCGATGCCGAGACAGCGGCGTAGCTGTCTCAGGGATGTTGCTATGGCTTGTGCCGAGGCTGCTCCTGAAGAGCAGCGGTTAAATTGGTGACCTTCCAACAGCAATTCCAGCCCCTGCTGCCTTTGTTCAGAGCAGGTGGGAATATCGTCCACGTGGGGTCCCTCGTGGATCCTGAACTGCTCCCCTCCTGGGGAGTCACCTTGGCCCTCGTTTCCCATCCCTGATACAACTGCTCTGTGGCTCCTCTTTCAGGTCAACATCTGCTTGCCCATTTTCTTCATCCTGGCCTGCTTGTTTCTCATCGCCGTTTCCTTCTGGATGACGCCAAAGGAATGTGCGATCGGCTTTGCAATCATCTTCAGTGGGATCCCCGTTTACTTCTTTGGAGTCTGGTGGCAAAACAAGCCCAAGTGGATTCTCCAAGGCATCTGTAAGTATTGCTGGTGAAGGGCAAGGCTGCAGCCTTGGCTCTTCCTCCAGAACAGCCGCGTTTCCTGAGCTCGCTGCAGCTCTGCCCCTCACTGCTCTAGGGGAGGCTTCTAGCATAGAAGCATAGAACGCCTAAGGTTGGAAGGGACCTCTCGAGGTCATCTAGTCCAACCCCCCTGCACACGCAGGGTCACCTAGAGCACGTGGCACAGGACTGTGTCCAAATGGGTTTTGAAGATCTCCAGAGAAGGAGACTCCACAACCTCTCTGGGCAGCCTGTTCCAGTAACTTGTCTAATATGATGGAATATGACTGAGCTTTGCACCCAACCTTCAGTCTGGACAGCCTTTTTTTTAAATGGTGCTCCAAGGGTTGGCTCATTAGGGCACATGGCTTAATTTGGTTTAATCATGTAGAAGAAAATAAGTTCCATCCAGAAGGTTGGAACCTGTCCTGGGCACTAAGGCCTGCCACCGTTTTATTATCTTGGCTCTGATCTCTTTTCTTTTTAATAGTGACAATTTTTAACCTGATGATCACTGTACCTGCCCAGCACCCAAAATGCGCCCTGACTTCCGATAATTAACACAGCTTGGGCTAACTACCAGGGCTTTTTTTTTTCCTTTTGGCAAACAGGATATTGTGCAGTGGAGCATAGTTCCCTGGGCACATTGCTGCCTTTCTTCTGCCTCCCGTAAGAGCACAGGGTTGGATCTTTGTTAGCAGAGAATACCTTTCCAGTGGGTAGGAAGGGAAATGAACAGCGTAAGTCTGAGCACAGTTTGCCTACATTTGACTGCTGTAAATTCAGAATTAGTCCCAGTCCATCACTTAGCCAGTGATAACATTTCTGATCCGGCCAAAGCTCTCGTTGGCATCAAAATGTGGCAGTGCAGCAAAGAGAAGAGAAAACCCCCTGGATGTTTTCCCTTAGGAGGCTTATTTTAAGGTATCTGGTATAAGGTTTTCCCATAGCTGCCATTAGAGCACGGTGAGTTTGGAAGGGCTGGTCGGGCTCTTCTTGGCACCATCTAATCTCCCGGTCTGAACGAGTGAATCGAGAAAGTCTATGTTGTCTAAGTAACTAAACTCGACCATCTGTCTCCCAACTCTTGTACGACAGGCTGACCTAGAAAAGCAGACAAGTAGAAACGCCCAGCCTTAGCTGGGTGCTTTTTATGAAGAAGAAAAAGCCTTTTAACAGCACTCAGCACTTATTAATGTATTTTTTTCCTCTCTTGCAAACACTCTCTCACTTTTTTATTCTGTGTATTAGGCTCAGTTCCTGGAAATGCCATTTTTTTTGCAGGGCCACGGTGGCAAATTAACATATTAATTGTGTCCTACCGCCAAGGACTTTTAAGGGGAATATGGAAACAATTCTGGGAACACAGAACAAGAATGCTGCAAATGCATGTGATCTTTAAACCCATGCATACATTCATATGTTGCGGATAATCTGATCACATCGCTAATGGTTTGACTTTGCTTGTGTGTAT
Source organism: Tinamus guttatus (assembly GCF_059628265.1). Taxonomy (NCBI): domain Eukaryota; kingdom Metazoa; phylum Chordata; class Aves; order Tinamiformes; family Tinamidae; genus Tinamus; species Tinamus guttatus. The sequence continues at coordinate 2,059,289 of NW_028288778.1, forward strand.
TTAGAATCACACTATCAGCTTTATCTGGCTGCCTTGTGATCTCCAAACACAGAGCGGAGTGGCAGAAAGCACAAGAGTGTTTGGATACCGCCCGCCAGAGCTAATGGGTGGAAAAATAAAGATATTCTGGTTCATCACCCCTGGAGCCCCCCGCTGCAGCTGGGCTGCTCCCTGTGCTCCTCCTGTGTCCTGTGTCACCCATCTGTCACCACAAGGCTCCGAGGAGGCCGCGTGCCCGGTGGCCCCGTGTTGCGATGCTCCCTCTGACCGCTGCTTTGCTCCCTCCCTTGCAGTCTCGGCGACTGTCCTGTGCCAGAAGCTGATGGAAGTGGTGCCGCAGGAATCCTAGGCGGGAACGCGGAGACAGGCAGCTCGAGGAAACGCACAATGTTATTTGGAGACGCCGCAAGGAGAAGACGCTTCGGATCCCCCGCAAACGCCCCCCGTGAGAGCGGCTCCGCTCCGGGCACCGCGCGGCCTCGTCCCCACCAGGAAAAAGCCCCACCAGGAAAAGCCCTCGGCACAGCGCGGGCCGGGACGAGGAATTCCTGCTGGCAGCTTCCCGTGGGGGAGTCCCGCCGCCCGGGGGTGCAATGCCAAGGGACTCCCGAGGTGCCACCTCGGCTTTCCCGCTTTGCTTTGCCGAGCTCAAGCTAGCGGCGTTAGCCCAGCTAGCCCGGGGTGGCTTGCGGGCACGGTGTTGGTGTCACCAGCCGCGGCGAGGGTGCAGCAGGGTCCCGCACGGACCCCTCTGCCCCCCGGGCCCAGCACAGAACTGGTGCTGCAGGGCAGGACGGGGCCACCTCTGACTTCCAGTCTGTCCCCAAAAGGAGCACGCGGGGTCCCCCGTCGCTGCCTGGCATTTAGCCCCTGGGTCCAAGCACCTCCCTGTCACTGAGCTGCATCGGAGCCGCTTCTCCTGGGTCCCTCTTTAGCTCGCAGCCCTGGCAAGGAGCCCCGGGAGCAGGCACAGGAACTCCCCAATAACCCTGGGGAACTGGAAGCAGCGGAGGGCCAGCAGCCTGGATTGCCCATTCCAAGCTTTCCTGCAGACTGGCTGCCAGCTGGCGTGGGATGGGCCCCGCGGTGCTCTCCAGATGCCCCCTGTGTGATTGAGGATTGTCCCTACATCAATCACGAAGGGTGGCCGGGTCATCCTTGCTCATCCCGCGCCCCCTGCCACCTCGTTCCGCTGCGTTCCCTCTCGCAGGGGCCAGGGGAGCAGCCGGCCCTGGGGGTGGCCGGAGCCCCGCTCGGGGCGCCCCGGTCTGTCCTCGTCCGTGCGGAGCTGCAGCCCCAGGTCCTGCTTGGATAACGCGTGTCCCGGATCGTGCCGCCCTCCGGAGTGGTCGCGGTGCTGTCCCCTGGGCCCAGCCCCATCCCTGTGCTCGTAAGTGGAGCAGCTTCACCCCTCCTGTTCCCAGGCGGTCAGAGCCATCCTCTTAGGAATGTGCTGCTTTATTTGGGCTAAAGTATCCCCTTTTTAGGCCAAAGGGCAGTTCCTTAACACTCCACGGCTCTGCACGTGAGCTGTGTCGTTAGTTGGAAATCAAATTGGAATCATGGTCGTTAATTGGAAATCAAAAGCATCTTTTCCCTGCAAGGGAGGTGCACTAGTCTGTTACAAATCCGTGTGCTCGTGCTTTAGAAAATGGGTTGCTGAACTTTTTCCTTTTCTCTTAAGTATTTTTGTAAACTATGTGGTTTGGAAGCCAGGATCCTCCATGCGTTAATGCTTTGTACTGGATTCTCCTCTTAGCACAGAGCCTTTTTGGAGGAAGAGGCATTAACAAGGATACTAGCTCGTACTTTGTCCTTTGGGGAGGCATTTTAACAAAATGCCTTTGAGTTAATAGCGGGTGGCAGCTTCGTGTGACAATGACCATGGTTGCATCAACAACTTACTATGAGCAGCTCCTTGATGCTACAGCAGCCACACGTCTTTGCTTTGAGGCAGTGCAGGAGGAAGGGGTGACACCGTCGTTAGCTGACAGCTTTGCTGTGGGTCACACGGAGCCCAGGGGACCTGCAGAGACCTGCAATTTCGGGTATCTCTGCAGTGCACAAACACCCAAAGCTGTGGCCAGCGTGTGGCTGCTCAGGGACCTGCGTGCAGTGACTTGCAGCATCTCACATCCAGTGCCTGTGGAGAGGCATTCGCATAGATAAGGTCAAAAACAGCAAAACCTGAGCTAGATTTTCCCTTCGTAGGGGGAATCCTCTTCAGCTGGCAGCCGGGTTGTTTCGGCAGGGACGACGGGCACTTGCTGCCTCCGCTGCTCTCGTTCCTTGGACAGACAACCTCAGTCTGTCGCCCTCCTCTCCGCTGTAGTTCCCTGGCTGTGATAATCCCAGGCCTGGCTTGTCGGCAGGGGGGAGCTCGGGGGCTCCCAGTGCTGATAGAATTAGCTGGGAGGCAAAGGGAAGGGATTTGCTCTTTCAGCCTCCTCAATCTCACGCTCGGTCCAGCCCGGGGAGAGCTCAGAAATGGGTTCAAGTCTCCCCCAGGCGTGGGGGTGCTTGGTGGGGACACATCTTTGAGTCTCATCACTGATGAAGAACATCACCAAATGATACCCTCTTGATGAACCTTTCACAGGGCTTTCAAGGAGGAGACATCACACTGAGAATTATTTTTTTATATATTGATCTTAATTAAATCCTTAACCTGCTTGCTTGCTTATTAAGAACTTTCCTTCATTATTTCCCACTTGCTGCTAAAGATATTTTTGTATTAACCTGCTGGCTCTGGCATTTACGTCAGTGTTTCATGGTGATATCACCGTCATTTCCGTGACAACAGCCTTATAGGAAAAACTGAACCCATAACCAGCACAGAACCACGTAAATGTGGAACTGGGTTGAAGCCGTGTCTCAAATCTCCGTTCACCCTAGGACAAAGTTCACCTTTCAGAAACCCGGTTTCTTTTATCCCATACATGGACCCCCTAGTTCTCCCCCTCTTCCTCCACCCTTTTTTTTTCCTGGATTTTAGAGAGATTGTGAGGAAAGGGGTAAAACTGGTGGAATTTCATTTCAAAAAGAAAACACAACTCCACCACTCAGGCGGTTTCTGCAATGGCTGGAATTGGTGCTAGTGATGCTGCTAACAGCATTGGAGCGAGGCCAGAAGGGCACCAGGCAGCAGGGCTCATCGGGAGAAGCTCTGTTTTGGAATGGAAAAAGAGAGAGCTCATCCCAATTCAACACCTCTTTGCTGCTTTTTCTCCCCAAAAGTGGTATGAGATGCGTCACTGGGGGAGAGGCAGCAGCAGAGCCCAAACGGGGGATTCCTCGTGGTCCCCAGAAGGGGACGTGGCGTTTTTAATGTTGCTTTTTGGTTGCAGGGCTCTGCTTTGGAGCCCGTAATCACCCTGCCATAAGCACCTGCTCTGGAGGGCAGGTAAAATACGGAGAATGTCTCTTCTTTCCAGTCCTCCTGGCTGGGGTTTTATGTTTCTGACTCCCTGCAGTATTTGCTGTGTTTTCAGGCCCAGATCCCGTGTCCTGGTAAACGCACTTGTTTTCCATGGCACCCTCCATGGATGTTAAGCTCAAAGGGACTCTGCGCTGCTGAACAAACTTTCCAGGTCCTCCCCCCGGGTTGAAACCCTCAGAATCGGCTCCGTGGTCGTTCCCGGCCGAGCAGGAGCCCAAACCCGGCTCCGGGTGCCGGGATGCGGGACACGAGGGGAACGCTGTTCCCGCCGGAGCCCCGGTCCCGCGGGATGCAGAGATGCTCCAGGCGCCCCGCGGTTCGGTGGCTTCTCACGGGGTTCCTCACGTGAGAAAGGGCGTCGCTGCCTCCCGCTGTTGAAGTGCTAAGGAGAAAAAAGTATATATTTTTAAATATTGAATTAATTTTTAAATGGCTTAGGAGAGACTTCATATCCACACCTGAATTGTTGCTGTCGTTCATCTCGGCACGGGGGACACGGGCTCGCCCGGGTGTCCTGCGCCGAGATCAGCGTCGCGCGCCGGGACGGTCCCTGCTCAGAGGCCACGGTGACGGCCGCGTCCCCCCAGAACCTCCCTGCCTGGTGCCGACCTCGTGCTGGCCCTGCGGAACAAACCCCGGTGCAGTCACATGCAGTGAAAAATCTCCTTTTCAGAGGTATCTTTCTTCTAAACTTACAACTTCTGTTGGTTTGGGGCTTTTGGGGTTTTTTTTGTTTGTTTTTTTAACACCAGAGAAAAATATCTTAACATACAGAGGAAAATCTAGATCTGATTTACAATTTTGTTATATTTGGTTGCTTTAAAAGTATTTTACTAATTTAAATGTTGCTGTAGATGACATTCTATTTATTTTAAGGGGTAAATATCTTTTAGTCTTAATACTTCTCCAGTCCGCGCTGTCTGTTTCCCGTGTTTGTGTTCCTGTCGACACAGCTATTCCACAGCGGACCTAGTGCCGGTCAGCCCGTAGTAACTTAATCAAATTGCCTTGTAAAACAAGATGTCTACTGCAATGTATTTTTTTTCTGGTATTTCTTGATACTTTTATGTCTGTGGTTAACAAATCTGTTCAATGTTTGGGTTGTTTTATGTTTGGGGGTTTATTTGTTTTTGTTTTTTTAAACAAAGAAAGCTGAATTACACCTGTCTCGTTGCTGGTTTTTGCCTCAAAACGCTTCGTTTTGCGAAAAGCGGCCTCGTGTTCCTGCCTGCAGCAGCGCCCTCGGCACCGCCGCGTTACCCTTGCAGGTTTTGCACGTGTTGATACTAGAAATCCAAGGCAATGCAAACGCAGGGAGCAAATTCAACGTGAAACCTCCATAAGACAAGTGAAGAATCGTATTCCTACGTGACCTGCTAAAGGCAGAAGGAGCGGGATGCCGAAACCTGCAGGAAAGGGGGTCCTCGTCCTGCAGACACGGCTTAGCAGAGACCCGGGGTTAGGAGGAGGTAGCAGGTACGTGCACCCGTATTCACCAGGGAAGTTCCCATTCCAGAGCCCTTCTCGAGGGTCGGGGCTCTCCACACTGTCCTGGGGTTAGGAAGAAGGGACTAATCTCGTTGGGAAGATCAGGGAGAGAGAAAAACTGCAGAAATTGGCTGAGTGCTGGAGCGAGGTCTGCAGAGCTTCCCCCGGGGTCTCGGAGGAGGCCGCCTGGAAAAGGCTGCTGAAGATGCTGCACCCTTCAGGCTCATCAAGTTTAAAGGCGACAGCAACGAGGGCCTTCCTGGCAGCCCCCTCAAACCGCACGTGCCAAGGTCAGCGGTGGGAATTATTAAGCCAAGGAGCAAGAAGCAAACAGAGAAAGGGCCGTGCCCGGCACTGCGAGCGAGCGGGACGGAGCGGGCCGGGCCGGGACGCGCTGGCCCGGTGCGCAGCCGGGTGGGAAGGGCTCTATTGGCCCAAGGCGGCGCTGGTCACGCGCTCGGTGTCACAAGATGCAGCGATGGGGTCAGAGCGGCGGTAGGTCCTGGCGCAGCCTCTGCCTCGAGCAGCCGCAGCGTCCGCGCTCCCGAGGACATCGTCCCGTTTCCAGAGCGCTCTCCAGCAAAGCTCCCGAGCAGCTGCTGCTGGAGCCGGGGACCTTCCACGTCTGCTCCCTCTTGGCTCCTTGGCCAACAGCCCCGGGGTGCCTGGAGGATAAATGCCGGCTGGGAGCAAACCCCCAAATCGGACATTTATTTTCCTGCCCAAACCCCCCAATTGGACGTTTTTCCTCTCCCCAGATGAGAGGCACCCGCGTGTTTGCGTGGCGCAGAGGCCCCCACCAAGGAAGGTGAGTCCTTGAAGCGGCGGGTGGAAACCCTTCCGCAAACTGGAGGGAGGCCCAGCAATAAAGCAATAAAGCACTTGAGTATTTGAGCATGTGGGAGAAAGATGAAAGGCTCTAAATGTGTTTGGGTTGGTAATCAGCCACCGAGGGTGGGGTGCGACGCCCGGGTGCAAACGTTAATGAAATAAAGGAGCTGATGAGGAATCCTGGATAGCTGTAATAAAAGGATCCTCCAGGGCAAATAAATTAACACAAAGATAATGAGATACAGGTAGGAAGAAATTTAATAAAAGGAGGATAGACATGGACAAACCTCCTTGCAGCACGATACGCTGGGCAACAGAATGGTCCCCTGAAAACTGAAGCAATGGAAGCTCTGCTCCTAGGGCTTTTCCAAACGGAGTCGCTGCTGTAAGAGGGACTGGAAATAGAGGTCTCCCCACGGAAAGAACCCGCTCCAGCAGCCCGTGCAGCACGTGCCCGTCTGGCCTGACCCTACCAGACACCTAGATAAGGTGCCACCGAGCAGTGACATTGCAGCTATAGGAAAACGGGTTTTCCAGAAGTATCCGGCAGCTCCAGTCCAGCATTGACCAAGCCTTGCCACATAACACAGGTTGGGTTTTTCTTTTTTAACAAGTTTTTTTCCTGCCAGTGCTGGTGCACAGATTTTGGGCACACTTCTCTGGGCATATCGGAGCCATGTGCATAGTCCTTGCTAAAACCCATGCTAAATCCCTGTGTTAAAACATAGGAAAGACGGGCGGGTTGACAACAAGAGAGCAGAACTCGGTGCACATTTGAATTACTACTCGGGATTATAAAAAAGGGGAAGTAAGAAAAGACAATTCCTCTTGGCCTCGGTTTCTTTCCTGATTTAGCTGATTTGCCCCACAAAATTTAGCTGATTTGTCCTTCCAGGGCCACGTGAGGAGCGTTGCCAGCACCCGGCGCCAAGGGCCAAGCCGGAGTCAGGCCCTGCTGGAGCGGGAGCCGTTCCTGCTGCCGGAGCAGCTTGCAGAGCTGTGTCTGGGGGAGCTTTTCCCGGGATTTGGGTGAAAAGGGGAAAGTCAAAGGTCTCGGTGTGGGTTTTGCTTCCCCATGTCGCGGCTGTGCCCGGTCCCTCGCACGCTTTGAAGGCAGCTTTGGGCAACTTGTGAACGCGATGCTGTGGGCAGCAGCATCACGGATCTCACCGTGCCAGACGAGCCGAGAGCGTCAGCACAAAAACGAGCGGTAACGATAACCAACCCCGGAGCCCCGTGCTCTACGGGAGCGGCAACGCGCCTCCAAAAACCCTAAAAGCGGCGTCGGAACGCAGCCTCCTCCCTGGGCAAGCCCGAGGGCAGCTTTGGCCAGTGGAAGGGGGGAAACGCTGCTCCGGGCACGCGGTGCGAGTGATGGGCACCTCCGCGCCGCCCCGGGGAGCCGGGATGCCCAGACCTGCTGCACGAGCTGCAAAGACACCAAACCAGCGAAAACAGCAAAAAAAAACCCATGGCCGGAGGGGCTGTTACCTCTGCCAGGGCAAGGGCAGACGGGGAGGCTCCTGCTCAGCCGCGGAGCTCGGGGTGGGATGTGCAAAAACACCGGAGCCTGCAAGGACTTGAAATGAGGTTGCTGCTAGCCCTGGCTTTCACGGAACGCAAGTCAGCAGCCCAAATGCACGTAGATAATCATTTAAAAACCCAGTGCGAGGAATCTTTCTGCACCGAGTGTTGAGCAAATCGAGCTGAACGTTTTGGGTTTAGCAACAGCAGCTGCTGGAGCAGTTTTGCAGCCACAGGGAGCTCTGGCCCCCAAAACAGGTGCAAGGCAGAGCTCAACGTGGAGACGTCCCTGCACGGAGCACAAGGGGCTCCGGCCCCTGCACCCGCCCTGTCCTCACCCTCGGGCACCGACCACCACCCGCGGTGGCCGCGGGGCCCTCGGACACGAGCACCGCGTCGGGCGTTTCCATTCTTTCTTTTTTTCTCTTTTCCTTCCTCATTTCGTGTCTCGCATGGCGGTCTGAGTCAGCCCCCTTCCAGGAGAGCTGGGTGGCTTTGGCAAACAGGCGAAAATCAGCAAAAATCTTTTCCTGCGGTTTTCTTGCCCCGCCGCGGTCAGCATTCGCTCCCGAGGCTGCAGCATCCCGTTGCATTGACTTGGCTGCAGCGGTCTTGGCACCTCAGAGCTGTCTGATGGATCAAAAATGACGGATCTGAGATATTTACAGCGTCTTCCAAAGGTCCTAATGGACTCCAGGAGCTGGGAATGCCTGTGCAGGCTGCGCTCCCTGCCTTGAACTGCAGTTTCCTTAGGTTGCTGCGAGGCTCCTTAGGCTTTGCTCCTGCCAAAAGGCATTTAGCTCTTCACCAACTTTATGTTGCATTCAAAAAGATACAGAAAAACAAAGTGGCATGAGACCATCTTCAAAGAGGCGCTGCCTTTTCACAACATAAAGAGTCGAAGCTCTCACATGATACAGCTGGTTGTGCAATTACTGCAAAGATCAGCACTGGATACAGACAACGTGCGCCCAGCGTGACAACAGGAACCCAAAAAAGCAGCTGAATGGAAAAGTCCGGGCTGATTTGCTGTTAATTGGACAGTCCTGGCTCAGGTGAAGAAAATAATCATTTGAAAATGAAAATGCCAGCTCCTAGGAGGAAGATATTAAAGCCAAATGTGGATCAGACCCTCTGGGCACCAGAAAATTACTACTGCTGGTCACATCCTTTCCTTAAGAAGGAACATGTGTGGATGGAAAAATCCTTTTGTTTCTCTGTTTAGAATTTACTTATTTACATTAGGTTTTTGCCATGCACTTCTCATGTTGCTCAGGAAAAGCCAGAGGTCTGGCACAACTCAGTTCAGAAAGTCTGCAAGCCTCAACCCCCCCAGCTTGTTTTAGTCTCCTAATACTTCAAATTAAATCATGGAAAACTTAACCTAAATCCACCTGCCTTTCTTCTGGGGTCTTACAGAGCTTCTGAGCAGGCGCTATCACCACCGAGCAAAGGTTAAACAGGTTTTGTCTGTCTTATTTGCTAGGGCGGAATTGAGAGACCCTCCTGCACCCAAGTCAAATAGGATAAAGGCAAAACCTTGCAAAATAGTCTTTCTTCTTGTTGTCAGGGCTAAATTCTGCCTGTTTTTCCTCCCTGCCTCCTGGGCAAAACCCCTTTCACGCCTGGCCGTAGACTTGCGGCCGCTTGGGTTGCAGATGCAGCCCATGGGCTGTTGCATCAGGAGGAAAGAGCAGAGCCGGCCCGTGGCCCCGGGGCTGCTGGAAACGTGTCCAGACACAGAGCACTGCGGCTCCTTCCCCCAAAACGAACGTGGGCTCCCCTCTGCAGAGCCCCTTTTTGCAGGAAAAGCCCCTTTCCCAGCGCAGCACGAGGAGGCCGTTGGGCGCACCGCGCTCACGGGGTGGGACAACCCGGCCTTTTTGCTAGAATTCCCTGCAGCAACGGGATTTACTGCCAATATCAATGACTAAAGCACTGCGTGTTGCGGCCTGATCGCTGCCTGCGCCCTGGGAAAAGCTCCGGCCCGGCTGCCGGAGCGGCTCTGCGGGCTCGCGCGGTTGGCGCGGGATGCTTTGATTTGATTTCCCTGGCCCTTATTAAACGAATTCCAAGCGTTTTGCGGCGTCACACCCCGTGCCCCGCGCCGCAGCCCCGACAGGCCCAGGGGAAAATCGTCTCTCACCCGGCACCGAGGAGCGCAGAGATGAAAGTGGGGGTTAATGAATCTCCAGGACGGATAACTCCGGATTCCGCACGGAAAGGGGGCGTGGGGGGGGATGAGGAACCGCAGGCAATTATCCAAGGAGAAAAGGCTGTCCAGGAAGGGGGCTCTGGATCCGGGGTGTGTTGGGAAGCAGCAGTCGTTTTGGAGGGGCTGCTGGAGCCCCGAGAAGGGAGGATGACAAGACAAGTGCTTTGACTGCAGCGAGGGCAGGTTTAGTCCCTGCCATCCAAGCCGGGCAGGGAAGGGGCTTCCTTTGGTTTTTGCCTTTGCTTCTATTCCCCAAAAAGTCCCTCCTGGCTGCCGGGAGGCAGCAGGCACTTGCAAGCCGTTTTGCTTGCAAGTGCTGCGGAGACACAGGGCGGATGGGGAGCAGGAGAGGGATTTGGGATTAACCCAGGCACTCGGAATGCCAACGAGGCTCCGCTCCCCACATGCAGCAGCTCTGGACAAGGCTGCAGGCCCTGCTGGGGGGATTTGGCTCCAGGGACACCGTGGGGTCTTCCTGCAGGTGTCACAAGCCAGGGGGATGTGGGATCCTGGTGCCCGGATGAGCAGAGGTTTTGCAGGGCTGATGGGGACGAGCAAAGGGAAGGAGGAGCCGGTTGCCTCTGTTTCCTCCCCGAACTCCGGGTTTTGCGGAGACGCATCCCAGCTGGAACATGCTGAGAACATCTCCAGGTGTCCCAGGCAAGCAACGCGGGAATGGGCATCCCATGGGAGCCAGGCGCGGAGCTGCCTCCCAGCGCCCTCCTGCAATGGGACATTGGGCCTCGGGGGACCCTGCGGAGCTGGAGCCAGCGCCAGGAGCCACCACGGAAGCCTGGGCCGTGCTCCAGCTTCCCGACAGCCCCACGAGCAGAGCAAATATTGGCTCCCGAACGGGAGCTGCTGCCCGCCGAGCGCATCAGCAGAAGGGATGTTTGCAACGTGTCACATTCACATGGTCACATCAGGAATAATGCGGAGCTTCCCGTTCAAGCAGCAGATGTTAGCACCAGATCAAGGAAAAAGGCTGCTGCGACCCGTCACTAAGATCTCTTTGGCCTTCCCAGGTGACTCCACAAGTCAGGAGAGAACACGGTGTGAATTACAGCAAAATTGTTAACAGATATTTGTTTCTTTTGGGTGGCAGCTTGAGGTTAAAAGAAAACATTTTCTCCATAAAGGAAAAATGAACCAATAATAAACAGCTATGCATCAATCATGTATTACATCATGTCTGCAAAAACACCCGAAACATGTCCAGAAGTGGGTGTGATGTCATCTTGTAAAAAGCAGATCCCACTAATTGCTGGATTTTGAATCTACCCAAACTCAGTACTGAATGTTGTAGATGAGACACTGGCTTCTGATGGGTGGAAAAGGGAATTTTATCCACAGCTCATGGACCTCATGTTGCTAAATGCCAATGGCAACAATCCCGTTGCCAGAGGTCCTGTGTGGATGGCTGCTGCCCGAAGAGGTGCCTCCAGGAAGAAGGGATGGGAATTCCCTGCTGGAAGCCCTCATGCAGGACGGACACGCCGCGTGCCACAGCCGGGACAACCTGGCGATGGGGCCGCATCCCTGGTCTCCACGTACCGTGCCGGGAAGTTGGGCACCTCTTCCTGCAGGAGCATCCGCTTCGTCCTGTTTTGGGGGGCCACACGGATAAGGTGACACTCGGGATCACTGCAACCACGGATCCTTCATGTCCTGTGTCACCTGCTCCACGTCACCTGCTCCCTGCCTGGTCACTCATTCCCAGCAGGAGCAAAGCAACGTGCAGACTCCCTTAGGACAGCTCCTTCTCCATGCCCAGACAGCCTAATGCTTTAAGGGAACAGTCCTGCTCCTGCTCCCAGTTAATACACCCCAAGTCTACCTTTTTGCAGCCAAGGAGAAAGAATAAATATTTTCTTTTTCTTTTGCAAAAACAGAAGGAATCTGACCAGGGTCATCATCTCATGTGGGTAAATGTTCAGCACGATAAGAGTTGCAAAGAGGTATCTGCAGGGAAGGCCTCAGGAATCCCGACTGGGCTGGTGTGAGGGAACACACCAAATCTCTGCAGTTTATGGCCCAGACTGGTAAAGCCTCCTCAAACCAAGGTGACAGCGGCAGGTAGAGCAGTAAATAGATAATGTGACCCTGGCAGCTGTCACGAAAAGCAAGTGTAGAAGCTGTGGAAAACCTTACCCATGAGGTTGGGTAAAACTTACCCACTCAGGGGCTTTTCGTGAAGATAAAGCAGAGTTAATTTTATCAACACTGTTGTTATCAGGGCTGAGGTGGATGAAAATCAAACATTAAGGGTCAGTCTCTGTCCTTTACCTCCTCAGCAGTAAAATGAAGAAATAAATAAAACAATCAAGCATGGCAGAACTGTGAAGTTCTCCACGGTTGCTCAGCCTGCTCTGACCCCCTTGGGCAGATCTCCGCTCACATCTTTACGTCTTGGAAAGATCTCTGGAGATTTCACAGTGATCGTCCACAGTCTTTCCTGAAACCCCAGAAAGATTTTGCTAAATAAAACTCTTTTGGTAATATATAAACAGGGAGGCTGCTGAGGCCTATGAGGTTTCTCCTCACTGGGCAGCCCCAGCTCCCTCGGGCTTTTCCCCAGGGCTCTGCTGCTCTGTCTGCTCCCCTGGTTGGGGAAGTGAATTTTGTGCTTGTGCTACCAAGTTCTTGGTGTTTCACCCCAATCAGGCTGACAAGATCTTCCTTTAGGAACTGTTGAGAAAAGAAGTGGTGCTTGAGAGCACTTGAATGAGAGCACTGCATGCAGGCTGGTGAGCACAAGGAGCGGGGATTTGCTCACGACCTGCCTCTGTGTTACCTGTCTCTCCGCTGGCATTTTGCTCCCCGGTGAAGTGAAACGCACATCTGCTGCAGAACAGCCCGAGCCGTGATGAAAGAGTCTGCAACGGGAATGGAGCCTTAGTTAGGTATTAATAGAGCACGGATTATTTTTAACAAGTGAATATATCTGCCTACCAAGGGGAAACAGGACCGATAACTGTGTCTGCTGGCTGGTCCTTTGTGTCCGAGAGAAAGCAGCACCTGCAGAGTCACCCCGGGTGCCTCCGGGGTGACAGGGCCCTCAGGACCTGAGTTCTCCATGGGTTCTCATGGCAGGATAAACTTCCCTGGGTGAAATGAATGTGCTTGGACTTGTTCTTACAGTGGGTAAAAACACCGGATTAACAGCGAGTCCCTGCTGGAACTGCTTTCCGTGTCATCTAACTCCTGCAGATTTAAGAGGAGGGAGGAACTACCTGAGCAAACGAGAGCTGGAGAAACTGAAAAAAAATAAGATTTCCTTGCATGAGACGCTCCATTGCATGGAGCACGTTGTGTCCTCCTTCTCCCCAGCTCGGGGACGTCCCGCGCCGGGAATTCTGCGCCCTGCGGATGATGCAACGACCGCGCAGCCCTTGCGCCATGCGGCCAAGGAGCCCGGGCTGCTCCGGAGCTGACATCTGCTGGGACCCGACAGCCACTGCACGTCTTACTACATCCCAGCGCGGGTTGCATCAGCCCGGGGATTTGAATAACGGGGGGGAAATCGCCTGCAAATGCAAGCACTGGGTTTTTCGAGGTATTTTTGCTGCTTTTGTATTCCTTGTATGAGCAATGCGACCTTTCCTTGTCAGAACCGATGCCTCACCCCATCTTTCTGGGGTTTCTTTTTACTCACTTGTTTTCTAGCTAGTTCACCTTATTCTTTACCCTTCTGTCTGGAAATGACAAAGTGGATTTAGAGACATGTGGGGGTTGTGAATGGGGCTGAATCCCCCCCAGTTCTGCACTTTGGACCCAACCTTCCTGCAAAATCCTGGCCTTGGATCAGGGGATGCAGGGACGTGAGAATGATACAGGCATTTAAAAGGAGTATCTCCACATCATCTTACAACATAAATAAGCAGAAAAATATTTAAACACATTTAGAGATGAAATGGGAAAACAGCAAAAGAAACTGATGATTTGAAACAAACAAAACAAATAAGTTATACTCGATATCAGCCAGACTATATCCCTGATATTGTGAACCTCACTGCTTTACACATTGAAGATTAAGCATCTCCAAAGAAGCTTAGGTAGCCTAATTAATGACTCACTAGCCTAATTAATGAAGGTCTTAGTGCTTTCTCCAGAGACGGATGTGACTGTGTTTTGTTGCCCGACCGGCTTTGGCAGAAGGAATAGGAAAAAGCAGGATAGATGTGACGGCAATCCAAGATTTCTGCTTCCTCATTGCCATTCTGGGAATCGGCACCCTGTCTCCAGCAGATTCGTGGGGGACAACGTGACAGGAAGATGTGGCAATAGATGGGCTGAGACCCTGCATGGGTGTTGGAGGGTTTTCACCAGGAGCAGCTTTAAGGCTGGGCTGGTAAATAAGAGCCATGGCTCGGTGACACCAAGGACACCCGACGCACTAGAAATAGCAGCGCCAAAGCTGGTCGGATGGCAAGCGGAGGCAAAGAGTGTCCCTGCAGGAATCTGTGTGACACGGGGCTTGAAAAGGGACAGGCAAAATAAAGCAGCACAGAACAGAACCCAGATGCACAGGGTGATTTATCCAGCATGTGAAGGAGCTCTGGGGAAAGGCTGGCTGTTTGAACAGTGTTAAAACACCAGTTCTCCCCAAAGCCCTGGCCTCCTGTGCTTGCTCATGTCCGTCTGCATGCGTGCATGCTTCCTATCGGTTATTGAAGCCTTTAGTTGGAAAAAAATAAAAATAAAATGTGGATTCTGGTGCTTACCAGCATGGTGGTAAAGCTGAAAGGCGCTTTCAGTGGTCGGTGGCCACAGGCCTTTCTCACGTGGCAGCTGCCCTGGGGGAACAGCTGAAATAACTGAGCAGGCTGATGCTGCCTGTGAAAAATGACTGTGTTTTCAGCACTATCTTCCCCATCAGCCTGCTGTGACACCCACGAGTAAAGCATTGCAGCTGGAAATGTCCATCCGTATTTCCTATTTAGTATCTGCTGGATGAACACAGGTACCTGCACCTCTCGGTCCTGCCTTTTCCACTACGAGTAAAATCATTTAAAATGGACTAAATACAGCCAGGCTGGGGCAGGCTGCAGGCACAGAAATGTGGTAATGAAGAACCCTGATGTTAAAACCAGACTATTTATTATTTGGGCATTAGATGTTGATTTTTTGCTGATTCACAGAGAATTTGTCGCTTCAAGCGTGGCAATTAGATGGATTTAGATTGATGTCCCCTGTGATCTCTAGCTGAATAAAGCCACACTCTGTACTTCCCTCCAAGGAAGCCTCTGCCTTCCTCTGCTTCCGAGACATTAAAACACCGATTTCGAAACAGAAAATACAGGAAGCAAATCGGGTGGCCGTGAGATGCTATCGGCTCCTGGCTGGAGCCCAGGGCTGTCCCTGCGGCTGCTCCTTGCTCTGATTCAGGTGCTGCCGGCATCAGCGGTGGCCGAGGGGCCTCTGCTGGCCTGAGCACAGCCAGGCGCAATTCCCATTTTTCCAGAACTAGGGATTGTTTTCCGAGCGAGCCTTAGCTATGCACATCGCCCAGGCTCTTGGTGCTGTTCCTCTTCGGGGATAAGAGGCTATGAAACGCAGTCACCAAAGGCTGGGGGGCACTTTTGGCCCCTCTGAAGAGCAGTGCAAACTGCTCGTGCTTTTCTCCTCCCCGTTTTGTATGTGCAGAGCAGGAAAACCTTGGCCTGAACCCGGAGGAGACCGAGGGACCTGGTTTCTGATTTGTCACCTGAAGTTTTCCTGCTTGAGGTATATATCCCACACCCAGGAAAAGTTATTTTTCTCTAATTTATTATGTCCTGACATGGCAGAGGGCAAACACACTACCCATGGCCCTGGGCTTGCTGAATCAAGCTGTTCTATTCTACTCTTAATTTTATTACCCTCTTTCTCTATAGACAGACTGTATTGCAGTGGTCTAACACATCATCTCTTCCTAGAATCACAATGCATTTTTGCATTGATTTAGTTACTGTGCTGTCAGCATGTTGTCCTGCTTAATCTGTTTCATTAATTCCTTCCTTGCTACTAGCTTCAGAATGCATTAACATGGGAAAAATAAATCAAGTGTTTGAGCACAAAGGAGACCTATGGGAAAAAGCTTTTGAGCCTTTTCTGAGGCTTCCATGCCTGTTATTCTTTACTTTGCTGATACAGCTAGATTTGCCATCCTGTTGAACGAGCATAGTCCAGACGGTAAAAAATAACAAAGTTGAACCCACGTGGGCTTTGTATAGGTCAGAACTGGAGATGGGCTGCCAGATACAACAGCACAGGACATCGCAGAGCAGGAGAATGAAATGTGCCAGCACTGGCAGAGCCAAGCTTATGCTATGTTCCTTATCAGCAAAACCCCCAAATGAAGCAGAAACAAAATCTGAAACAAAACAAACGTTATATTGTGAAGACATCTGTGCATGGGAACGTGTGTGTTTGAACTCAGCCGTGTTTTTGGGTGCACATCTGTCTGCCAGCTGGGTGGATGTTTGTGTGAATGTATAGGAATACATCCGAGACCGCTGTGTGGGAATGTGGAGTGGCCCTGGGCTTGTTCAGGGTGACATAAAGCCTGGGAAAAGCGCTTGCCTACCTTCTAAGTTAGTTTTGGAGTCATAAATTTAGATCTTGGGGCATTGGCACCTTCACAACACAGCCCTTCACCTCATCTACACTGTCAAGGTTTTCACCAGATCCATTCCAGGAAGATGCATCTTTGAATATCTACCATCACTTACACCATGGTGGAGCAAGGGAATATTTCTCCGTGAGAAGTTCATGCCCTGATCCATGCTTACATTGTGCTTTGTGTTTTCAAAGGGGAATGCAAAGTTTTCTTTGTCCTTTCTTCTCCTTTTTTTTCTTCTCATGAGCCATGTGAAACTAGATTCTGCGGTTCAAGAGATCAGAGAACTCGCACTAGGAATGTTCTGCCCCATGCAGTTCCCCATGCGGTGGCTAATTTCAAATGACCCTGAACATCTGAAACTGTACTTGGAAATATGGAAAGTAAAATTTTGAGAATGCAACTGGAGCTCTCAGCGCTTAAGATTTCGATCTCCTTGGTTATGGAAATGCCATGAACAACGAAAGCAGAGCTGAAAAGGCTAATGCGAAGGGGGGCAGACAGGGTGGATGTGGTGGAAGACTCCTTAGTCCTCCAGTAAACTGACTCCCATTGAAGACCTCACAAAGATGCAGTCTTTTTCATTTCAAAGTTCCTTCAAAAAGAAAATCCCGTGAAGATGTGGCCCAGGGGAACCAATGACCAAGCTGCTGTAATCATCAGGAGGGGATAGGTTTTCGCACGCCAGTTTTCTTTTTGAGGTTGAAGACCAAGAAGCAGCGGGAGGGCTGCTCAGACTGCATGTAGGGAATTTGGCAGGAATTCAACTTATGTCAACTGAGAACTGCCCCGTTCACTTGACCTGGCGCCTCCCTGGCTTTCCGTTCCCTTCCTGGGCAAAAAGGCTTGCACATTCCCACTTCAGTCGTAACCGCAATGTTTTCAGTGCTGCTCGACAAACTGGTGGTCAGGATGTACGTTGTTTGTAACTTCAAAATATTTTCCCAGCTTTTCCCCTCTCCCTTTGTGCTCTGAGGTTGTATTTCCAAGATCTGATCTTCCCGGGTAGGTGTCCAAAGCGTAGGAGGTGCCCTGCGATTTCCAGGGCCAGTACCTAAATATTTGGGTTAACAACGGTACTGGCATCGCTCTGGCTTTACTGGTGGTCACTCTTGATGGTTGGGATCAGGCCATGGGTTGGAAAGCGGTGAAAAGTGCTCTCTCCAGGCAACGGAGACTTCAGAGAAGACAAAATAATTGTACTTCTGCACTGGGAGAAGTAACTGTAGGATGTAGTGGAATGAAAGGAGCTCAGTGCAAAGCTCTACTTAAACCTGAGCATTATTTACAGCTCCGCACCAGCTCTGTCCTCACAGACTGTGTTTCTACAACAGTTTGGAAACCCAGGCTCAGCGTCAGCAGGAAACGATGTGTGAAAACCCAAGTAATGGTTATTCCATCCCCATGACGGAGGGATGGCTGTCGCACCGTCACCCGGTGCGATCTCCCAGCACCCAAAGTCTCCTTGCAGCTCCCAAAACCTCAAGTTTTTGTGAGACTCACATGGGAAAACCCGCGTCCCCCAAACTTCGTGGCTGAAAACGCTCCACGGCGGGAGGCCGGATGGAAACTCACCTTTTGCCCGGCGATTTCAGCCAGCCGTTTGTTCCTGGCCCTCCATAAGGCTGGCTCCCCGGGGCGTCCATTTTGCGCGTGTGGGGCAAGGGGGCCATTTTGTGGGGGGGCGGCAAGGGGGCCATTTTGTGTGCGCGTGGGGCAGGGGGGCCATTTTGTGGGTCCCACGGCCTACCGGGGGGGAACAAACAGAAACATGAGGCAAAATGGGGTCCAGCGGCGGCGGACGAGGGGGCGCCGGGCTGATGCCTCCCGGGGCCTCGCGGCTTTGGTGGCGGTGCCGGGGCCACGGGCAGGCGCTGCCCCCGGGGGCGCTGCGGGCGGATCCCGCCGCGCCTGCAGAGGGCGGCCGCGGCCGGGACGCTGCGGCGGGAGGGCGGCCCGCGCGGCCTGGGAAGCCGCGGGCCGAGGCGGGCGCCGCTGCCGGCGCCGCGAGCGCGGCCTCCGCCGGCCATGGGGAAGAAGGGGAAGCGCGACAAGAAGGGCAAGGGGGCCGAGAAGACGGCGGCGAAGATGGAGAGGAAGGTGTCCCGCAGGGCCAGGAAGGAGGAGGTGAGGCGCGTCGCAGGGGGCAGGCGGGAGGGCCCCGTGGCCGGCGGCTCCACGGGGGGGTTCTGCGCTTCTCTGAGCCCAGGTGTCACCGAAAACCGGGAAAAAAAAAATCCTCTCAACACCGATGTAGTGTTAAGAAACGGACTGGCTTTATTGCAGCGCTGGGTGCGCGGGGGATGGCTCCACCTATCGTGCACACCTAAGGTGCGCTTGCTGAAACTTTTATTTCTCTATTATCTACAATGCATTAAACTCTAGGACTAATCATACACATTTATCCCATTTCCCAGATCTAATTACCATCTAGCCCACTCCCTGTGCCCCCTGTCCGTTTGGTGGTCTCTGGTGGCTTTTGAGACCCGCGGTGGTCGTCTTGCCGTGTCCCCTCGATGACGACCCTGAACTCACTTCCATACGTGGCCCCATTCGGGCTCAGGGGCCCTGTTCTGGGCCTGCTGCCCCATTCCAGACAGTTCTGTGAAGATACGGTGGTCCTTGGCTTCATCTTCAACGGGTCTTTGCTGTTTTGTCCATATCCCCTCGTGATGTCCCAGGAACATCTGCTGTTTTGTCTGGATTTTCTGGCGACAACACATCTTTGGGTGCATTCTCTTCTGGGGTTTCTCGTAACAGAGAAGGGGGAAAGGCAGCTGGGGCCCTGGGCTTCGTCTCCATCCTCCCTCTGCCCTTGGGGGAAAGGGGATTGTTTTTGCCCTTGCTAAAGCAGGGCCCTGCGCTCGCTCGTGGGAGCGGAGCAGGCGGGAACGCGGTGTCACCCGCCTTCCCTGCACTTTCCTGGCGCCGCGACACGTGTCCCCTGGCTGCAGGGACGAAAATCCCAGGTTTGGGGCAATCTGTGCTCCAGCCACGCTGCCCTGATCCCGAGCCGAGGTCTGGAGCGTGGGCTTGCAGGACAGGCCTGGGATCAGGAGAGCGGAAACTCCCCCTAGCTGCAAACGGCCTTGTGCAACTTCATCACCATGTGGATGGGATTTAGTTTAATTTATGGAAGTTGAAAGAGAATTGAAGTGATACATGCAGTTTTCTCTCCAAATAAAGTATGAGCTGGGAGTAGGAAAACATTTCCCTTCCCATTCCACTGGCAGGGAAGAGGACAGGTTAGACTGTAACATGTAGCTGTCTGTTATTTCGTATGGTTTAAGTGATAGCTGTGTATTTGCTGGTTTGTGTTGTGTTTCCTGCAGGAATAGCTGCTGGAATAGCAGGTGTTCACCAGAAGCACCTTGCTTGCCTTCGGCTTGGAGCTCTTCTAAGCACTTGTCAGTGGAAGACCAATTTCTAAAGCATATGTGGAAGCCCATTCTGTCCCTATCTTACTGTTGAATGAAGCGAACTTAAGCAGCCAGTTCACTTTTTTCTTCTTCTTTAAGGGGGTTTTGTGAGAATGAGTGCTTGTTTCAGCAGTGTACAAGTGACTCTGTGCATGTCAACAGATTCATATCTGCCTCTCTATTTCCAGGAGGATCTTGAAGCCCTCATAGCTGAATTCCAGAGTTTAGATGCTAAAAAGACCCAAGTAATTGAGACATCCTGCCCACCCCCTTCCCCCAGGTAAGAGATTGTATGAGACTTTGGACATAGCTCATATGGCTGTTGTTAGCGCTGTTAATGAAAGTTATCTGTGTGACCTTATTTCCTGAGAATGTTTCCTGTCTGGCTGCACTAATTTCTGAATTCATAAAATACCTGGTAAATTGAATCTCTGGTTAAGAGAGGCACTAAAAGCATTTCACACCTTAACATCACTTTTTTAACATCCATCACCCCACTAAAAAGAAGCAAAGCAGAGTTAGCTTTTAGCGGGAGAATAAAAGTTTTCAGGAGAATAAAAGAACATTTGGATCTAGACTAGAAAGTTGGAGAGGCTCAAAGGGTAAAAAATGTGTCAGGAGATACATGACACTGTAACCCACGCACTGATGGATTCTGTATTTCTGGTTGCTGTGTCTTGTTATAAGCCCTTTTCTGTAATACCCCTTGTCCCCTGTGCATAGGGGGACAGGTCAATACTCTCCTGTCCATCTCCAGCACGTTACAATGGTCAGTTGCTGCTTTGTCCCAAGGAGGCAGGGACCTGTCCCCACATGGTGCACAGCCCTGGCGATCTGCAGACAGGTGGAGAGCGGTGGTGTTTGCAGCAGGATGACGCAGATACGTTGATACAGACAGCACAGTTCTCCCCATAGTTATGCGTCCTCATAAAACTAATTTTTGTTCTTGACACGCCAGCATTAAAATTCAATAGCTCACGTCAGAAGGCATGTTAAATGGCAATGTAACGTGTGCTCCTAAAATAGGATAAGATTTCAGACGATGTCAAATTAATCTTGCTGGAAGTTTTAAAGAAGTTAATTTTGGGGGGAGTTTTTAGCCCTGGGGTGAATACCACAACCTAGTGTAGCTGATGGAGAGACCTTTGAGGCTGGGGAGCAGAGGGGCTGTAGCACAGTCTGTGTTCAAGACTGCTGAGTTTTACAGGATTGTTGTTACAAGATTGTTATCTTGTTGTCTGGACCTATCTCTTTTTCTTTTGCAGGCTGAATGGCTCCTTGTCTGCTCACCCTGAGAAGGATGAGTTGATCCTTTTTGGAGGTGAATATTTCAATGGCCAAAAAGTAATGTATACTTCCATTTTTCTTTATTCTGCCCCTCTCTTAACTGTAATTTGCATGAGTCTCATTTGAAATGAGGATTCAAAGCAGCAGTCATAAAATATGTATTTGTCCCTGAATGAGAGCAAAATAGCCTTTTAATTCCACAGTGATACTGTCTCATGCCTGAACAGTTGGCAGGAAGGAGACACGCTAGAACCTATTAAGGAGTCAGAGTGATTGTCTCGGCATCAATATTTCAGGGCCCCATAATTTCTCCAGACTTAATAGTAGCCATATCTGCCCCTCATCTTTGATAACTATTGAAGAATCCCTATCTTCTACCTCTGAAAACAAGATATTTCTGCAGCTTAACAACTGGCAAGGCACAGTTTGCCTTGGAGATGTGTATGGTAGCAAAGCTGTGTGCAGGCTCTTGTTCCTAAATTTATTGCAAGTGCTTATTGTGCTTCTGGAAACAAACTGTTCTCTCTAACCCGGAGAAGTTGTGCATATTCTAGCCTGAAAACTGAAGCCTGCTGAAGATATTTAGGAACGTCTCATGTGATACACTGAATAAATTCTGCTTGCATCATTACCATAAGGTGTTTCTGTTTCTGGAGTTGAGCAGCGCCTTAGATAGCTTTAACTTCTACACCTGTGTTAAGCTTCAGCTTCGCAAGTCTTCATATCTCAGGTTGACTTGGGCTTTACCTCAGGTTTGGGAAGGAACAGCCTAGTTTGGGATTCATGCTGGGAAAGTTGCTGACTCCTCGTCTGATGGAGGAGCCTGTCGACCCCCTTCCCTGCCTTATGGAGGCAGTTGAACCTCTACTTTGCAAAGCTGGCGCTGGGCATCTTCTCCCTTAACACACAGGTGACCTTTGGAGGGCCCTGAGGTTGGGCAGAGTGATCCCGTTGAGTGGAGAGCTCAGGTGATGTGTGTTTTCCTTTCCTTTCTAACAGACGTACCTGTATAATGAACTGTATGTTTACAACATCCGGAAGAACAGCTGGACTAAAGTAGAGGTCCCCAACCCACCGCCGAGGCGATGCGCTCACCAGGTAAAGCATTTGGAATTGTGCAGACACTGCCCTGAAGACAGATGGGAATTGTCCTGGCTTCTCGTGGACTCTAGCTTCCTCACATCCTCCTTGTCATGGGTTGGCAACAGTGTCACCAGAGCTCTTGTGCAGGGCTGGGGACAAAGCCTGTCCAGGCTGCTTGTGCTCTCTGATTACTGAGTGGCCTCTGGAAGTGCCAAGTGGTAGAATCAGGATTTGGGATTCTTGTAGCTGGGGGTTCACCTGGTGTTAAGCAAAACTGATGGAGGGAAGCTCATCTTCTGAAGATGGACTGCCTTGCTGTGCTATGTGGGGACCAGCCCAATCATCCCTAATCCCAGGATGGCACTGGATTTAAATTTTTTAATTCTAAAAATCTTGGTCAGGATGTAACTGGGAAGTTGATTGAAGTGCTAGGAATGGCTGTGTTGCCACACGTGATTATTTTTTGATGATCTGTGTCTATAGGCATTACACATGCTGCCACTCCAGCAATCAGAAAGGTCCATCAGTGCCCGGCTTCCTCCGGGAAGGGTCATACACCCCTGCCATGCTGCACCTATGTGCTAATCTTGCTCAGAATCCCAGGTGCCTCCATGGATTGAAAGGCTCCTACTGGTTGCCTGAAAGCTTAAAATCATCAATTTCCCTAAGGAGACCAAAAATGGGAGTATTTGTTTACTTGAGTGAAAAGGTTACTTTGCTGATAGGGAGTTAAGTGGCCCTTGTTCGTGTGTTGGTAGCCAGCAGGTGGCTGTAGAGCAGCTGCATCTGAACTGAGCAGGCAGGCTCTACTCTGGGCAGTTGCAGTTAGGTTGTAACAGAAATAATATGAGAAACCTATATAAGGAGTTCTGCTTCGGCAGTAAATTTTCTGTTGGATGACTGTTCAGCACCCTTAAGTGGTTTGTTCTCTTCCCTCTGACTTTCTTTTTAACCTATGTTCCTTGTGAGCAAAAAGGTAAACAAAAATGTGTCTGGGGGTTGGTATGCGTGTGTTTGCAGTCTCATTTCTCATCTCTGGTCTGTGACCCAGGATCCTTCCCTTGGATTGCCCTGGCTGCTTCATTGCATCAGTTCAGTAGAGTTGAAGTGTGACTAGCCATGGGCCCGTGTTGTCTGTTGTCTGAGGAGAGAAAAAGGCTTGGTTGTATGATGGATTTGGAGCCAGCTCTCCAAAAGGTCACACACAACTATAAGCAGGTGTTGTATGCACTTGCACCTAAGTTTTAAAGCTAGATAGCCATGAAAATTGGGCACATATCTACTTTGGTTGAGGAGCTTCACGTTCCCCCAAATTCTTCTTGCAAACACGCCCAGTCTTTTCTCATGTGTTTAATCCTTGCATGTATAGGCTGGTTTGTGTCAGGACATGGGTACCTGTCTGATACTAAAATCTCCTCCTGGCTGTTTGCAGGGTTAGAGAAGATATGAAGCCCTTCTCAAGAAAGAGATTATCCCAATTTTGGTCTGTGATAGGAATTCTGGAAAAATATGTATGAAATACAATGTAACAACCTCAAGAGGTTCAGACATGGAATGAACTTAGACATTTGCTCAGATTCCTGTTGGGGATTCCTGTCTTTTTTCCTCTTGGTTCCTATGCAGATAATTTCAATTAAATGGAGTCTTGGTCTTCTCTCCCTGCCTGTTAACTGTGAACTCCTCTACCGGCAGGGTATTTTGGTGCTGCTCCTTGCAAAAATAATGAGTAAAACAAATCCTTTTAACACTCTTTGATACTTGCCTTGGACAAAGCGTTGGCAATTTCCTCTTGTCCAAATGGTGCACGTTCCCTTCTGTGCTTGATTTTATTTATTTTATTCAAGTTTTATTTATTCCAAGGTAGAAGCAATGCTTTTCACGCTTTGGGAAGGTTCAGGTTTTGACTAGTGCTATAGCTTGGCTTCTGTGCCAGTTATTATTTTATAATCTACAAAGTGGATATATGAATGTATAAAGGGGATTTGTGCAGTGCCCAACATCCTTTTACAAGCAAATCCCCCTCTCCATTACTGTGCCTGCCCTGTGGTGGGACATTACCTGTGTCTGAGAGGCAGGAATGTCCTTTTCCTGCGCATGGCTTGGAGTTCCTCACCACCAGGATGACATCTGCAAGGTGCTATTTACGTGATTAAAGGGCGAGTAAATCGTTCCCAAACCTTAGCTCTGTAGAGCTTCCCCTTCTGCTGAAGAGAGATTTGAAATATTATTACTACAGTGAATCCCAGCAAACCTTCCCAGTAAACCCTGTTGGGTTCATCTCGGAGTTGGGAAGAACCCAGCTCCTTGGCTGGTTTTCCCTTGCTATAGGGAAGATGTGCTAAATAATGAGGAACTTTACAGTTAAAATTCCCCTTCCCCCAGCCCGAGAGCTGCTGCTTGTCTGCTCTCTGGAGGCAGCTGTACGTGTGACTGATAAAGTTGTTCTGCCTCTGTGTTCTGAACTCTCTTCTGATCCAGCTCTTTGTTCTTGTCCTGGCAGGCAGCAGTGGTGCCCACAGGCGGTGGGCAGCTCTGGGTGTTTGGTGGAGAGTTTGCATCTCCCAACGGGGAGCAGTTTTACCACTACAAGGATCTCTGGGTCCTGCATTTGGCTACCAAGACCTGGGAGCAGATCAAGTAAGTGATGTGCGAGTTGAACAGTGTTGACCTCATGAGCAGCAGTGCTGGTAGGGCCCGACTTGGGTTCCTGGGATGGTCCTGTGATTTCCCAGCTCCCTGCCAGCAATCCCTTGAGCTCAGAGATGCCCGTGTTAGGAATGGCGGAGAGGACCTCCAGCAATAAGCGAAAGTGAGAGATGTGTTCTGAGTCTGCAAGGCCAAAGCTGTTTTGTTTAATAAATGATTTTTGGAGCGTGAGATTTTGGATCTTGGCTAGTTGAAGAAAAGAGTATCAAGAAAGGCAGTCTGTGCCCCAGCCAGGGCAAGTGTAGATGTACAACTTCAAGAGGGCCCTTGTTGCTTCATCTGTCTGAGCTTGTGCCTGGACTGTACAAGAACTTGAAGGGTCTCAGCCACTTTTACCACTGCTTGAGAAAACGGCTTTGGGATGAACAAGCAAATAAATCAGATTCTGCAAGAAAAAGATGCTAAAAATCCTGTTGATTCTTAGTAAGAATTAAGGAGCCTAAAAGTCTCTTGTGAGTCTGGCCTAAAGTCCTCTGCTAACACTGCCTTAACCTTTGGCTTGTAGGCTTTGCTACTCACATTTCTATTTCCATGAGAGAAAGAGAGATCTCTTTTTGATTACCTGGTAGACAGAGAGGCAGAGGATGTGGCTTTTGTTCCAACCCTGCCAAAGACCTTCTCTTGGACCTGGAGATTGTTTTGGCTGCAGGATTGGGCAGAGAACAACCATGGTGGGCTGAAACTCCAGTGTGCTGCAGAAAGCAGCGGCTTTTGAGCAATACTTGCTCATCAGCAGTTCACTCTGCATGATGGGGAGAGGCCTAAGTCACCTGGACTGGGTTTTTGCCCTACACACAAAGTGCGGGTGCCTGCGGGTGGACCTGTCTCTCTCAGCATAGTAGGTGAGAGGGTTTCTTAGGAGTGAGTTCTGCAGAGATGGAGCCCCTGCCTGTGCCTTGACACATGCCCCAGGCCACGCTGTGGATCCTGGAGCCTGTCTGCCTTTGGTCCCTCTCTGCAAAATGGGAGCATTGATATTGCTTCACAAGGGGGAATTTGGAGGTTTAATTTTGCTGACATTAATATAGCACTGAAGAAACTCCAGCGTGGAAGGTGAGGGGGTCCTATACAGACTGCTGGAGCCGATGTGCAGAAAAACCCTATGATTTCAGAACAGGCTAGATTAAAAGGATGTTTCACAGCACCTGGCAGCTGACCCTGATCCGGGGACTGTCCTTTTGGTACCCCTGGGAGGCTGAGGGAAGACTGTTTCAGTCCTAGGCGGCTGGTTCCTCTCTGTCAGTGTGGTTTTGGCTCCAGACCTGGCGGTGTTAATCTCATAACGGCTGTAATTTGTCATGCTACAGGAAGCCAGCTTTACTGCAGTGAGCCCTGCCTGACTGTGGGCAGTGGGGATGAGAGGAACTATCCAAACGGATGAAGGGCTCTTTAAGAGGTACAAGGATTAAGAAGACCTGTCACTGTGCAGGCTGATCTGCCTGTTGTTGTTAGGCAGGAGCTGATGTAAGGACTGTGACTGTACCCTTCCCAGGTCCCCCAGAATAACTGCCGACTCCCCTGCTCAGCCTCATCCAAATAAAGAGGGCAAAATTTAGATGTGTTCTGCCCCTACCAGTTTCATGAAAGCAGGCAGGAGGATGCGAGGGAGAGGAAGGGATGATTCCCCCGGAGTCCCTACTGAGAGGAAGGGTTGACGCTTTCCCAAACTCTGTTAGATCCCAGCAAATCCTTAGCAGAGAGCTGTGCTAAAACCCAGCTGCAGGGAGAGCGAGGGCGGGAGCCGACTCTTCATGAGCTGTTGGAGGATCCAGATGAAGCTGCATTAGCTCCACCACTGATGGCGCCAATTGTTCTCCTGGGCTTTGCAGATGCCTTGCTGTAGAGCTGATCTAGGGTTTTCCACTACTTAAATAAACTCTGTGGTGCCTGACATGCCTGGGAAGAGGAAACTGGGGAGTTGCGAGGCTCTGAGCAGCCCAGCAGACTAAACCATGTCCAGAGAGCTTGTTTCAAGGCTTGACGGATTGTTATGGGTAGTAAGGAGGCAGCTAGATTGGCAGCATGAGCTCCTAGACCCCGTGATGAGCTGAAGCAAGTGCTAGGTATCAATCTCTCCCAGCTACCCAGAGATACCCTCTATCCCTTGGCAATGACTGTCCCACGTCACCTTGGCAGCCACGCTGAAAGGATGCATTTGGAGACAGTGATAGTTCATTGTCTCTTAGATGAATGGATGGACATTTCCTAAATCCTCATCACAAATGATGTGGGTGGAATGGCCCTGAAGAGAAGATCTTTCTTTTTCTTCACTCGCAGCCCCATGGAGGATCAGTTCCACCGGGGGCATTCCGGGTGGTGTTGCATGGATGTCTGTTTTTGGCCATCCTGGCGTTTTTATCTAGTGTCCTGGTTCCAGTGTTGAATAAATGTGAGTGCATCTCCTCCCCATCCTCAGGCAGGGCTCCAAGAGCTGCATTAATGAGGCATCTGGCGGAGGAGGCTGGGAGGGGAAGTCTTTGTTTTAATGCTAACCTGACTGAGTGCGAAAATCAAGTTTCTGCTGCCTCTTTGCTTTTCCATATGGCATCTTGATTACAGTCTGCTGGAGAAGGGGAAGAGGAAAGGGCAGAAATGATTGTTGAGTTGTACAAGGGATTTTATTTTACTTGTTTTCTAACTATGTCGTAACTCATGTTGCGTTTCACTTCCATCAGTTCTTTGACCTTAACAGGGCAATGCCTGTCATTTTTTCCCCATAAATTTCTCATGTCTGTTGATGTCAAGCATCTGATGATGTTGGATTGCCATTAACATTTTAGAGTGATTGGTGACAATGGGCAGCTATAAGGCATGATCAAAGCAGTAACTCCACTTGCATCCACCTTGCATTTACCTTATATATGCTTGATTACTGTATATATTTGAGGCGCAGACTGGTATTGAGAAAACTCAAGAGTGTTTTGGGAAATATCATTTTAGTGCACATGATACAGCAACAACATAATTACTCTTTTGAGAAATGCTGGAATATGGAAAGAAGGATTTGGTTTCTGTAGCCCCCACGAGGTCACATGCACCCAGTGATTCAGGTTTGAATGTATTGGGCTGAGTTAGGTGAACAGCTAAGATGACCCTGAACTTGCAGTTCTAGGAAATCTAGTTATTCTGGTGCTAGAGCTTAGACTTCAAACAACTAAGCTGCCCTTCCTGGCTGCAGGTTCATGCGACAGGTCAGTGTGGTGCCGTAAGAGGCTTGGCTGTAAAATGCTTGAAGAGAAAACCATGAAGAGCCCTGTGCTGGGTCTGCAAAGGCTGGTGGGGAAATGAAGCTCCATGGTCTCCTAGCAGAGTGCACAGCGATCGCTGAACATGGCTGGCTGTTGGACAGATGGAAAAATTACAAGTAGCTGTGCTTGCCTGCATTTCTCCTGCACAAAGCCGGGCCAAATTCAACAAATCCCAGGCATTAGAAAACACCCCAGAAAGTGGTTTTGCCGACTTACTGGAACCGAGGTCCCGTTTGTGGGATGCCCAAGGTTGTCTCAGTGCATGAAGTGTTTGTCACCTTGCCTTAGAGCTAAGCAATATCTTAATCTAATAGCCGCTTTCCTTCCTAGAGGGAACATTCCCTGTCAGCCGTGTGGCCCAGTGCACTCCCTCCAAGAGAGACAGGGAGCGTTACACAGTGGGGCTGTGCCTAGGAGCCTGGCAGATCCCTCCTCTGTGCAGATTTGCCTACAGACCTCGATGGCTCCCTTCCCTGGGATGGAACTGGAATGCTAATGAGTGCCATAATACTCCTCTGAACCGTTTTGTGAGATGGGATGCTATAAATATTGCAGAGTAGCATTTCACAAGCGTATGTTTAAAGCTGTTTACAGAGTGAACTGGAGCAGTCACTGCGGTACAGGATGCCTGTGAGCGTAGGTTTGTTTCTGACTGATGGCTCTTCTTGCTTATGTCCTATTTGTCACCAGAAAGCTGGGGTCGTGCAAAAAAAAAAAAAAAGGTAGAAGAGTGATTTGGTGCTTGAAAGAGAGGAAGGGCATTTTGGTGTGCATTTGAGCAGGCTTCCCCTGCCAGACCCTTGTTCTTTGGTAAATCAGGCTTCATAGAATCATAGAATCATAGAATGCTTAGGGTTGGAAGGGACCTCTAGAGATCATCTAGTCCAACCCCCCTGCATACGCAGGGACACCTAAAGCACGTGGCACAGGACTGCATCCAAGCGGGTTTTGAAGATCTCCAGAGAAGGAGACTCCACAACCTCTCTGGGCAGCCTGTTCCAGTGCTCTGTCACCCTCACTGTTAAGAAATTTTTCCTTAAGTTCCTATGGAATTTTTGATGTTTCAGTTTCCGGCCATTTCCTCTAGTCCTATCAGTGGCCACCACTGAAAAGAGACCATGACCGTCCTCTGCACTCCCTCCCTTGAGGTATTTATATACACTGATTAGATCCCCTCTCAGCCTTCTCTTCTCCAGGCTGAACAGGCCCAGCTCCCTCAGCCTCTCCTCATAGGGCAGATGTTCCAGGCCCCTGATCATCCTTGTAGCCCTGCGCTGGACTCTCTCCAGCAGCTCCACATCCCTCTTGTACTGTGGAGCCCAGAACTGGACACAATACTCCAGATGCGGCCTCACCAGGGCCGAGTAGAGGGGCAGGATCACCTCCCTCGACCTGCTGGAGACGCTCTTCTTAATGCAGCCCAGGATCCCATTGGCCTTCTTGGCCACGAGGGCACACTGCTGCCTCATGGTCAACTTGTCGTCCACCATGACACCCAGGTCTTTCTCCGCAGAGCTGCTCTCCACAAGCTCGGTCCCCAGCCTGTACTGGTGTCTGGGGTTATTCCTCCCCAGGTGCAGGACCTTGCACTTGGCCTTGTTGAACTGCATGAGGTTTTTCACCGCCCAGTTGTCCAGTCTGTCCAGGTCCCTCTGGATGGCAGCACAGCCCTCTGGGGTATCGGCTACTCCTCCCAGTTTGGTATCATCAGCAAACTTGCTGAGGGAGCACTCTGTGCCTTCATCCAGGTCATTGATGAATAAATTGAACAGGACTGGACCAAGGACCGACCCCTGGGGGACTCCACTAGCCACAGGCCTCCAGCTAGACTCTGCACCGCTGATCACCACTCTCTGGGCCCTGCCATCCAGCCAGTTCCTAATCCATCTCACTGTCCACTCATCTATCCCACACTTCCGGAGCTTGCCCAGGAGGATGTTGTGAGGGACGGTGTCAAAAGCCTTGGTGAAGTCGAGATAGACGACATCCACCGCTCTCCCCTCGTCTATCCAGCCGGTCATTTCATCATAGAAGGCTATCAGGTTAGTCAGGCAAGATTTTCCCTTGGTGAATCCATGCTGACTACTCTTGAGCACCTTCTTGTCCTCCATGTGCCTGGAGACAACAGCCAGTATGAGCTGTTCCATCACTTTTCCGGGGACGGAGGTGAGGCTGACTGGCCTGTAGTTGCCTGGGTCCTCCTTCTTGCCTTTTTTGAAGACTGGCGTGACATTGGCCTTCTTCCAGTCTTCCGGCACCTCCCCCGTTCTCCAGGATCTTTCAAAGATGATGGAGAGCGGCTTAGCTATGGCATCTGCCAGCTCCCGCAGCACTCTGGGGTGCATCCCATCAGGGCCCATGGATTTGTGGGTATCGAGGTTCCTTAGGTGCTCTCTGACCCAATCTTCCTCTACCCAGGGCAGGTCTTCCTCTCCACCCGCTTCTTCTCTTGCCTCTAGGGCCTGGGGCTCTAAAGGGCTGCCCTTGGTAAACACCGAAGCAAAGAAGGCATTGAGCAACTCTGCTTTTTCTGTGTTATTTGTAACCAAGGTGCCCATCCCGTCCTCCAGCGGACCCACGTTCTCCCTGATCTTCCTTTTGCTGTTAATGTATTTGAAGAATTTTTTTTTTGTTATTTTTAACGTCCCTTGCCAGCTTGCCTTCCAGACGTGCCTTAGCTTTCCTTGTCGCATCTCTGCACTCCCTGACTACGTTCCTGTATTTCTCCCAGGGGGCCTGTCCTTTTTTCCACATTCTGTATACCGCTGCCTTCTGCTTGAGCATTGCCACAAGCTCCCGGCTCATCCACGCAGGTCGCCTGCCCCCTCTGCCTCCCTTCCTACACACAGGGATGCACTGCTGCTGGGCGTGGAGGAAGTGCCGCTTGAAAACTAACCAGCTCTCTTGGGCCCCCCTGCCTTCTAGAGCACTAGCCCATGGGATTCTACCGAGGAGGTCTCTGAAGAGGCTAAAGTTGGCCCTCCTGAAGTCCATCGTCGCAAGGCTACTTACAGCCCTGCCTCCTCCTCGTTGAATCCTGAACTCCACCAACTCATGGTCACTGCAGCCGAGGCTACCCCCCACCTTAACATCTCCTACTAGGCCCTCCCTATTTGATAGCACGAGGTCCAGTAGCCCACCTCTCCTCGTCGGCTCCTCCACAACCTGCGTCAAAAAGTTATCGTCGACGCTCTGCAGGAACCTCCAGGACTGCTTATGCCTGGCTGTGTTGTCCTCCCAGTTGATGTCGGGATAGTTGAAGTCCCCCATGAGAACCAGGGCCTGTGACCGTGAGGCAACATCCAGCTGCCTATAGAAGGCCTCATCAACCTCCTCGTCCTGGTCAGGTGGCCGGTAGCAGACACCCACCACAGTGTCTCCCACATTAGCCTGCCCTCTAATCCTTACCCACAAGCTCTCAACTCGCTCATCCTCCACTCCCAGGTTGAGCTCCATGCATTCCAGTTGCTCTCTCACATAAAGAGCAACTCCACCACCTCGCCTTCCCAGCCTGTCCTTCCTAAAGAGCACATAGCCTTCCATGGCAGCGCTCCAGTCGTGCGAGCTATCCCACCACGTCTCTGTGATTCCGATGAGATCATGACGCTGGGACCGCACACAGATCTCCAGTTCATCCTGCTTATTCCCCATGCTTCGCGCATTGGTATACAGGCATTTCAGGGAAGCAACAGAGGCCACAGGTTTCCCAGGAGGGGCGAAAGAGGACCCTCCGGGATCATTTCCTATCCTCACTTCCCCACTACCATACTCCCACTGGCCGCCATCTGACCTGGGCTGTGCGGTACTGCTTGCCGCGTCAGTGTGCCACTCCCCTTCCCCCTTCTTGCCTAGTTTAAAGCCCTCCTAACCAGGTTGGCCAGCCTTTTTGCAAAGAGACGCGTGCCCCTCTTGCTAAGATGAGTACCATCGTTCCCCACTAGCTGTTGGTCATCAAACAGAGACCCATGGTCGTGGAAGCCGAATATGTAACAGGTGCTTGGCACATGCAAAGGTGATTTGAGTTTGAGCGTCATGTGCTAATGTGGCAGCTGTGAGTTCAAGTCGCCTGCTGGGTGAGCGAGATACCTGCCCCTTGTGTGGCTCGTGGCTGAGTGTGCAGACACAAGGGGACAGGGCTGTGCGTGCCAATGAACAGAACATTCGTGTTTGCATTTGTCAGTGTAAGGCTTAAAACTAAATGTTAAAGTCTCGGCCTTCAGCTGCCTTGTGTACTCGAGGATAAAAGCGCCTTGTCCTGAAAAGCCTCTTTGATGGGTAATACATCATCATTGTTGTTACTAAGGGGAGGTACCAAGATTTATCTGAGCAGCCGCTGGATGAAGGAGTGAATGAGAAGGTAAGTGACTTAAACACTGTGCACCCTCTGTGACATGTAAGTCATTAATCCTTGAATCTGGGGGCTGAATTCAGATCTGTTCTGCTACTGTAAGCCCCAGAGTAACTCCACAAGCATCATTAAATTCCTCATGGAACAGTTCTGATCAGGCTCGTGCTGTGTGTGTGCAGAGCCAGTCCTTATCCAGGGTTATCTTTTAATCTATTTTTAAAAAAAGGTCTAGAGAATTTACAGCTCCCTCCCACATGTCTGCTTTCTGGTGTCAAACCCATGAGGTATTAATCATAAGGTCCATGAAAGTGTTTCCAAAATGTTTGTTTTGGCCCTGAGCAGCGATATAGGTGAAGGGAGGCAGCCTTCGTTTTGGAAACGAGGTTTTGAGCTTGCAGCAAGTGCCTTCTGGAACGGCAGCATTTTACATGATACTTTACATGATACGTGATGGGGGAAGAAGGACCTCAGCTTTACATATAGCCCAATGTAAAATTACTTTGTAAAGGTGTTGTTGTTTTTTTTTTTTTTTTTTTTGAATTTAGGAGGCCCTCTCTCTCGTAGTATCTGGTCTTGTAGCTTGTACTGCTGCCCTAAGGAAAGGAGAGAGCAGCCTTGTGATTGAGTGCGTTGGAGACTTCTCTGAATGCGGGCCAGGCCCCATATCAGATAGGTTTGTGCAGGGCAAACAGTTAATTATTCACTTCTGGGGACTTGTGTATTAAAACACACATATCACTGAATACACTTTTTATCACTCAGAATTGGTTTTTGACTTAGAGGAAGCCTAATGGAGAAACAAAGAGAAACTCTCTGACAACAGGACTTTATTTTTTGTTGTGAACACTGATCTTTAACCCTCCCTTTCCTTTGACCAAAAGAAAAAAAGAAAGGTTCCATTCTCTGGCATAATAATGTGGAAGCCTTGTTACAGGAGAAAAAATAATGTTTTGAGATGGTGACAATATTAATAGTAGAGGTGCTATTCTGCATGGTACTTCTGCTACAAAATGCCTGGAAAACCTCATTCACTGTTAGTATAAAGAGTCCTGGCAATCAGTATTAATTTCTTACCAAACGCTGCTGTTCTGCTTGGAGTTCTTCATTGTGGCTGGTGTGAGGCTGGTCATTTTGGATGGCAAACAAGAGCCCTCATTTTCAGTGCCCTTTCCCGCTTCCCGCTGCCAGTTCGAGTGTCGCAGTAGGGTTGTGGCTTTAGGTTTTGCTGTTGTCTTCAGCTGTGACCAGGTTTTCTAGTTATTTAGGCCCAGATTCTGCAAGCACTTAGAGCATGGTAGCGCTGCCTGTTTGAGAAGTCTTGCTGAGCTCAGTGGTGCTAACTGTGTGCTTTGGTAGACTTCTCAGCGAGAGTGAAAATGTGATAGATTAATCCAGGGTGGCAGAGAACAAACAGAGGAAAAACCCTGTTTTCTGCGTGGGCTGTGCTGGGCCTGAAGTCACCTCTGTTTTAAGAGTTCTTGAAGGTTTTTTTTTGTTATATCCAATTTGATGCTCTGACGGTGGGTGAACATATAAAGGAAGGTGGATCTTTCTTGCTTCTTGGGAATGTCATTGCCAACTGCCTGGCTTTTGGAGATGACAACGGGCTTGTTCCTGGAAGTGGAAGTGGCACATTTAACTGAAAGGTCGGGAAGGCTCAACAAGAGCAGCATGGTGATACATATCTGCTTCTTTATTAAGTAAGATAATAGTGTTGACTTCTTCTGTTGCAAGCCTTTGTTATTGAGGAAATCAAAGTGATTTACAAAGTATTCATGTTAGTTTGACATTATATCTACCTGAAAATGGGTAAGTGAAGACAGTATGAAAGGTGACTTTCTAAGACGTTGAAGAAGAGTGAATATAAGAGCCAGTCTTTGACTCCTGGTGCTTAGAAAAGGCATCTCTTTCTAAAGTGCCTTCCTTGCAATTGTGGGAGTTAACTGCTATTCATTAAACACTCCTGAAAAATTACCTCCTGAGTCACAGCAGAAAAGACTTCAAGGCTTTGGGTGCTGTTAGAGGCTGGATGGCTTATCACTAGGAATAAAACCGTTACTGCAAAATGCCTATGTTGTAAATACCAAGCAATGCAGGAAGAGCACACATATCGTTCTGGAGGAAACTATACGTACATATTAAGAGGGGAAAAAAATTCTTTGTGGCTTTCTGTAGCAGAAGAACAGAAACTGAACTCAACCAGCACAGCAGCCCCTGGCTTCTATGAAAATGGACTAAGGGGAACCTTGTTGTTGGTGAGTGGAATTGTTTTGCCTTTCAGGGCATCAGGAGGACCCTCTGGAAGAAGTGGGCATCGAATGGTTGCTTGCAAAAGACAGCTGATAGTCTTTGGAGGTTTCCACGAGAGCGCAAGGTGGGTTCCTGCGGAATGGCTGCGGCACCGAGTCCTCTGTAGCAAAGACAACAGAATTTCACCACTCACAGCAAGCTGGGCTTTAGTGCAAGGGTTATCCTGAGCAGTACTGGAGCTGAACTAGATTTAGCTGAGCTCAAGCTGAGCTCCGGGTCATCTAAGAGGTGCTGAGCAGCACAACTGCAGTCTCTGGGAGCACAGCCCACGTTTCCAAGCCTGCCCTAGAGCTGGCTGCATACTTGGGAGTCTAGCATGTGCAGACCTTCCTGTATGCAAGCTGGCTAGTTGAAAGAGAGCATGGGTATGTATTTTTTTTGTTTGTTTTGCTTGCTTTTTTTTCTTCAGACAGACATAGCCCTCATCTATTTCGATCTTTTGTGTTCTGGTTTAAATTACTGGAACTGTGTTTCCTGGAGAGGGTTGGTGAAACTTCTATTGTAGTAAAGAATAACATAAATTAAAAAAAAAAAAAAGAGTGTCCTGCTTAAAGCAGCTTCATGAAAAGCGTATTGTTGTACTGCAGTGGTAACCTTCACCCCAGCGAGTCTTTGCCTGCACATTGCTATGGCTACAGAGGGAGAAAGACCATAAATGCAAGGAGTTCAATAAAATGTTGCACCATTTCCTGGTGCCGTTTTATTCTGTCCTAAGTGGCAGTCATTGTAAAAACCTGTGGTGTGCCAATCTGCTCTCCCTAGAGATTACATCTATTACAACGATGCGTACGCCTTCAGCCTGGATTCCTTCACGTGGAGCAAGCTGGCTCCTTCTGGGATTGGGCCTGCTCCAAGATCTGGATGTCAAATGGCTACCACTCCCGAGGGCGGCATAATCATCTATGGGGGCTACTCCAAACAGGTAGGTGGTAGCTCATGTGGTATTTCCTGCATGCCAAACAGAGTAGCTGATGTGAAGAAAAACCAACGGGCTGCAGTGAAAAGCTCAAATTGCCTCAATAAGACTCAGATTGTCTAAATAAGACCAAAATGACGGTCTTGACCTGTGCTGGTTGTGGGGTCCTCTTTTGGCCGCTTGGAGAGGCAAAAGTGCTTAAAGTCTGGAAGTAAAATTGAATTCGCGGCTCTGCTACTTTCATGTGCCCAGCTACACAAACCACGTCTCCAGTGCAGGGTCTGATGACCTCGTCACATAACTGCCCGCTGCTCTGTCTGACCCTGTAATAGTTTCTGTGTGTTGGGCAGCTGCCAGATGTCCAGAAAACGCTGGTGACCAAAATGCCCTTTCCATGTTGGCCTGTGGATGTGCCAGCCTGAAGCGACGGCAGAACTGTGCCCTTGGATTGGCACTGCGCAGGGAGCTCAGGCTGCTGCCAGCCCACACTGCTACTAGAAGAGGCTTCTTGCCCTCCCATTATCCCTTAGTGCTTGTGACCCAGTTGTTCATGCACTTGGGTGGTGATCAAGGAACTGACTTGGTTAAAATGAGTTAAAATTCAGTGCTTCAAATGAGTGTTTTGGTTAAAAGGAATATTAGGTTAAAAGGACTGCTTTCCCTGCTAATCTAGTCTGACATAAGGAGGTGACATCATGGGGACAGGAATGAGCAACTGTGATGGCAACAGTGATGGTTGCTGCCAGCTTCAAGCATTCTCCGAAATTACTGGGACACATTCCAGCACTTGCAAGTTTTCAGGCAACTGCTGCTTTTAAGCTGCATTTTCTTGCATCACTGAAAGGGTTAAGGAAGCGGCACCGATTAGCAAACTCAATAAGTGAAAAGATGACTTTTGATGAGCACCAGGCTTCCTCTGCTCTGCTTCTTGCTTTTTCAGTCACGGTAATTTATACTGTATAGCCCTTTAGACCATATGTCCTCATTGACCAAGTATCCCTGTCTCCATGCAGGGAGGGAGGAAGTAAATATTTCATTGAGCAAAAGGCTCCTGCAAAAGCTTTTAATGCTGCGAACACAGACAGAAGCCCCGGCTGCCGCTGTCTCCGTGGAGAGGCATCGCTTCCAGCAGCGTGTCACTGGGGGAGGAGGACGCCTTGTTCCTCTCATCTGAATAAATGAACAAAGAAGAAAAGGAGGGAAAGGAGAGGGAAGATTGTCTATATATTTAGAAGCATTCGTGCCTCCTCCCGGCCTGCGCTGAGGGCTCCAGCTCCTCACATGTGCATTTGGTTAGGTTTGGTAATGGAGGGTTTTCTACCTGCCTGGGCTTTGTCCTGCTTCCTCCCTCGTGAGCGTGTGGGTGTCCCAGGCTGCAGAAAGCACCTGGCTTCCAGGAGTACCTTGTGGCCCATGGAAATATAAAACTTGATGCTCGTTTGCATTTGCTCTTATTCCAGTTGAGCAGATTGCTCTCTGTTGCACTGCTTTGGGTTGCTTTGAGGTATCAAGAGAGAAGCAGAGGGACAGGAGAGTACAAAGCAGCCCTCAGTCCTTTGCTGTAACGAATAAGTCCTCAGCCTTCGTAAGCCAGGCTTAAGAGCTGGGTGCAGTTCCCCTCCATCTCAGAACAGCTTTTAGATTAAAATAACCACTCCTCCTCTGGACTCTCAGGCCTGGTATTTTGGCAGTTAGGAATTTACTGCCTTCGTAATAGAGAGAGCTGAGTCTGCTGCTCTCCGATGTGCCATTCCCAGCCAAGGCTTTGCTTGTGTCTCTGCAGCACAAGTGCGTTTTCAGGCGGGAGTGACGCATCCCAGCTGCAAACTCACCAAAGCGCTGGCACAATTCTCCGTGCAGCTTTCTTGAGATGCAAACGTGACAGATTTTAGCATGGTCCTGAATGTGTATTGAGCAAGATTTTGACCCTTTAGGAAAAGCACAATTTCGTTAAGGTGTGGTTATTTAGTTCTCTTTGTCCCTTTGCTTATGGATGATTTTGGAGCTGAACTTTTTAGCTTATAAATTTGTATACAGCCCACAGAGGCGTTGGTGAAAGGGAAACACGAATGGAGCTGGGCAGGTGCAGTGAAGACCTGCCCTTGTCTCCGTTAGATGCTGCAGTGAGGAGTGTTTCAGGGGATGATCAGGGGCCTGGAATATCTGCCCTGTGAGGAACAACTGAGGGAGCTGGGCCTGTTCAGCTGGAGAAGAGAAGGCTGAGAGGGGACCTGAGCAGTGTCCATAAGTACCTCAAGGGAGGCCCTCCAGGAGCGTGGGGACAGAGCCGGTGCCCAGACATGCGCTTGCCCACGCCGGCCACCGGACACCACTGAGTTGGTGTGCAGAACTGCAGGTGGGGAACAAAGGTGCAAATAGTGCAAAACCACATCTGAGCTTTACCATCCCCAGCGTGACCGACGTGAGACGCTGGTGCACAACGTGCCGGTAACGTGCCAGGTATTTTAAACGTGTGATGCTCAGCACAGCGGTGTCCCCGCGTGCGTGGGCTCCACGCGCAGCCTGGAAGTGATAACGGCGACGTCTGCCCTCCTCTGCGGAAGGGGCCGTGTCCGCTCCACCCCTCCGGAGCCTGCGGGGAGCTCCCGCTCCCTCTTCCGCTGCTCTCACCCGGCTCCTGGCCCGTTTCTTGGGCTAGGGACGGATGCGGCAGAGAGCCCTCCGCATTGCTAGGCAACGGCAGTGCCGGGAGCGCGCCGGAGCTGCGCCGCCGTGCAGGTGGACGCAGGCAGGGCCGCGCCGCGTGTGCGGGGGGCTCGTGCGTGCCAAAGGAAACCAGCAGCGCGTGGGGTTTTTGCAGTGAGTTTGCCAGCACTGGAGGGGGTTTTGCTGGGAGATTGCTTGCGGCAGGGCTGGGGTTTGCTGAATTGCAGGGTCATGCAGGAAGGGTTTGCTCTGCAGTTCTGCCTGCTGAGGACTTCTCTTAATTGGGTGTTTTGGGCATTATTGCTGTTTTTTTATTAAGCACGGTTAGCAGTTACAAGTGGGGAATCGTGGCAGTCAGGAAGAGCTCTCCAGGCCTCGGTTTCCTTGCCATTTGGAAAATGATAAACATGTCTGTTGCTGTCCCTGGAGCCAGAGGTTTTTAGTTAATAGCTGCAAAGCTCTTCTAACTTGCTAATTCATCTCTCTATGCAAACAATAGACTGTGGAGGTCCAAGCAGATTTTGAGTTTGCAAGCAAGCAGCTGGAACTTCAAGGCAAGAAGGATGGGTGAGAACAAGAGCTCCTTGGTGTGGCTGGAGCGTCTCCCTTGGGACAGGGGCTGTGCTGGCACGGGGGTGGCTCTGCTGTCCCGCAGCTCCGCACCGCCTTCCCAGGAAAGAGGGGTCGCTTCGACAGCCAGGAACCAACTCCCACTGCACCTCATCGGGGCTTGCTCTGACCAAGAAGCTTTGTCATGGTGCAGGCACTGTGTATTTACTACAGGGAGCTGTGTGGTTTTCAGGAGAAAAATAGCACAGTTATTTCTCCCAGCACGTATGACACTGAAGCCAGCTGCAGCCCCCGTTACATGTTATTTCCTCCCGCTTCGTGCACACAGTGCTCATCTTGCCATGCTTGACAGTTGTGCTTCCGCACCCTCCATCCTGTGTGTCCTCTATATGCACATATACGTCCTGGTAGAGCTAACACTGAAGAAGCAGGGAGCAAGCAAACAGCATTTGCTGTACGGTGGGCAGGCAGGTGCTGTGCAGTCCTTGGGTGCCTTCAAGGTTGTAAATTAGTGTGAAGCCCCCTGCCCTTCCCTGCCTCTTCTCTCTGTGTCCATCTGTGGCAGCTCTTTACTTGGGTGGGACTGGACGGAGTCTTTGGTCGAGGTGAGGACTGACTCAAGGGCTCGGTCATGCCCAGCGTGCAGCTCGCTGGTGACTTCTGCTGTTCCGGGTGTGTGTGACAAGGACAGCGAGGCGTGACCCCGGCGTGTGTTCCTCACGCAGTGACTCGCAGCCCTTTGCACTTGCAGACTGCACTGTAGATGCCAGCATGTGGGCACCACAGTGCATGCAGCCCACGTTCCTGGTGCTCCAGCACCTTCTCTCCATGGCAGTTTGCTCTCCCTTCTTGTCCTGGCATCCCTCTCTCTAGGAGCTGTTGGAAGTGAGGAGCCCCTGGCCCTCAGGCTGTCGTCTCCTCTGCTTGTGTCCCAGAGCCTCTCGCCTATGCGGAAAGTCGTCTGGCTTGGGCTTCAGCTGCTGGAAAGCTGGCAGAGGCTGCAGGAGTCATCGTGGTCTATCCCCTTCGGCAGGGGATCAGGCTGTTGCTGATGTTACTCGGGGACTGGAGGTAGTATAATGCAGCTGGTGACCTCTCTGAAGCAGCAGCATGGAGGAGGATGCCACCATCACAGACATCCTGTCTTGCAGAGCGCAGGTCCTTCAGGGTGATAATCTTTGAGTGTGATAGCAGGGAGACAAACCAGGATTTCCCAGCACAGCCCTAAGGCTGGGCCCTGATCCTGGCCTTAGCCAAAGCTTCCCTTTTGCTGCACTGAGAGGAGAGCTCTCCTGTTCCCTCCAGGACTTCCTTCGCGCTTTTCCACGGGCCTTTCCAGCATCATCCAGATTACAGCCTTGCTGCGCGATGCCCCAAGCTGCG
The DNA here is from genome assembly GCF_059628265.1 of Tinamus guttatus. Taxonomy (NCBI): domain Eukaryota; kingdom Metazoa; phylum Chordata; class Aves; order Tinamiformes; family Tinamidae; genus Tinamus; species Tinamus guttatus. Next base: position 2,099,324 of record NW_028288778.1, read on the forward strand.
CCGGGCTCGTCCAGCAGCTCCTGCTGGCAGCGCTGCCCAGCCCAGCAGTGCCCTGGCCCCCGGGAGGATGGGAATTACAAGGAAGTTCTGCAGGAAGGATGGATGCATAATGACATTGTTAACAGTGCTCCTAGGGTGGTGGTGCAGAGCGCTGCTTTCATATCCCGTGTGTTGCTGGCGGTGCAGGGGCTTGCAGTGGAAGGAGCAGAAGAAAATCGCGTCAAAAATGATGTGTTTCATTAGCTCAGCTGAGGCTGGATGCTGCTCTTGCTGGTGTCTTGCTGGTGCCTGAAGCAGGGGTGGAAGCGGGGTGTATCTGTTTCTGCACAGAGGAGAAAACTCTCGTTTAAGGCTTCTTGGGACCTTAAATGTTAAAAAAAGACAGTCTGGGGTGTCGAGAACAAGCAGTGTCACATCTGCTGCTGTTGTAGTGGGATGGAGATGGGGAGGTGGCAGGGGCTGAGCGCGCGTGCCAAGCGCAGAGCTGTCACTGCAGTGACAGCGCGCAGACGCTCGGAGCTTCTGCCCGGCCTCGAGGGCAGGATCCCGGGGAGCCTCTCAGCCCTATGGAAAGTTGTGGGGTGCTTCGTGGAGCGGGGTCTGCCCTCCTCACAGGTAGAGGGGATGGTCCCAGGTGTTACATGTCTCCTTTGGGAGCAAGTGATACTTTCCGTAGCAGAATAAAAGAAAGAAACTTGTGTCTCCCGTTTCCTTGGTGCTACCTGTCCTTCCTTCCTTCCCTGAAAATATCTGTTTTTCTCCCTGTTCTTCTCTTCCCTGAATGCCAGAATTCCTGCCCTTACCTGCATCCTGCAGTTCTCACGTGGCTCTGGGTCCCAGGGTACGTGTTGCACCCCAACAAGGCCTGTGCAGAGCGGGGCTCTGCAGAGTCCCAAGGAGAGACTTCCTGGCTCTGGAAGGGAGACCAGCCCCCCCTGATTTTTGATTTATTGAAACTTTTTCACTGAACATCCCTGTGTCTGCCTTCCCTGCAGAAAATTAAGAAAGATGTTGACAAGGGCACGCTGCATACAGATATGTTCCTGCTGAAGAGTGAAGGCCCAGGCAAGGAGGAAGGTAGGCTGCTACCATGGGAGATAGGAGGGCTGGGCTGGAGGGGATGCTGCTGCACTGCGAATCCAATTCCCTCTCTGCTCTGGATAACAGACCAAAAACCCTTCCCTCTTGATACCACTGAGAGGGAGAGGAGGATTTCCAGGCTCCTTGCATAACTCAGGCAGCTTCAGAAAAGCTACAGGAAATGGTGTTAATGAGGTTTTGGGTGTTTGTGTGGGAGGGAATTAAAGCAGCATTATAAAACTCCTCTTCCTGGAGAAATTTTGATTGTTCATCTTCTATTTCACAACAAAAAAATCCTTGGGATTGCAGAATTTCCCACACTGGGGAAATTCCTGTTCCTGGCAAGGCCTGTTTGGTAGTGATCATTCATTTATAGATTCTAAGAGACAAGACTGGGAAGTGATGCAGGGAAATTATCAACAGTGGGTTTTTTGTTTGTTTGTTTTCCTTCATGTGTGATTGTCCTCAGAAGTCCCCCAGGTAGAGGGATGTGCAGGTCATCCAAGTGCTTGAAGTGGAAATGCAAGTGGTTCTAGTAATGTTGTTGAAGGTGCATTAGGCAATTCCTGGAGTGTCCAAAATGGGTTCTTGAGATACTTGGGAAGATTGCTGGAGAACCAAAGGCGCCTGGGAGATGGGAAAACGATCGAGGTTCCGCTTTGCTGATGCTCCTGTTTTCTTTTATCCTTTAGCAGACAAGTGGACGTGGAGTCGGCTCAACCCCTCCGGAGTGAAACCTCCTGCCAGGTCTGGCTTCTCTGTGGCCATCGGCCCCAGTAACCGCTCCGTTCTGTTCGGAGGTGTGCATGACGAGGAGGAGGAAGAGAGCATTGAAGGGGACTTCTTCAATGATATTTATTTCTACGACCTGGGGAAAAACCGCTGGTTTCCTGGGCAGCTTAAGGTCATGTCTGAATATGATACCAATGTCTTCCATTCGTTCTCCTTTGTCACCTGGAATAAGTCATTCTTCTGGGCCTTTTTGGGTCCCATCCAGCTTTCCTGCTGTGAGCTTCCCCAGGAGCAAGGCTGTATCTCCAGTAACTCGGGGTGCTCCAGACACTGAGCCACCTGGTCTGGCTGCCACTTTGGTCTGCAGCCACCTAATTGTGGAGAGCGGAAAGGGCTACAGGCACGAGGGTGGGAATGTGCAATTCCAGTGCAGCCTGACAGGGTTCTCAGCTTTATGCTGCCCTTTCTCCCTGGCTCTCAGGCTCCTTGTGCTCTCCCTGTCCACTGTTTGTCCAAAATTCTCACAATTTGATGAGGTCTCTGTTCCTTTCGGGAAGGAAAGAAGCCTTGTAGCCCTGTTGTGCCCTGTTGTGTAATGCAGGACGAAACGAGGCCACATAAAAACACAGTTATGGTGTTTTACTGGAGGCCATCCCAGGTCAGATGTGCAAGTTTAACACAAGCTAGTTAGGAAGAAGCTTCCCTGGGAAGATCCTGCACTGGGATCAAGAAAGCTCTCTGATTTTCTTCTTGCACATGACCTGCTAGAAGAGATGAAATATTTACCCTTGGCTCCAAAGAGCTTCAGAAATACGACCTTCAGGTCTTTGTTTGAACCACTGTCAAGTAGGAAGCTAGGTGGAAATGGCCTGGTTGAGCTTCCTTCTTTCCACCTCCACTGTTTCTGGCTTCATTCTCAAAAAAGAGAAGTCAATCACATAATAACATACAAACACCCACTCAGGTGTTTGCTTCTGGCTTCCTAGCCAACTGTTTTCCAGCCTTTTTACACAATACTTTGAAGACCTGGAGTGCTTCCTGTTAATGCACTGTAATTTAGCACCCAGCAATTGTTTTGATTTCAGAAAATGGTGGGTAATTTTCTTTTGCTCCTGTGACAAACTGGTGGACTGAGAGCGTGCATGCTCGTGTGCGCAGGCGCGTGCGTGCCCGCAGGACAGGGAGCAAAGGGCTGCTCTCCTTCCCTAGCCCATTAACAACAGCACCATCCTCACACCCTCAATTCTCCTCGAGTTTTTGCTGCCTTTTGTTTTATGGCTGGTTCATGCTTTGTGGGAGCTTGCACCTATCAACTGAGACTTACAGTCCTAGTGAAAAATAATTGGATTTTCCCACCTCTCTCCCGGTAGCGGCTGTAGCACTGTTACCTGCTGTACCTGTTAGCCGCACACGGTCACACCCAGTCTCACATTGTTCCCTTTTTCCTTCCCTATTAACAGGGACCAAAGTCGGAGAAGAGGAAACGAAGACGTGGCAGACAAGCTGAGGCAGAGGGGAAAGGAGATGAGCTGCAGGAGCAGCCTCCACGGGGCCCGGTGGAGACAGTCACAGAGGTGGTGGCGGAAGATGGGACTGTCATGACAATCAAGCAGGTGATGTCTGGGCCTGCAGAAGAGAGAGCGAGGTCTGAATCGGAGGAGGAGGAGGAAGAGGGAGCCTTGGGCCAACAAGTGGAACCATGCCCCCGTTCAAACGCCATGCTGGCCGTGAAGCACGGAGTTCTCTATGTGTATGGGGGAATGTTTGAGGTGGGGGATCGCCAGTTCACCCTCAGCGACCTCTACAGCCTTGACCTGCACAAAATGGAAGAATGGAAAGTTTTAGTGGAGATGGATCCAAGTAAGTTCTGGTGGTGGGTGCTCTCCGTCCCTTTAACCTAGTGGCCACCAAGATGAGGTTTCCAGCAGAAACAACATGGGGAAATTCCTCTAAGGGTGACAATGAACCATTGACCAGTGGTGCTTTCTTGACAGAATAAGTTTGGGAGTGTCTGTGATACGTGGGGCCTTATGGTCACTGTCACTGTGGAAGCCTCCCTGGTCCAGCACTTTGCTGTGAGTGCAGGGAGTGAGTTCTGGCCTGTTTGCTCTGAAAACCAAGAGGTGCAAACAGTGTCTGTGTTAACTGGTGGCAGGATAGCCTGGAAAGTGCTGCTGTGCCATGCTGATCTGCTCAGCAGAGGAAAGGGATGTGCCTGCTCTGCCCAAGGAGGATCCAAGTACTGCAGAGCACGTGGGCATTAGCCAGAGACTTAACAGAAGCCCTGGGAGAGACTGTGTGGTGAGCAGAGTGCACGGGAAATGCAGAAGTGTGATAAATGCTGACATCCCAAATCTCTGAATACTTCTTGGACAGCTGCCAATACAGGATCTAGAAAATCTTCTCTGCCTCCTACCTTGTGCCTGAAAGCTCCTCGTAAGGGCCAGAATAGAGAAAACAAGATTCTCTCTAGACTTGGAAGATGAAGATCCAGGATCTGACAAAGCATCTCAGTGAAATATCAGGGAATAACCTCTTTCTGAGTGATAATCTTTGCCTGGTAGACTAAGCAATCTTGTGCTGTCCAAATGTAGGCTGTGTGTAGGGAAAGAGCACTTGGGATCACTCCGTGGAGCTCGCTGCTTTGCTTGCCCCAGAGCTTTCTTAATGCCACTGGTGCAGCAGACTAGGAGAGCTGACTCTGCACACAGCAGCAGGCAGGTACATGAGAAACATGTCACAGCTGCTCCAAACACCGTAAAAATAGTCTTGGGAATGAGGTCTGTGGTGTAAACAGTTTGCAGTGGGCTTCATGGCTGTGGTGAGCTGGCAGGACTCAGGATGGAAAAGCCATGTATGATTCTTTCTGGTAGTTTTGTCTGTATGTCCTCTTCCTGCCCTCCCCTCCTAATGATCTCTCCATCTGAATGCTTTCATGGATTTTTCATATTTCCCTCTGCCTGGCTCTGGACTGTCCAACTGCTGTTACTGCCATTTCGCAAGTGACAAAACTATTTGCTTTGGTCACCCAAGGAACCTGTAGCAAACATGAGGTCTGAACTACCTGGACTTGTTTTCATTCCTTCTGAATTTGAACCTACAGATCAGTCACTTACCGTCATTGTGCCCAAAGGGGAGTGAACCTTGGCCATTCCTTTGCCACAGATGGGGAAATTCAGGCTGTTTAAAGCTGTGTAACATTTTGAATCCATGGTCCAAGAAACCAGGAGTTTCATGAGCAAGAAAAGCTCTGCATGACAGTTTTGGGTGTAGGAGTGGGAAACAGTTTGTTATTTATTTCTTTTATCTGTTTTTCTCATCACAGAAGCCCAAGAATGGCTGGAGGAGTCAGAATCAGATGAAGAGGATGATGTGGAAGGTGCAGAAGGAGGGGAAGAGGATGAAGAAAGCTCTGAAGACGAGAGTGAAGATGAGGAAGGTAATGATTAATATACAAAGTGTTTTTGGTACAATACCTGCTGATATGGCTGTCAGCCTGGAAGGCTTCGTTGGTTTTCCTTTGAATTTAACAAGATTTCAGTATTTGGGATAGGCCAGCTTGCTTTAATCGTGTCTTGAACTCGCTGGGATTTTTCAGGATACAAAGGCAGCACATTTTGGATAGCATGGTAGTATTTTTACTAACATCAGTCTATGACAAGCCTCATGCTAAAGAGGAATTTATCCTTTATCACGTGTAGGTGAAGAATCCTGGGCAGATGCTTTAAGCACCTTCCCCACATTCACCCAAATGCACCCTATTTATGAGCAGAAATTTGCCTGTGCCCGTGATTAAAGCCCTGCTTCCCATGCAGGGCTGCAGCATGGCAGGACTCAGGGTGACTGTCACAACAATGTGCGACCTCCTCATAGACAGGATGAGAGACACTTTCCTGGATTCAGGGACAGTTTTTAGTTATTTTTTCCTTTCTATTTTAGAAACAACTAGATGGCAGCCAGCTGAGGTTTTGTTCAGCAGTGGGATAGTACACACTCCTTAGGGCACAGGAGAAGTTTCCTTGGTCACTAACAGGTTTTTAAGCTGTTAAACACATCAGCTCAAGTGTGGTCGTGGCTGGGCTGACACATGGGAGAGCAGCTTGCTTTCATTAGTTGGTTGTGACCTCTCTTTCTGTCTCCCTTCCGTTGTGCACTAGGAGAAGAGCAGCACCCATCTGTTCAGCCTGGCGAGAAACAAGCAGACTATCAGTCCAGGACGGAGCAGTATTGGATTAAACTAGCCCGCAGCAACATGGGCCCGGATGCCAAGGAGAAGAAGGTGCAGAAAGTGGCACACGCCATGGCAAAGACATTCTATGAAGATTCAGTCTAGATGTTGAGGGTGTTCTGTGTGAACACAGGAACATGCTGGGAGCTCTGGTTAGCCCCACTGACCCAAGCAGCTCAACCTGATGTGCCGGGCAGTTGGTGCCACCAGCAGGTACCAGCTTTCCAGCTTTGGGGACCTCTGCCTCTTGCCTCGGGCTGCCCACTGTCAATGTGCCTGCTTGGTTAATGCTCTGAATGTACTGTTAATCCCCTAGAGGTGGTGGGAGGTCTAGGAGAACATGATGGCAGCCCAAGCTCTTGTTCTTCAGAGGCCCGAGCATGCACTACTGTCATATTTCGTTTCAGAAGTTGCTTTGAGTCGGTGAAGACAAACTGCACTTTGCAGTCGTTTCCTGGTCCCCAATTCCTCACCCTGACTGGGGCCAGAACTTGTCTCCAAGGGTTTTTCAAATAAACTCCTTTGGTTACATCATCTTGGTTTTGTGTGTGAATCATAGCTGAGGTTTTCTTCCTCCTTTGCTCCTGCCATGGGGCAGGAGTCACTACCCCTGTGTCAAATCTGCAGGCAGATGTAAGACGCGCCAGCGGCTCTGAGATGTCACCACAGTCCTTGGAGAAGCTGGAGATCCTTCACAAAGGTGTGGAGACCCCAAACCTTGTCTGTGTGAGAGCTGGTGTGTCCCCTGCTGCCAGCAAAAGTTTCTTCCTTTTCAGCATTAGCCATAGACACGTTTTGCCTTTGCTTGGGCAAGGCCCCAGTTCAACTTCTCATGTATTGACTAAGAAAGCAGTAGTCCTACAAGCGAACCCTCTATTACCAGTGAAATGTCCTACCTGGAAACCTGGTGGTGTGCTGAGATCAGGAGGGGCTGCTCTGGCCCCTTCCAAGGATATTCTCCCCCTGCTCCCTGCCCGACTCCTCAAGGCATCGCTTGCTTTGCAGCAGAGCGTTGCTGTCGCCCGTGGGGACAACAGATGGGATTAGAGCCTGTCTGCTGCAGCAAACGAGCACTGACTTGAGCTGACACCAGAAGGCACTGGCTGTCCTCGCGCGCAGGAATCGAGGGTGCCATGGGTATTGTTTTGGCAGGGACTTCACGAGGGAGCCGGCTCTCAGGAGAGCAGTGCTGGGTTCTGCAAGGCTAATTGGAATGTAATAAAGATTAAATAGACCAGGCTGCCTGAGCGATTTAATTGTCAAGATAAAATCATGTTTGATAAGGTGTCTCACGTGAAATAATGGAGGGAGGTGAAAACAAAGCATTTTTTTGTAATGTAAGGAGGAGCCTGCAGTGCTTGCTTGGCTAACAGCATTTGTTGCCTTGTCTTGTCACCCGGGATAGTTTACAAAGCTTCATCTCCTTGACATTTGATCTACGTGTGTGTACGACATCCATGCCTTTCTAAGAAAAGCTTTGGGGAATCTGCTGCTGAAATTCTGCCTTTTTCCTTTCTTCCTTTCTTTTTTTTTTCCCCAGATGTTTGAAAATAGTGTTTTTAAAATGACAGCATCTGTGCACAGGGCACCTTTCCAAAAACCCAAGCAGAGAGGGGAACATGGGCTTTTTTGCCAAATCTGCCTTATTATTTTTTGGTTTTGGATTACTTAAAATACAGACATACACACACTGAAAGATTTTCTTCTTTTTCCCTGAAGCTGGAACCTGGCTGTAGCAGTGCCAAGAATGAAGGGCTGTTTTCAACAGTGCTGCAGCCGCAGGAAAATATTCTCTCCCCTGCAGCAGAGAGACAGTTGGAAAGGGAAGCAGATGCATCAGATGAGCTGGAAGGTATGCAGCAAGAGCGTGAGGTTTTTCCTTTTATCTTTTAATCCAGTGGCGTTCTGTGCCGAGCTAAGGGTGGTTGCAGAAGGCAAGGACTGGAAGCAACGTGTTTCCCGGGAAGCGGAAGCCAACTGCCCCTGCAGAGCCGGAGCAGATGAGGCTTCGGGCAGGTGCCTTCCCAGGGAAAGGTGCTGCCTTCTCTTCCCATCAAACCACCATCTCTTGTGAGACCATCCGCTGACTCCCGTTCAGTCAGCGGATTCTGATTCTGACTGAATTCTTGATGGATTCTTGAGTTAAGGTCCAAGAATACCATAAAGAGGAAGGCAGGTGGACACACATCAGTGAAGTGACTTGCCCAAAACAGTACCCAAGGGTAGGACCAGGGCTGGAACTCAGTGCAGAGCTAGGGTCTGTTGTAAGAATGTTCCTCTGTCTGAGATGAACAGGGAAGAGCTTGTGCTTTTTTGAAGTATAAACACCCAGATAAAGTTCAGTTATTCCTTTGGCTTCCATCAGACCTTTGCTGTTGCCCATCTCTTTGCAAAGGGTTAAATGTGCGTAAGCGTTTAGACAGTTCTCAATCTTTATTATTACACCTGGAAACAGCCAACCTGTTACTACTTTTCAGCTAAAAGAAAAGAGTGGCCGTAACTGTTTACTCACTCGTTGAGGAAAATATATTCAGTAATTTCTTTGGTTTTAGGCCACATGTCCACACCATAATCGCATTGTAAATAACACAGCAAAATGACATTCTTGATCATGTTTTTGTGTAATGCAGTCCCTGGCTGGGCACAGTAGCAGGCCTTGGGTTCAGTGTTGGGCAACAACAGCGACGCAGTTTGTTCAGAGCCTGTGCAAGAGGCTGACCAGGTGCTCTGTACAAGAACAACCTGCCACCACGTTCCAGATCTCGAGGCCTTTCTCCCATGCAAGCGATTTAGTTGCAGCAAAAAATGTGCAGCATAAAAAGGCTGCACTTTGTCTTCAGTTCTCTTCTGCTTTAGCACAAATCACTGGGCCCAACCTCAGCTCAAGGCAATTTTAAAATCTTCCTGCTTTTATAACCTCCCTTAACTTGCCAGAACCTGTCAAGCTGTGGAGTTAGTCCTTGGGTTTCACTAAACCCCTTCATCTTCAGCATGGCCCTAATTTCCTGCCATTTTTCCCCACCCTCCAACACTGCAGTCTATTTTTTTTTCTTTTTAGCAGCCCTGAGGCTTCATAAATCCCTGCAAGGAACCGAATGCAAGAGCCCATCTCGGAAAGATCAGACCTGAGCTGAGAGCCCCGGTGCTCTCGGAGGATCTGGGTCTCGCTTGCAAGCAAAGCAGATGCCAAACGGGCTGGTGAGGAGCTGACCTGAGCAAGCAGGGGCAGAGTTTTTTATCCCTTCGTGTCCTTCTGGAAGATGCAGTGTCAGACCAGCCCATTGCTGGCTCTGGGCATCCCTCGGACGGGGACACAGCCTTGTCCCCAGGCATTTTACATGGATGGCGTGACAGCCAGCTCGGCCAGGCTGGTTCCGTGAGCTCCAGCTCCTCTTTGCGGTGCCGCATGTTCCCGTGCATGAACATAAAAATACCACTGCAGCCTACAAAATCTGATAGGAACCATCAGCAGTTTGTGTGCATTCTGTCTGTGTGGACATAAAACAGCAGGTATGGACAAGCCACATGGATTTATATGCCAGAGCACTAGGCATTTTAATGTGCCTTAGGTAGATACACAGGAATCCAGGGCTCATAAGAAGGAAAAAATACACTGAATTGCCTCTCTCTGGGCTACTTCCCAAGGACGTTTCTGGCCTCAAGCAGATGTGAAAACCCTAGAACCACGACAAATTCCTCAGCTCATCATGATTACTAAGGAACCATTGCTTTGAAACATGTGGTTTGGGAACCAGTTAATCCTGGGCTCCAGCTATCTTTCATACCCAATAAACCTCAGCCTGACTGAGGTTTTGTCCAGGGGAACCAAGAGATGAAGAACCTGAATTGCATCAAACATGTTGCATCTGTGCATGCAGTTGCTGCCACATGGACAAGAGCAACTTGTCCTTCACTGTCATGAAAAAGTCCTGAAATCACCAGGACTTTTATTTGATAATGATAAGCATTTTTGTGTGCTGTTTTATACATACCATAGTGTGTTTGCACGCAGCTATTTTAACCTACTCATGGTGAGACCTTTGTGTCATGCACTTAGCTGGATTGTACAAAAAAAGAGTCCTCGGGAGTCTTTACAAAGAGGTGCAACCAGGTACAAAACACACGTGGGTGAGTTCCCAGGGCTGCACTTACCAGTGTCCTCATTTGGGTCATTTCAGGTATGCAACAACCACTCAAGAGTGGAAAAGAGGACTAGGGACCAAAAAAAAAAACCCAAAGGAAAAACAGAAAAATGGAACAGTACCAAAATGATGGGCAGCTCTTGGAAAGAAAAATTACGAGGGTCTTGCTGCCTCCAGTGTTACTTGCTCTATCCACCCATAGCCCTTGGCCTGAAAAGGGATGAAAAGAAAAGGAGGAAGAAAAACCTGCAAGAGCGAGTGAGACAGACCATGTAAGGCAAAGAACTGAATTTAGCTGGCACATGCTCTAATCTTTCGTTTATTTCTGGTTAAAAATATAGCAATCCAGTGCAGTGTAATAAGAAATCTGCTGAAAAGGTAGCAGAGAAACAGCTAAAACAGAAGCAAAGCAAAGCTGAGTCCACGAGTCAGGGCTGCACCCAACCTCTCCATACGGGAAGTGTCAGGGAGGACCCCCCTGCCCCGGCCACCCCAGCACAGGGGCCACGTCCCCCCCTCGGCTGCGCACGCGGGGACAGAGCTGAGGGTGGAAGTCGGTCCCTGGAGGTGCCAAATCCCAAACGAGCAGGGTCTGAAGTGCCCCGGGTGGTGGGACGGGGGGGATGGACGGCACGCCGGGTCCCAGGGGGCAGGGGACACCGACAGTCCTTTGCGAAATGCCCGGGGGCATCAGCCATTCCCAAGCTCCGACCACGCTCCCGGGATGGGGACCATAACAGCTCCGGACAGGGATACGGCATCTTTAATGAGTATGCATATTATCAGGGGGGACAGGGGAGGGCAGGAAATCAAGGCAGGCATATTACAAAGATGGTATAAACAAACCAATTAAGTGACGTAGAAAAAAAAAAAAGAAAAGAATACATCCTTAGAGGCTGCCATTGCCAATGATGTTTGGTTTTGATTTTTTTTTCTTTTTTTCTTTTTTTTTTTATACAGGGACATGTTGGAAGCTGGAATATACATCCCGCATTACAAAGTGCAAAATACTACATGCTCAGAGCCCAAGCATGATGTCTGAAACAGTCCACAGCAAGATGTAAGAGACAAACCCACCACCCTCTCCCGCCGCTCTGGGCCGTGCTCCAGCGCTCCTCCCCGGATGCCTTTGGAAACCAGCTGGATTGCACGGCATTTTGTCCCGCTTTATTTCAGGTGGGTCCGAATCGAGCCCTCTCGCCCCAGTCCCCCCCAGCCGAAGAGCCCCCCGGCGTCTCTGCGCGCACGTGCTGGGCTCGGGATGCTCCGCTCCGCGGCTCGCGCTGCTCTTCCCTGTCCGAGGACGCAGCGGGGTCAATCCTCGGCGCGGAGGATGCTGCCCTGTGTTGGAGGGGGGCCCTGGCTACCAATTTTGGCCCAGGGGGACACGAAGGGGGGTCTTCAGCCTCGCCACGTTGTGGGGAGGGGGATTGCAGGCAGGCGAGCAGCGGGGCCACAGCTCCCACCTCGTGCTCCCCCTGCCCCAGCAAATTTAGCAAAACGCCAATTTGGAAAACATCTTTGATTTGGAAACCCGATTAGAACATGGGGCCTGTTCCCCTTCTCCCGTCTTTTCCAGCTAAACGGGGATCATGCCATCCCTGCGCTCCTCCTCCTCACCGCAACCTTTCTCCATTTGCAAAGGGAGAAGGGAATGAAAGTACCAGTCGCTTTTGCTTTTCTCTCCCAACAATTGACTTTGTTAAAGCTGTTGTGGATTCCCCCGGGAAACTCAGCCCGGAGCATCCCAGGACCCGTAGCTGAAACCCAACTCCCCGCGATCCCCTCATCTAGTCTCCGCGTTGGGTTCATTGCTCTTGTTGGGGTTATATTCTCGGGGGTGAGGGGAAGGGGAAGGAGGTTGTATTTTCTTGGGATCCCTTCTCATCCTCTCCAGTGTTGGGGGGGCAGAGTGTTGATAGCATTTTGCCATGCCACACAGCATAGTGTTATACAAGCAAAGAATTTTGGCTAAAATCCAAAAAACATTACCCAGGAAAAAAGGCAAACTGTGAGTGAGACTCGATCGTTTGTTGTTCTTCTGTGAAAAGACTTGGAAATTGTCGTAGGACAGTTCGAGTTAGGATTGTTTTTCCCTTTTTTGTTGTTGTTGTTGATTGTTTGTTTTTTTCCCCCATTCATACATGTAACTGTTATTTTTGCAAACAAGACAGTCTTGAATTAGATGAAAAAGTTAATAAACAAAATGGCGACTCCGATATTTAGTAAGATCACCATGACTACCAGGATGGGAGCCGAGCCCTGGAAGAGAAACAGAAGGAGAGAAGTTAGGAGCGGCGCTCCCAGGCCCTCCGCTCTGCACCGAGCGGCCCCATCGTCCAGCAATCTCCGTTTTGCAATTTAATTTTTACTTTATTTTAGCATGTGGCTGCCCCCAGAGGGGTAGATGTGGATGAAGCCCTCGCCCTTGCAGCAAAGAGCATCAGCAGGGGCTAAACCCAGACCTGCGGCGTCCGTCCCTGTGTCCGTGAGCAGCTCCAGCCGCATTCCCGCTGCAGGGCAAGGGAACGGGTGGCTCTGCTGGCCCCTCTCAGGTGCCCCCCTCAGCCTGGATTAAATGCACCCCAGAAGGGTCCGTTCCTTCCCTCTGACCATAAAGGCAATATGACAACTGCCTCTAATTGCCATGTGCAATGTGTTGCACTGAAATATCTTCAGTTCACCCACCTCCCCTTCATGCTGCTGTGCTGAACCTGATTAGGATGTGGCTGTTGGACCCCAGCAGCATCCCATGAAATCGCAAGAGAAGCGCGCGGCTGCCGGTGACCCTCCAACCCATGCACACAAGAACCCGTGTTCATGAGAACTCCTGTTCACGAGCACCCATGTTCATGAGCACCCACGTTCACGAGAACTCCTGTTGACGAGCACCCGTGTTCACAAGCACCCGTGTTCTTGAGAACTCCTATTCACAAGCACCTGTGTTTACAAGAACTCCTGTTCACGAGCACCCATGTTGAGGAGCACCCATGTTGAGGAGCACCCGTATTCACGAGCACCCACGTTCACGAGCACCCGTGTTCACAAGAACTCCTGTTCACGAGCATCCGTGTTTCACGAGCACCCATGTTGATGAGCACCCGTGTTCACGAGAACTCCTTTTCATGAGCACCCGTGTTCACAAGCACCCGTGTTGATGAGCACCCATGTTCATGAGAACTCCTGTTGATGAGCACCCATGTTGACGAGCACCCGTGTTGACGAGCACCCATGTTCACGAGAACTCCTGTTGATGAGCACCCGTGTTGACGAGCACCCGTGTTGACGAGCACCCCGCTCCTGCCGTGCCCCGTGCCACTCAGCGCCCCAGCGCGGGCGCTCGCTGGCCCACGCGGGTGGGCAGTAGCCGTTTCTCGGTGTCGCTCGTGTCCTCGTCCCTTCCCGCTGCAGCTGGGTCGAACCGCCTCGCGCTGCCCTGCTGTTTTCCTTCGTGCCTTTCGCACCTGGACACGGCACCGTTGCCTGACCCAGCTGGCAGGAACCGCGACGACTGCGCTGTCCCTGCTCCTGCGGAGCTGCGGGATGAAGGCTCCTTGCTGGCTCCCTGCTCCCTCCCGCGCAGGCGGGTTGGGATGCACATTTGGGAGTGGGTGGGAGAGAGGCTGCTCCGGCTCCGGAAAGGCATGCCGGTCGCTTAGCAACAGGGTCAGAGGCAGCCTCCCAAAACCGGGATTGCAGAGGCAGCCGGGTACCTGCACATCCCGCACCCCCCGGCATCGCCTTTTTGAGGGACTTTAGCTTCATTTCCAAAGATTACCGGGTTTCGCGATTTTGGAGCGCGCGTTAACGTGATACCAGGTCTCAACCCTTTGGCGCCTGCATTCAGGGGACAGTGATGGAATGCTGGCCGGGAAGGGATGAGATGCACAGGGAGGACGTATTTATACACCAGTAAGTCCAAGTTATGCCCCGATCGGAAATGTGCGGGAGCCACGATCCGAGCAGCGTACCCATGCCGCTCGCTTCCGCTGCAAAGACATTCCCATGCAGCAAAGACATTCCCGTGCAGCAAAGACATTCCCGTGCAGCAAAGCTCTGCTCGGCAGCCTGCTCCAGTCTGCTCCCATCTGCATCTTGCACCTCTCCCCGATCAGGGCAGAGCTGGGTGAAAACGTTTGCTTTGCTGATACACACACCGGATCCTCTGCATTTGCCAGGAATGTGTCCCCCAAAATGCAACGACCTGGGAAGGGAGGCTCTTTGCAAAGGGAATAGCTGAAATTCATCTGTTTGACAAAATCTGCTTCCTTTTTGCAGTTCCCTCATTCCAACTCCCTCCTCCCTGTGCCGCCTCCACGCAGGCCGGTCGGTCCCCCCGGAGACACCGGCACATCCTCGCAGGGGCCTGGCTGTGACAGCTGATCTCATAAGCAGCTTTGCGACTCTGAAGCTTCTGTTTTAGCTCCAATTACGAACCCTGCTGCACTTCTAAATGCCTCTTACGTCTGGCTTATTTCTAACTGGTAAGATCTCGGCGCCTTAACCTCTGCTCCGAGCGTGTCCTTGCGCTTCCCTTCGACAGCGCGGCCAGCCCGGCGTTGGTGTCAGCGGATTCTAGGAAGAGGTTCCTGCTCAGTGCCCCGTCAAAGGATGAATCACCTGTGGCTTGTGCTCTGGAAGGGATATTTTCCAGAGCCCACCCTGGCAATAGGTTAGTGGAGTCCCCTTAACTTTAGCATCCAGCAATTCAGAACTAGCAGCTAATATTTTTGCAATGACCCATGGAGGGGTTAAGCTGGAAGCAGGCGCCACTTGGCAGCCTCCTCTCACCCAATTTTAGCTGTTTCAACGTGAGACACCCCGGCTGAGCTAAGCAGCACCAAGGCTGTCTGTGGAGCTGGTGACGTGAGACGAATTCCACCCAGAACCGTTAGCAGCAGAGGAAAAATTAAACCAAGTGCCAATGTGCCTCGGCATCCCGCTTGCCGCGTCCGTGGTGGCGAATTTCGTCAGCCAAGCAAGACAGCTCTGGGGCTGGCTCGTTTATTTAAAAAAAAAAAAACACATATATGTGTATAATATGATCCCAGGGCTCCTTCTCAGTAGGGGAAAAACACCTGCCATGAAGGTGCAGGTAAAAGGGCATAAGCTGGGATGGCCTCCCAGGACTTTAGGATTTGCTCCAAAGCTTGGAAAGCTGGAACAGAGCTCCAAACCCATTTATACATTAAAAGATAAACAGACCCTTATGATGGCACAGTAGAAATAATGGTATTTCTCCGCAGTTGGGGAAATAATGAGTGAAATCTTTCAGCAAAGCAGGAGTTATTTTTCTGGATGTTTCTTTTAGTCTGTTGTTACTGGCCTGGTGCTGCTCTGAACATGGCTGGAGCTAAGTGCCACCATTTCTGCCTGTTTTATTTTTGTTTTTTATTATTTAACTGTTGTGTGGCAACTCAAGAGTCTGACTGGGACTACAAGGGACAGCTAGTTTGCAAATACAATTGCAGCATAATTAATTTAAGTATTAACAATCCATTATTATCTGTTGTTGCCGTGTGCAAGCAGCGGTCCTCTGCCATGGAAACCATGGTGCAGCTTACCTAGGAATCCCTCTGGGGCCTATTAAGTGCAATTACTAAGGCCTTGGATCAGCAAAAAAATATATATATACATTGTTTTCCAGCCTCAGCACCGGAAAAAATAATGGAAACTCAGCACGGCATTAGTGTTGAGTTGACAAATGCCCCCTGCAACCAGTGACAGCAACAGGCAGTTCAGGAGCAAGAAGAAAGGTCCAACGGGACCGAAACGGGGCCACATGCTGGGTTTGATGGGCTCATGGTTTGGTTCTGCTCGAAGATCTGGGGGCCTTTTGCTCCAAAGCTGCTGTTTGACCCCAGGTTTCGGAAGGCGGCGGAAAAGGCTCAAAGCCCCAAGCGAGCGGCAGGCGGCAGCAGCGCGGCCGGGGAGCTGCCTCATCCAGCCACGTCCTCGGGGATTAGAAGGAGGTTAAAAGCCGAGTAAAAGGGTGTTAAAGGGGTTAAAAGAGGGTAAAACGCGGAGAGGCGCTGCAGTTCCCTCTGCACCTTCTTGATGCTACGAGTAATTCCTGCCCTGTCCATACATGAGAGAGATTAAAGGAAATGCATTATATATTTTAATACATATATATTTATGCATGTATATGTATTTATGCATATATATATATTATATAATATAAATATATGACTCTATATATATATTATATATATATATAATGCATATATATTTTAAACAGCCCCCCACAAATTGCTGGCTTATCCCCAGGGGGTTAAATGCAGGACAGCCCCTTCCCCGCTGGTCCATGGTGCGGTGGGGCCTTCCCAGCTCTGAGATGTCCCCTGTCCCGTGCTGCTCCCCATGCCCTCACCCCCGGCTCCGTCCCCGCGTCCCCACCGGCTCCGTCACCGTGTCCCCACCGGCTCCGTCACCGTGTCCCCACCGGCTCCGTCCCTGCGTCCCCACCGGCTCCCTCCCCGTGTCCCCACCGGCTCCATCCCCGTGTCCCCCCGTCCCCGGTGCGACACAGCTCGCTGCACATTGGCTGCCTCCCCGCGCTCTCCCCGCGACAGCGGGACCTGCTTGGAATATCCTGCCGGGAGCGTGGGGAGCTGCGGCGCTCGGAGCCCTTCCTGCCTCACCCGGACGCCGCAGCCCGCGCGGGTCCTTAGCCGCACGGATGCAAAATTCCACTGCAGCCCCATGCTGCGGCTGCTGCCCCCCTTAATTTGCGATAGTGCCGGTAACGCATTGAAACTGCCTGGATTTTATCCAACAGCACGTGACAGTGGCAGGAAATGTCAGGGGTGGGCGGCTGCTGCCCTGTTGTGGGGCTGTCCCAGCGAGTTGGGTTTATGGGACCGAGCACTGAGCCCGGTCACATCCCCAGGGAGCTTCCCACACCGCATCCCTGCGAGTCTCGCGCTACCTGCCCGCGATTGTCCCTGCTCTGCGAGGACCTGCAGATGGACCAGGCTCCATCCGTACCTGATTCCAGCCTTTCCCACCGGCTCCCTGAGCATCCGCGTGCCGCTGGCACTTGCTTTCCTCTTGGATGCAGACACTCGGCACCTGCAGAAATGCAGCTACAGCCCTTTTTTTTTTTTCCCCCTGCAGCCCTAAAAGCATAATATGGCTTGTACTGATCAACTAAAGGCTTGCTGGCCCCGCTTTCCTTTTCCAATGTCTCAGCAGTTCCTTTTTCTCCCCCTCCTTTCCCCTCTCAGACCCTCTCGCAGGAGCTGGGACCCCGAGCACCATCCTGGCAATGCCCCAGCTCTGTCCTCGTGGGAGATTCAGGCCCAAAGGGGACGGGGACGCTCGTAAAACACCCTTAATGCATCGTCACCGGTGCACGCAGACCTGCCCGAGTGGTGCCGACGGACATGAGCGCGTTCTGTGCACGCAGGGATGGGTACCCACGAGGCGGCCCTCGAGGAGAATTTTAAGCCATTTGCAGGAGCGCAGAGCCGACGGGATGACCCAGAGCCCCCGGAGCTCGTGCCGAGCGCTCTGAATCTCACCGGTGTCGCTGCGCACCCGAGCGGGGCTGGAGCGAGCCGAGCCGCCGGCTCACGGAGCCGCTTTTTATTATTATTATAGTAAAAACAGGCCGAGCTGTGAGGGTGACCCCGGGCGCCCGGGGCTGCGGGGGACCGGCTGCTGCAGCGGGCGGATCTGCATGCGACGCTGCGCGCGGCGCCGAGCCGGCGTGTGCCCCGGAGCGTGCGCAGAGGCGGCGTGCGGGGTAGAGCCTCCCCCTCGGCTTCCCTGTCCTCAGGGAATCACAGCGTTGGGAAGGCGAGTGCAGGAAAGGGCACGGGGACATGCAGGATGCTGCAACACAGCTCATGGCACCGGGCACTGCTCCTTGCCACCCTGCCCCTCTAATCCGGGCGGCTGCGATGAAGCCCAGCCCTCCCGAGAGAACAAATTGTTGCTGGCGTGGTGGGTTATTTAAATCCGCGCATTCTCCCTTCCTCTGTATTACATTAGCTTCCTCCCAAACCTTCGCCATCTGTTCCACCCTCAGTTATGAATGTGAGAAAACTGAACATGCTGCTCCAGCGCCTGGCAGGCCGGCGTGCATGCTAATGGCTGCGCCGCGCGGCCCGGCGCGCCGCTCCGGAGACCCTCCGTGCTGCGCCGCTGCCTGCGGAGCTCCCGAGCAGGCTCCCGCTCCCGGGATTCAGGCGCAGGATGGCTCCGGCACGGCCTGGATGCCGGGCGCGAGCGGCAGCAGCGGGTCCCCCGGTGCTGGGGCCGTGCTGCTGATGTCCCCAAGGAGGCCTGGCACCACGCAGGGCTGGTGCAGCCCTCCCTCGCACCCGTGTGTCCCCCGTTCGCTTGGATCCCGGGATATCCTAGTGCCAAAGGTGTGGACCGGCTGTGTGACTTCAATCCGTGCAACGACGGATTCTGCCCGTTAGCCTCCTGTGTCCCCTCTCGTTTGGCAGCCGGGAAGGGGAGCCAGCCCACGCTCCGGGCCCTCCCGCGTGCTTCCCGGTGCCGGCCTCCACCCGGAGCGCTCGTTTTTCCTGCCATCCGCAGGCAGACGCGGCGCCCAGCTCTGCAGGGCTGCGTGGGCGCGCTGGAGCCTGCGCTGAAGCGGCGACGGGAGGAGGAATCGGGCTGGCGCCGGGGAAGCCTCCTGTGCAGGGGCAGCCTGCAGGGGCAGGCACGGGTCCCTCCTGTCCCCCGCCTGCCCCTTGTCATCCCTGGGCTGCAGGTGCTGCCACCAGGGCACAGGGATGCTGGTAGTATGGATGGGGAGCAGGGATGCTGGTGGGTCTGGATGGGGAACAGGGATGCTGGTAGGAATGGATTGGGAACAGGGATGCTGATAGGTATGGATGGGGAACAGGGATGCTGATAGGAATGGATTGGGAACAGGGATGCTGGTAGTGCGAATGGGGAACAGGGATGCTGGTAGGAGTGGATGGGGAACAGGGATGCTGATAGGTATGGATGGGGAACAGGGATGCTGGTAGGAATGGATGGGAAACAGGGATGCTGATAGTGAGGATGGGCAACAGGGATGCTGGTGGGTATGGATGGGGAACAGGGATGCTGGTACGTATGGATGGGCAACTGCAGTCATGGATGGCAGAGCAGGATGCCTCCAGCCCAGGCTTTCAGAGCGACCGAGAAACACCATTTGCACTTCCCCATCCCGGCATCCCAAAGAAACCCTGGCAGGACAATCCAGCCCCTGTTTTCTGCTGGAGAGTGGTGGGGCCGTTGCAGGGAGCACCCAGCAGCAGCACAAGGAAGGGAGCTGCTCTCAGCGGCAGGTCCTGGAGGTGCCAAAAGCCGGGCTGGGGCCTGGGGAGGGACCAGGCTCGGCCTCCTCCCCGGCTGCTTCTCCTCCTTTCCAGCCAGATCCGGGCTGCAGCTGCCCGAGCCGATCGCTCCTCCCCGCCACCACCGCCTCCCCAGGCAGTTTATTCCAGCCCTTCACTTGCTCGTGATGGCTAATAGCTAACCTCTGCCTCTGCTGCTCGAGTTTAAGCCCATTAATTCTGTTCACGGAGGACAAATGACTCCCTTCCCCTTTGCAGCAGCTGTTTATGTGTTTGAAGATGGCTCTGCCCGCTCTCCTCGGCCCTCAGCAGCCCCTGCTCTCCCGCCGCTCGCGGGTCCTGCTCGGAGACGCTGCTGGTGCCAGCGTGTCCCGGTCTCTCCCGAAAGCCGGAATCTCGGCAGCTCTTGTGCCAGGTCCCACGAGCTCTTTGCAGCTGATGCCGCTGACTGACACTGGGCTCCGATCCCCTCTAGTCCATAAGTCCCCTCCTGGCCGTGCTGGTCCTTCGCTTTCCCGGCCGCGCTCCTTCCTGGATCGCATCCCTGATTTCCCCAGAGCCTCCTGCGCTCCCGGAGGCTCCCCATGCTGCTCCCCACGAGCCGTAATGCACCGTGGCAGGGCCTTTGCCACGGGGCCGCGCACGGGTTTCCAACACACCCATGGGACAAGGTGGTGGCATCAACAGCGCGAGGTCCCTCTGCCATAACCCAACCACACAGCAGCCTCATCGCAGGCTTGCCCAGTCCTGCAGCTTTTCCACGAGGCGCATGTTCAAAAACCCCAGCAGTCTCATGTATTTTTATTGCCGGCCCTGGGCTGAGTTGCAAAATCTAATTGAACTGCCTCGCTCACATCCCCTGTTGCAAAACCCACCGCGACACTCTGCAACCAAAGCAAGGCTTGAAGGCTGCAAACCCCTCCCCAGCTTCCCACATCCTCCATTCCCCTCCCCAGCTTCCAACATCCATTATGTGGCATGGAAGAAGGGGGGAATGCCCAGCTCAAACACGGGATAATTCCGGGGCTCCCTTTCCCCCCGCAGCACCACCTCGGATCTGCACCGGGATCCTCGGCCACGTTTCAAGCCGCGACTTTGCCTACTCACCGTACTGGATTTGAGCGTGTCCCCATTGTCCTCTTCGGATTCTAGTGCAACAGGTAAGGATTTCTGTGGCGGGGAGAAGGTTAAGTCCCACCTCAGTAGCCGAGGTTCAGCTTTGTCCCCGAATCTCAGGTTTTCCAGTTTCTGCACCGTGGGCTCGGTAGAGGAAGCTGGCCTGAAATTCTCTTTGTTCTGGGTCTTAGACCTCAGTCTCTGAACCCCAAAGCCCCGGTCTTCTCCACGGTGGTCATCAGCCATGCTCCTGCAGGGCCCCCCTTTGCTATAGTGTCTTTTTTGGGTGTGAATCTCTTGCATATAAGAATCCATCCTCATGAGGGGCTTCATCTCCATCTCGTAGTTACTCATCTTCTCCTCATCCAGCTCAAGCAGCTTGGAGCTCCCTGAGCTGTGGTTGTGGGACCTGTGGTGGGAAGTCCAAGACACCGTGGCCGGGGAATCTGTCCACCTCTCTCTCTGCTTGTGGTTGGAGGCCGCGTGCTTGTGCCCCCCGCTCCGGCCTCGGTAGTCTTCGGGGACGGAGGCCGATGCCATCGGGGCTCCGCGCAGCGCCCCGCTCCGCACGCCGCGCGTCCCGCCGGCCTTCTCCTCGGCCCAGCTGTTGGCCCGCAGGTAGTCCCCGCCGCGACCCTCCAGCAACATCTGGATCTCGCCGCCCCGCTCTTCGTCCACCGAGACCTGCCGCGAGAAGTGGGCGCTCTTGTTGCGGCACGAGGGGCCGAGCGGCGGCGTGGAGCAGGGGCTGGCCGGGAAGCTCTGCAAGGGGCTGTCGTCGGGCGTCAGGTCCGACGGCGTCGTCCCTTTGCGGTACAGCTCGGGGCTCTCTTGCTGCAGCGGCGTCCCCGTGGAGAGGACCTCGATGTCGTCGCTCGAATTCTGCCGCTTGGGTCGCTGGCATTCGAGCCCTTTTTGGCGGTGGCGCAGTCGAGAGCGAGGACAGAGAGGGAGAGAAACGCAACAGGGTTATTTCTATTCTGCAGGCACCGACTGGAGTTTTTCATGTTAAAGAACAGGACGGAGCGTGTCGGATGGCAGGGGAGCCACAGGGCACGATCGGGACAACCACCGAGCCGCACAATAAATGTCTTGCTGCTGTTAGACCAAGAAAAAGGCGTCGCTTGCTATTAGACTAAGAGAAGGGTTTGACGCCGAGCGTCCGCAGAGCGCCGCGGTATCCGCGGGCATCGGCCACATGCAGCCCCAGTGACTCTAATCCCGCTAATAAGGGGATTACGGCTCTGTCCCTCGGCATCCAGCGCCGAGCCGCCTGACCGCCTTGTTCCGTCACCTCCAAATGCGGTTCGCAGGCGCGGGAGGACAAATCCCAGAGGCTTCCGGAGGCGGCGCGCAGAGCGCCTCGTGCCCGGACCTGCGTCCTGTCCCTGCCCCGCGGTGGGACCCGCGGGGATTTTGTCCCCACGGGGTAAGCAAGGAGCCCCTGGTCCCTTGAGGTCACCTGGAGAAGCATGAATGAAGGAATTTCCCAGGAATGCAGAAATTTCCCAGGAACGCAGAAATTTCCCACCAATGCAGGAATTGCACCCGCCTCGATCACCGACGGCATGCAGTTACCTGCAGACTCCCCTGCCAGCCCGTGCAAA
Source organism: Tinamus guttatus (assembly GCF_059628265.1). Classification (NCBI taxonomy): domain Eukaryota; kingdom Metazoa; phylum Chordata; class Aves; order Tinamiformes; family Tinamidae; genus Tinamus; species Tinamus guttatus. Next base: position 2,121,534 of record NW_028288778.1, read on the forward strand.
AGTGCATGGCCCTGCGGCACCAAAATGCTGGTCCTGGTGGGCAAACCTGACCCTCAAGGTGCCCCTGTGAATCCCTGCGCCCTGCACAAGGCTCCCGGCCGTGTCCTGGGCTGCCGTGGGGTTTGCAGGGGGAGGACAGCGAGTTGTGATGACAAGAGGTTGAGCTCAGGTGGGACTGCAAAGAGCTCCTGCACCTGCAACACCTGGCTCTGGTTTTGGGGTGTTTGCAGCATGCTGGGTGTGTAGCAGGGGCTGCAGCCCCGGCAGGAAAACTCTCTACCTAAGCAACTCTAATGGCACCGAGTTCAAAAAGCAGATGCGAAAAAATAGAGAAAAAAAAAGTTTTGCCCAAAGATTTTATGCAAGAGGTAAGTGAGGGCATGCACCCTGCTTTTCAGGTTCTGCAGAGCACCGGCAATGCTTCCTGCTGCAAAAAGCTCCCCTGTTGTGGGGAAGCGGATGCGCCGCGGCCAGTCCGGAGCAGCGGCCTCCAAAGGAGACAAGGACGAGCCCGAGGAAATCCACAGGTGAGTGCAGAAAATGCCTAAGGAGCAGAGGTGTGGAGGGGCAGTCTGCGAGGAGAGACAGGGACCCAGTTTTGGCCAAGTTTCCCCGCTGTCCCCAGAGCGGATGCTGAGGAGGGACCCGGTCCTCGGGAATGTCCCCGTCCCCTGCGGAGCCTCCCTCGTGTTAATCCTTTAGGAACCGCCAAATCGTTCTGAGGCGGGTGGAAGCCAACAGTGGCTAATTCTCATTTTACCCTCGCAAGGCATAGTTGTTCCCGGCTAAAGCTATGCTAAATTACGTGAAATAATTTGATAAATATATTAACTGCCTAATGCCCCTGAAATGCGTCTAATTGCAATTGCTATGGCTAGACAAGAAATGAGTCTCAGAAAGGAAGAACTCAATTTTCTTACCATGGTTTAAAAATAAACGCTCCGAAGCGCCTGCCCTAATCTCTCTGCTTCTGCTGAGTAATTTTCTCCATCGCATCTTCCAGGGAGCCGCCGGGATGCGGCCTCCACCGGCCTCCTGCTCCGCGCGGGCGCCGAGGAGCCGGATAGCGCCGAGGCCGCCTGGAAAAGCAGCGCCCTGGACCTCTGTGCACCGAAATCACCCGCAGGTGCAAAACACCCGCGCGATGGGGACGGATTCGTGAAGTGGCCTCTGGTCTGCAGCCCCCGCAAGGCCCCGGCCCCTGCAGCAGGAGCGGCCGCTCTCCCTTGCAGCTCCGGCGCTCCCGCCGATGCTCCGCAGTTACCGCCAGCTAAAATTAGCCGGAGCACGTGGCGTTCCTGGAAGCACGGCCGTGCCGGCGCTCCGGAGCCCCAGACCGGCTTCCCCGCGCGCTCCGGCAGCCCTCACCGTGCTCGGAGCCGGGACGCATCCCTGCTGCCCCACGGGGACGTGGCCGCCGATGCCCCGGGGTGTTTTGCAGCCCGACTCCATCCACAGGGACATCCCAGGCTCCCAGTGCATCCCAGACGCTATTCCCTTCCTAACGTGCTCCGAGGGCAGCTCCTTGTTGCCTCCCTCGCTCACGCACGGGCTGCCCAGGTGTGAGACCAGCAGCACAAGCTCAACACCGCGTCCCTGCTCAGGAAAAACTGCATTGCCTAAAAATATCTCTTTCCAGCGGTGATGCGAGAGCAGCAAAGCCCTTCGGCAAGAGGAAACGGAGCTGGGGAGGGTTTCAGAGCCCTGCAGAGGATCCTCCCGTCGCACCCACGGGGTGAGCGCGGCCCGTGCGGCCCCCGGGGCAGCAGCTTTGCAGCAGGGCCCGGGTCTCCTGGGCCCAGCACCGGGGCTGAAGCGGGACCCAGCATGGGAATGAGTCACCAGCTCCCGGAGCAATCAAGGCAAGTGAGTAATCTTCGGTTAAAGAGCTGGAAGAGGGGGGGAAATAATGAGAGACGCCTTCTAACGAGGGTTGGGTGCAGGGGAACTATTGAATAAAGCCATTCACATATATTAATTGCTATGTTAGTCATTGCAGCGGTGCCTCGACCCCTCGTCCCCCTGGCAGCCCCCAGCAGGGGCTCCCCGTCACCTTTGGGGCTGCACGGAAAGGCACGGCGGGGACGGGATCATCTCCCACTGACCGTTTTCCCTGTGCTGGAAGGAAGGCGAGAACTCTTTGGCAGTGATCCTGGCGATGCGCGCTTCCTCCTGCGCCTTCTGCGCCGCGGCCACCGCCGCGTCCGCCTTGGCCCGCGAGTGCGACGTCCTGCAAGGCAAGCGGAGAGGCGGCGTCAGGTCCCCCCGGGCGTTCCCAGCACTTCCCCACAGATGCTTTTGCTTTGGGAAAAGGGGTTTTTTCCCACTGTCCCGGCCGAGGAGCCGCATGCAGAGGCTGCGGTCGCTGGGAAAGGGGCTCTGCGGCCATAGCAGGCTGCAAAAGCAACTGCTTTGGGGTGGGGAACTGAAGATTTGCCCCCACCTGATGCCCCCGTGCAGGGGTTGCTCCCCACGAGAGCAGTCGGGGCGGATGCAGCCTGTGCTGCCCCAAAGCCCCCAGCACATCCTGATCAGGGCTCACGCGTGTCGCATGCAGGGATGCATTTACCTGCACCTTGGCCAAGGTGCTGCAGGGGGACCCATCCCACGCACGACCCGTTCCCCTGCCTGGGTGGATTTGCCCCATTGCTCCGGGTTTCCACCCCATCCCGACCCTGCAGCCTCCCTGGGGGCAGTCACTGTTCGTCCCGGCCCTGCAGCTCAGCTCTCCAGGAGCTTTAAAAACCGCCTGCTCCTACACACGCTGGCGCAGGCAGCGTTATAAATAGCTCTGCTGATTTCTTTTCCCTCCAAAATCAGTCCCTCCATCTCCTTTAATCATTTTTTTCCCTTTTTTTTTTTTTTTTTTTGCTGCTGCTCTCTGAATTCCCTCTAATTTTTCTACATCTGCTCCAAGCGGAGTGCCATTTCTGACAGGCTCCTAAAAATGGAAAACCGGGCCAGGAACGTGCCTCGCTCGGCAGCGCGCGGCGAGAGCCGCCGCCACGAGGGCCGCGAGCCGCTTCCATCCCGTCGGAACAACGGGAAGGCCGGCGGAGCGGCCGCCCCACGCAGCCACCCCGGTGCCAGCGCTCCTGCCGAGGTTAATATTCACACGGTGGCTATATGGGATGCAACGGCCCGGTGCTTTCTGCAGGAATATCCCGCCGGAGCGGCACCGGGTGCTGTGGGCACGCTGGCCGGCTCCCAGCTCCATCCTCGCCTTCTCCTCCTCCTCCTGGAAGCTTTTTTAGGGCAGGCACTGTGTCTCCGCCACTGCAGCACATTTATACAACGGGCTGCCAGTCCCTGCTGGCCTGATACGGAGAATTAATAATGTCTGGTAGCGTCTGGCCCGGGCTCAGCCGGCAGGATTACGCGCCGCCTTCCCGGCCTCTTCCCTAGGGATGCAGCCGGAGGCAGGAGCTGCCGCCTCCGGCACCGCATCCCGGCCGCGCTCCCTGCCCAAACCCGGACACCCATCCCTGGGGGACGAGGTCTACCCAAAACTCGCTCCCGGGCCGGCTCATCCCTATGGACTCCAGGAAGAGCTGCGGATTGGGATGCAGCCCCCGGGCAGAGTTAAAATTGAGCACGTTAATTAAACCCCTTCTGATGCAAAATCTGCTCGCTCGGTGCCCACCGCGCGGACGCGCTTGTCCGCGAGGCTCCCTAAGGCGCTTGCAGGAGAGGTGCCGCCAGGGTGAAAGGCAGAATTATGATGATCCATACGTTGCATAATAAAATACATAAGTATTCCCAAATAAATGCAAGTAATCCAGTTAGCGCTCGCATGACTTTGTCACGTACTAAATTTAACAGCTGTCTCCTTTATGCACACGTCTGCTGTTCGCGGGGCGCTAAATCGCAATCTTAATTCCCAGTTAATTGCGTGGCTCTCGTTCCCTGCAAAGCAGGTTCTTCCTGACGGGACACGCCGGATCCTGCTCCGACATGGGACATCCCACTTGGTAATTGTCGCTCCTCTCTGATTAGGGCCAGGCAAGCGGTCAAGCTGGCAAGAAGAACTGGCAGGAGGGAGGGGAAAAACCGCAACCAGATTCCCGTAAATCTTCAGCGATCTCCTGGGATTTGGACAGAAGAGACAGGGGAAGGGCTAATACCCACGAGGGCCCCGTAATGCCAAGTTCATCGGCTCCGGCTAATCTATGAGATGCTGGAATAAACTGATTTTAGAGGAAGAATGCGGCTTTTCAGGAACGTCGAAAGTTTATTGAGTTGTCAAAAAAAGACTGGGACAGGATGAGCCGGAATAGGGACCAGGTGAGTGTCGGGTCTGTCACCTCATCCAGGCACAGGGAGAGCGGGAAGCGCCAACAGGATCCAGCTGGGAGGTCGCCACCCTTGTTCCTTTTTCCCTTGCGTTTTCCTACAAAAAACAGACTTTTTGCAGAGAAAAACAGGTAGCTCAAACCGTGGCCGGGTCCTGAGGAGTCTGCGTGCTAGAAGCCTGGATTATTCATGGTTTTAACGAGAAAAGGCGTCATATGGTCAATATTTCCAGACAAGGAGGCGCGTTGCCTTCCAGAATTCCTGTGGTGCTTTTGCCAGGGGATTTCTCCTCTTTCCCAAGAGCTCCTTGGACTGCACGGCAGGAGCACACACCATCTTCCAGCGTTTTTATGGGAAACACAGGGTTTAAGGGAACCCCAGTTCCGTGGGTAAGAAACGGACCGTGTTGTTTTCCCAGGCAGCTCCATCAGATTCACTTTGCCTCTCAAGTCAATACAAAATTGGGCTGCGTTTTCCTTTTTCCCCCCCTTTTTTTAAATGCGATCCAGCGCAGCCGTCTCGGATGCAAACACGAGGTTTGCGGGAGCGCGATCCGCTCGGCTTGGCAGGGCTGCATCCCGCTCCGCGCGGGATCCGGCCCTAATTGCATCAACTCCAGATGCACCGAGGAGCATCAAGTCCCCGAGTGATCGATGCCGGTAAATGAATCGCGGGGCGGCGGGGAGGAGGGCGAGCGCTGATGCAACCCTCTCCCGAGGCGCTGCGGCGGCGCCGCGGGATCCGCGCTTAGCACAAGCAAATATGCTACGAAAAAACGCCCTGAAAGCACATTTTGGCTGCAAAAAAATTATTCGGCATCGAAAAAAAGCAAAGCCAAACTGTTTAATCCTGAAAAAAATAACCAGTCGTGTTTGCTTGTTCTTTCCCAAGTGAAAAACAGGCAAATGTGGAAAGTGTTTTGGTCTCGAGCCCAAATCCCGGTTTCTCTGCAGATGTTGCACTGGGGAATATCACGTTGCACCGGGAAACTGTTACCAAGCGGGAGCAGGAGGAGCGGAGCCGCCGGGCCCCAGGTGGGAAGCGGCCCTGTCTGCATCTCGGAAATTCATGGGAACGAGGAAGGAGCCTGTTCCCATTTCGTTCATTGCTCCAGGCACCTGCGCCAGGCTCTTCTCGTCCTGCTTTTCTTTTTGGAGCTTAAAAAGGGAGAGCGAATTCGCGAAGGCATCGGTTGCCGCTTTGCACTGAAATAACCATTTTTTTCCCCAATCCGAGGAGGACGCAGGGCTGGGCGATCCCGGCAAGTTTTGCTGAAGACCCGAATTGGTGACAGTCCCCTTTTCCATATAAATCAGGGAGGAATTGCAATGCCCGCCCTGCGCAAAACCCGGCAGGAGCTGCCAGAAAGGCTGAGAGCGGGAAACAGCTCCGGCTTTCCAGACATTCACAGCCGATGGTTTGGATTTCCATGATTTTCCTGGCTAGTTGTCTGGAATCTAATGGAAAACGTGGCTGCTTGTTTGGAAAGTGGGAGAGGAAATGGGAAATGCCGGCGTCTCACTCCAGGCCCGCTCCCGCAGCCCATATCCCAAAGGCAAAAATGCTCCTCCAACCCCATGCAAAACCCAGCACGTTACAAATGAGGCAAAACAGTCAGGAAGGAATCACAAACAACCCTTGGGGAAAAAAAATAAAGAAAAAGCCCAAGACAGGGACGGCCCCGAGGCCGCTTCCAAGAGCCCCCGTCACCCACGGAAGGGTTCGGGGTCTCTCCACATAACCAAGGAAAACGCTCTCCCAATGAGCGAATCTGGGGGGATTTAACCCCAAAGCTCCGGGTGAGGGGGGTGCATTCACGGCAAGCAAAGCCGCTCCGTTGATTTAATTTCGGTTTCAGTTTGCTGCCTAAAATAAAAATGGGGTCGAACCAAATTCTAAAGCAAAACAAAACAGCACCGCAATGGAAAGCACTGTTTTTTTTCCCTCTTCCTGGCTCTCCCCCACTTGGGGTCAGGGATGAAGTGACTCGGCACTTCCACACCGGTCGGACAAGCAAAAAACAGTCATTTTGGCACATGAACTCCAGGCAATATGTTTTTCCCACTGCCAAAGCCACAGAAGCCCGAAGGAGGCAGCACCTTCCAGCTCCGGAGTCTTCCTCTCCGCTCCGGACGTGACCGTCTGGCCGTGGCGGCCGGTCCGTGTCGGAGCGCCGGCCACGCGGGCGGCCGGATCGCAGCCTCGCGCCTCCCGTTCGGGAGCATCCATGGAAAACCTGGTGCAGTCTCCGCTCCGAACTCATTTAACCAAAGTTAAGAGGCAGATTCCAGCATGGTCTGGATTTGGGCCGGCAGCTGGGGCTGGAATTGCCTTGGGAATGCTGATGGATACGGTCCAGCTGCCGGGAGGGAAGGGGCCGATGTCCCCCTCCTGCCAGGGCTCTCTGCGGCATCCGGCCCCGCGGACCTGGGTGACAGGATGGAGCTCTGCCGGAATGGGTTAAAACCCCCCAATCCGCTCCAAAGAGAAGGAAAGCTCCAGTTCTGCCAGCAGGGCCCCAAGGGATGCTCCGAGACCGAGTATTCCCGCATCTCGCCCCCAAGCAGCCCGGGATGGGCCCATTCCCGGTCTGCAGCAGGATGCACAACCCCAGGAACAGGAAAATGCCGATGCCAAAGCAATCCTGAAGCAAAACCCACCAGGAGCAAAGGGCAGCCGGGCTGGGGCCGGTGCGGCAGGGCAGGGGAGAAGGGGGAAGAGCACAGCCCGGCCGCCATGGGGGGAAAAATATATATAATATGTAATATATAAATATATATATATATATATCTCATCACTGTTGCCACAGCAACGAGCAGGCTCCTGCCTGCCTCCAAGTTTGGAGCTCGCCCGCAGGAGCCCATTTCCCAGGCTCCGCATCCCCGGGCTCCGTCGGGGGGATCTGAACCCGGGGCCCCCCGAAATCCCGAATCCTTCTGTTGGGATGAGGCTCCCGTGGCTCCCGGGCTCCGGCGGGCGTTGATGGGATGGAGCCGGTGAGAGGAGGTGGGCAGAAGGGGCTGCTGCTGCTGCGCAGGTTCCCGCCGGAGATGGGGAGGAAGGTGATGAAGAGGAGGCTCCGCGGAGCCGGGTGCCAAGGGAGGCGGCGGAGCAGGGGAAGGCTGAGGAGGAGGAGGAGGAGGAGACGTGACGTGCTGCCTCCAAAAGGAGCCGGGCACGGCCGCGCCGGCTCCTGCCCTCCCTCGCTTCCCTTGGAATGAGCCGCAACGAAAATCCGGCGGTTTGGGAAAGCGTACGGACCGTTTTCCCTCCGTGCCGCACCAGCGAAAACGGCCCAAAACGCTGCAATAGCGATGCCGGCGCGGATGAATTTGCCCGGCTTCGCTCCTGGGGAACCCTCCCTGCCGCCCCGGCCCCGGCACGCGGCTTGGAGCGGATTTGGGAGCCGTCAGGGATCTGCCGGGCGGGTTGGCAGGGAGCAGGCAGTGACTCTGGGCTCCGCTGCAGTTTTCCATGTAACTCCATCAGCCCCATTGTGAGCGGAGGATGAGGATGGAGGGAGCACCTGCTCTTTTCTCCCTTTTTCTCCTCTTCCTCCCTCTTTTTCTCCCTATTCTTTTCCTCCCCGCAAGGACAGGGTGCTCCACCAGGAAGCTCCCAATGGTGCCAGCATGAGGAAGAAGAGGAGCAGGTCCCACTGAAGGCTCCAGCAGGAAGAGCCCCAGACCCACTCAGCACAAGCCAGAGCATCAAGCACAAGCAATTCCAAGAACCAGGAAGGATGGGGCCGAGACCCTTCCCAGGCACCGATTTGGCAACTCCCATCACTTCCTCCCTGCATGACATCAGTTTCATGGTTTTCCTCTCATTCTCAGTTCCCCTCTCCCCAAAACTAAAATCCCGTCTGGCCCCGCAGCACTGGAAGCTCCATCACAGCCCAGGAGGCCGGGGTTGCATCCCGGAGAATCCGGGAAGCATCTGGGAGAAGGGCTCAGCCCATGCACGGCGCTGTTGGAGAATTTGCATGAGGAAGCAGCTGGATGGGCTGATCCAGGGAGAGGAGGAGGGCGAGGATGGAGCCGGGGCTGCCCGGAGCCGCTCGTCCCATGCCCGCCACTCGCTCCAAGACTTTTGACCTGGCTGCAAAGGGGCTTAATGCTCTAATTCCCGTTGGAGCAGGAAGTTATTAAACTGGTGGTGCAAGAGGGCTTAAGGAGTCATGGCAGAGATCCCACACGGGGTGGGAACGCCGGGAGCGGAGGTGCCCGCGCTGACAGCGACACGGGCTGATCCGCAGCAGGAGCGGGTGACGCTGGTCGCGCCGGGCGCTGCCTCCCAAGCGCTGTCCCGAGCGGGAACGCGTGGGAAGGAGGCGGCTGATGGGGAGAGAAGCGCCGCGCGCTCCAAGCAGGGGTGTCCGTGTGTCCCCAGATGAGACCCTGCCAAAGAGCTGCCCCCAGCACCTCCAGAGCGCTGCAGCTTCCGTCCTCTGTATCTGTCACCAGTGGGACTGTGAGGCTGGAAGGGGACCGAGCGCTCACGGGCTCTCCTCGCGCAAGACCCGGATGCTCCTGCGTCCTCGCTGAGGAATCCGCCCTCCATCAGGGCATGGGGGAGCAGGATGGGAATTGCCGCTCTCCGCTTGCAAGGACGGCTCGGGATCCAAGGAGGAGCAGGGTGGGAATTGCCGCTCTCCGCTTGCAAGCACGGCTCAGGATCCATGGGGGAGCAGGGTGGGAATTGCTGCTCTCTGCTTGCAAGGACGGCTCGGGATCCATGGAGGAGCAGGATGGGAATTGCTCCTCTCCGCTTGCAAGGACAGCTCAGGATCCTGGGAATAGGCAGGGCCCAGCGGCCTGAGACGGGGCAAGGATGCCCTGCCCTGCGTTCCAGAGCATCCCTCACCGCCCCGGCCCTTCCTGCCAATCCAGCAACTAAAGAGCCGGTTACGGTGTGAATTCCCAATGCTGGCGACGCGCTGGCGCTGCCTGAAACGGGTCAGCGGGGGCCACCGCGGCCCGGAGCGGCGCTGCCGGCTCCATGGGCCCTGCGCTGCCCTTGCCGGCCGCATCCCGCGGGATGGGCAGCGCGAGCAGGACAAGCAGCGCGAGCGGGACGAGCAGCACGAGCGGGACGAGCAGCACGAGCGGGACGAGCAGCACGAGCGGGACGGGCAGCGCGAGCGGGACGGGCAGCACGAGCAACACGAGGGGGACGAGCAGCGTGAGCGGGACAAGCAGCACGAGCGGGACGAGCAGCACGAGCGGGACGAGCAGCACGAGCGGGACAAGCAGCACGAGCGGGACGAGCAGCACGAGCGGGACGAGCAGCACGAGCGGGACGAGCAGCACGAGCGGGACGGGCAGCGCGAGCGGGACGAGCAGCACGAGCGGGACGAGCAGCACGAGCGGGACAAGCAGCACGAGCGGGACGAGCAGCACGAGCGGGACGGGCAGCGCGAGCGGGACGAGCAGCACGAGCGGGACCCGCTGCCCATCCCGCGGCTTCGCCCCGCGCAGAGGCCCCGAAAGCAGCCGCCAGCTCCCGGCGAGCAGCGCCGAGCACAATACGAGCGCATTAAGCAGCGTCCTCCGAGCGGGCGTAGCGCCGGCAGCGACATTACCGCAACTTAAAACCTTTGCGATGCAAACGGCCGCCGCCGCTCGTTTCTGGGGGTTTTGCCCAAGCTGCCTTTCCATTTTCTGAAGAAAATTCGGCTCAAACAGCCTTTTGCGCTTTGCAGTTCAGCTCTCCGGGGCTTTTCTTGCCTCCCGCTGCCTATTGTGCGCTACAGCACGGATGTTTTCTGCGCCTCCGCTGCCGCATCCCGCAGGAGCATCCACGCTGGGTCCGAGCGCTTTCATTTACCCGGCCTTGCTGTCAGGTTCTCTTTATCAGCCTCCTCTTCCTTTTCTCTCCCTCCTGCTTCTCTTTCTGAAGTTGAGTGACACCGGGCTAATTTGTAGCCCCAGCCCTCCCGAGAATATTGAGCTTAATTATATTTTTCTCCTCAGTTGCAAATGGCTCGGCTATAATTATGCCTCCAAGTGCATTACTTAGGACTAACCTGCAAAGAGCATCCCCTCGGGGTGCTCCCGCATCGGCTGCTCCGCGGAGATGCTGGAAAGGGGCTCGACAACAGGTCCCACCACCACGTCCCTGCCTGGCACCTTGCCCATCTCTGCAGCAGGGGCCACACGCTATTCCAGCCCGCACGAGATACGTGAGCAAAGAAATGCTCATTGCAAAAATGCATTTTAATTGCATTGAGGAAAATCTGGGAGCTTCACCTGCCAAACCTATTAAATATGCCCTAAACGTGCTTAACTCCCCGCGTCACGGATAACATCATGCTCGGTGCACACTAAAACAACTTCAAGGATCCAATTTACTTGTCTGCAGCACACTCTGTTTTTTAGCCTACTTTCCTCAGGAAATGGGGCTTACTTATGTGATTGTGCTGTTTATATATCTATATGCCATCACTCCCACACTAATAACTTTTGAACGTGTTGGCCAATTCCAACCAAATTTGTCAGAGCGGTAGAGTTTTCAAAAATACTGAGTTCTTACAAATTTAATGAAATACGTGGGTGGCCACATATTTTTTCCCCCACCAAGGGAGAGGCTGCCTAGTGAACTCAGCCGTATTAGCAGACACAAGAGAACACACACACACAAACACACGAGGGCCGTGGTCCGTGCCCTGCCTGTTCCATACGGGGTTTCTTATGGGCAACGAAGGAGGTTTTGCTCAGTGAGGGGCTAGGACACCTGCAGGGTGTCCTAGCAGGGGCTATAGGTTCCTATTGGCCTGGGGAACTGTTCAGGACCACGGTTCAACCTTTCCTTGATAAGTTTTGGAGCTGCTACATAAGCCCTTAGCAGGGAGCAAAGAATAGAGGGACAGAGGCAGAGCGCTCCCACTTATTTATTTCTCTGCATCTTCACTGATGGCTAAAAGGACCCCCAAGCCCCCGCTTTTCTCCCTCCTCCATGCACGTGTCGCATCCCGATCCGCAGGGTTGTGGCCGGTGCTCTCCGGTGGATCTTGGGAAGGACGGCGCTACCCACCGGGACCTGCCACATCCCCATGTCCCTGCGGGCCCCGGGCAGCGTTCAGGTGTCTCCAGCAGCCTTTGTCACCTTTCAGAGCCCTAGTGGCATTCGGGAGCTGTCACCTCGGGGCCTGGCACGTGGCACAGCCAGAAGAGAGGGGACCGCCACCTTCTCCATCACCACCGGCCTCTTCCGCAGGACCCTGAGCTTTTCTTGGCAGGGCTCTTATCAAAGCAATTCCAATCTGGAAGAGCTATAGCTCTTCTGGTTCCAGCTCCTGTGCCCTTCTAGGACCAGTAGTTACTACCTGGGATGAAGGATGCCCTCATCCTCAGCCCACACATCCCCCAGCAGACGAGAGCACCAAGGTCCAGACTTTTGCATCAGATCTCACAGGGAAGATCTCATCTTCCTGCTGCTCTGTTTCCTACCTGGAAGCCTGGTGGGATTTCTTTTTTTTTTTTTTTTTAAGTGTTGACAACCATTTGGTGCAACACCAAACAGAATACATCATCAAGCCCCAAAATGCTCCCCAAGCAGGCCCGGGAGCCTCATTCACATTGCAGATAAGGCATCGGCAGCCGCGCTGATAAAGATTTCAGGTGTGACTCTGAATACAAATGATGCCGACTCAGCAATTAGTCCAGCACTGGAGACACAGGAGGTACCTGGGCTCTTCCCTAACTCCTGCCCTTTCCCCCTGCCTGACCGACATTCATATACCGTTTTATCAGGAAACGGAAGGGAAGGTCCATGCTGCAACAAGCCATCTCCAAATGACACCTGAAGGTGACACAAAGGGCCCTGAACTTGGCAGTTACTGATAACCATCTCCCCTCTCGTTTTTGGGAGGTGGTTGCACTGTGTGGGACCTGACGTTGACCCTGCTTTGAGCAGGGGGCTGGACCCCCATCCCACCTGTATCCCACATCCCACCTGGATGAGGTGTGGACCCTCCGCAAAGCCGCATCCCGCCTCTCCCACGGGCCACAAAACCACTGGGAAAGACCCCACGCTCCCAGCACCCTCCTTCCCGCGGCGCCGCGCGCCCGCTTACCGGGAGGCCGCGATCTCCGCTTTCTGCTTGGCGATGGTGGCCGCCCTCTCGGCCGCCTCCACGGCGCGATCCACCTTCTCGCGGATCTTGCTGGCCCGCAGCGGGATGAGGTTCTTCCTCTTGCCGCTGACGAGGACGTTCTGCTTGTACTTGCCCTCCTCCTTGGTGCCGTCCGGGAAGGTCATGCAGCCGTAGCCGTTGCGCTTGTTGTTGGCCCACTCCCCCTCGTACTTGAGCCCGTCGGAGCGCTGGCTCACGCCGAAGCCCGACCGCTTGTCGTTCTTCCACTCGCCCACGTAGATCTCGGTGGTGGTGGCGTCGATGTCGTCCTCGATGACGGAGAGCTCGGCCTCCCCTTCGCCCAGGCTGATGGTGGAGTTGATGTCGCTGGCCGTGGAGCTCACCGTGCTCATGCCGGCCTCGCTGCGGAAGGAGCTCTGCTTGCTCCGCTGGCTGGCCAAGGAGCTCTTGGACTCGGACTTGCGCAGCTTGAGCCCGCTGAGCAGGGAGCGCCGGAAGATGCCCTTCTTCTTGCTCTTGAGGATCTCGGCGTCGCTGTGGGCCATGAGGACGAAGCCGCCGCGCGACACCGCGGGGCTGCCGGCCACGGCGGGCGACGCGTCGGGGTGCAGCGCGGTGCCGTTGGTGTGCTCGCTGCGCAGGGAGTTGATGGACGTCCTCAGGGGTGACCGGATAACCGCCGCCATGCCGTAGGGAACGCTCTGGCGGACGCCGTAGCCCTGGCGCATGCCGCCCACCCACTGGCCCTGGTATGTGCCTGGCAGGAGGAGACAAAAGCAGAGAGGGTTTGCATGGCACACATATATGCATATATATATATATATATCCCAATTTATATTTATTTATTTATATATGTATATTTATTTATATTTATATTTTATATATTGTATATATATATATATATTTTATATTATTGTATATATTATATTACTATATATTATACTTATATATGTATTACTATATATATATTACTATATATTACTATATATTATATTTATATATGTATTTTATATATATATATCATATAAATTATATTATATATATTCTATAATCATAGAATCATAGAACCATAGAATGCTTAGGGTTGGAAGGGCCCTCTAGAGATCATCTAGTCCAACCCCCCTGCATAGGCAGGGTCACCTAAAGCACGTGGCACAGGACTGCATTATGTATTATATTATTATATATATATATATATATATAACTTTATATATATATATATATATATATACACACATATATATCCCAATTTTTTATAGATATATCCCAGTTCTGGGTATATCAGGCAAAAAACAGAAGGGAAACATCTGGGCAAGGGGTGCATTTAAGCCACAGCACGGCCATTCCCGCGCGGCCGAGCGTGCGGAACGCTCCTTCCAGGAACGGCCCGGCACCCTCGCCGGGAGGGAAGGGAGACGGCGGCGTGGTGGAATTGCGCTCCAAGAGCAGCTCGGAGCGTGCTGACGGGGATGGAAGCGGATGGTAAAGCGCAAGGCATTTATTTAAATGCATAGCGCCTTTCATCCGGGGGGGAGCAGTTATAGGGAATAACGGCCCGTTTGGATGTTGTCCTCCGGAATGTGCCCCCGCTTGGACTCCCGCCTTGTGCCGGCTCTTCCGGGAGTTACTTAAGTGGGAGGGAGAGGGCGGAAAGGCGCACGGGAGCTTGCCGGAGCGCTCCGAGGACATCCACCTTGGAAGCAGTGACCAGCCCGGCCAGGAACGCGAGAGCAGCGAGCGCCGAAACGCGCGGCGCTAATCCGCTCTCCCAGGGGCTGCCCGGCGCCCCTAATCCCTTCCCGTCCTGCCGCTTGGCCACGGGAATGCCGGGCGGTTTCATCCCAGCCTTTTGAACCGCCAGGCTTGTTTTTATTCTTAGGGGTACTTAATCTTTACAGGACTATCTGGAGATGCAGCAACCTGTGGGATTCAGGTGCCCAGGGAAAGCGCAACCTGCTCCTTGCCCTCAGCAATGAGGCCACGGCCCATAGCAGGATTCCATTGCTATGGAATCCATCCACGCTGGTTATTTCAGCTTCAGCGATGCTGTCCCCAGGAGAATCCTTGAGGTGGTGGGAGCGTTCCCAGTCCTTCCGCTGGATTGCTCACCCCCTGCACCAAACCAGCACCCTGGGAGAACGTGCTCTGTCCTTAGGGGTGTTTAAAGCATTTCATCCTCCCTTTATACAGAGGGAAAATAAAGGCAGAATGGGATTAAGGCTATTTTTGCCCCCCAGTGCCAGTGGTCCTGAGGCCACCGGACAGGCCTCGAGACGAGAATCCCGGGCACCGGAGCAGCAGCGGGCGCGGGATGGATGCAGGGGCCATTCCCAGTGCTCCGACAAGCCCCGAGCAGGGGGATTTATGAGAGCAGTGGCCCCTCGGTCCCCAAAAAGCTGCCCCGAAACAAGGAGGACGCCCCAGTGTCGCGTCTGAGAAGGGACACGGAGCGATGGCAGGATTTGCTGAGGGTTTATAGGATTAGCGCGGGGGGAGGCCGGGCACCGGGATTACCGCGGGCACCGGAGGGGCCGGCGGAGGAGGCGCTGGGAGCGCCGGCAGGGCAGACGGATGGGCTCGGAGCAGCCTTGGGAATCACCCGCTGCTTGCAGCCGGCTCGATGAGCCCACTCCAGCGCCCAAATCTGCCTGAGGAGACCGAATTTTGAAGATTTCAAGTGTTTTCAGGGCAGGACGCCAACGTGGGAAGCGAAAACGGGGAAAAAGGCCCTGCACTACATCCACCAGCGCCTGCTCCACACCCCGGAGCTGCTCTTTTCTGGGTTGAATTGCTCATCTCAGTCCCCAGGCAAGTCCCTCGACCTCTCCATCCATCCCCTAGCAATCCACAGCTAAAGAAACAAACAAACAAACAAAAATAAAGGGGTTAAAAGGAAGCATCGTAAAGCAAGCCAGGCCTTTTGCTGGAAACCAGAGGTGGTGGCGACGAGGACATCGGTCACGGCGGGTTCCCGCTGTGCCCGTCACTGACACGGCAGAGGTGCCCGGGAAGCTGCCGTCTTTGCGGGGCCGTAACGCCTATTCCCAGCGCCCCACGGCAGCCAGGAGCCCCCTCGCTCCTGCACCCCAGCAACATTCCTTCCTCTGACTTTGTTACCTTTTAAACCCCCAAATATCCCAGGATTTGGCCCTGGGCACTGGCAGGTCTCAGGGCCATCTGATCTGCATTGCTAAGCACGGCCACCTCCTCCCCTCGCACTGCTCGGCTTAACCTCTGCCCCCTCACATTTGCAGATATAAGCACAAAGCTTAATCTCACAAGGAGCCAGGAGACCGTTTCTCCCTGCAGAAGAAACAAGATTTTATTATTTTCCACTCTGCCTTTGGGCCACTTCAGAGCTAGGGAGCCGAATGCACAACGCGAAGCCCGTGCAGCTCCGGTGGCCGGTGCAATGGGATGAGCACGTCCAATGCAACAGGGAGCCAGTGGGATCTGCCAAGGTGCTGAGCACCCTCCAACTCCAAGGATTCCGTGCGAATATAGAGAGTGATGCAGTCGAGACACCATCCTGAGCGCTGCAAGGAAACCCTCCTAGCAGAGCCGGATGATTTGGGGCTTGCTACAGCAAGGGAACTGGGTCTGCAGCCATTTCTGTCCTGCAGCTCCTGCTTCACCGTCAATATTTGCAAAACGCCTCCCAGGGCATTAATTGCACGATATTACGGGAGCGATTGCATCGGGGGACACGCAGCATCCACTGTGTGGTCAGTGCAGAGGCTGGAGAAGAGCGTGACAAGGCCAGGGCCCTGGGCCACCACCACCCCGGCGAGCAGCCAGCGGGACCTCCGCGGCTCCGCGCGCTGTGCCTGGTGCTCCAGCGAGCGACCGCTTGTTCCGCAGGAATGACAAGCACCAAAAAGTAATCCAATTTGCCGCAGCTTTCCAGTGCTTTCTCAGCACTTGGCTCAGGAGGCTGAAACTCCCTCTGGGAAGAGCCCAGGGAGCCTGGATCACTCCCGCTGAGCCTGGACACGGGCAGGAGCCAGAGTCACTTAATCAGTGCAATTTGGTGCCACACCGGCAGCAGCGCCTTGCATGAAGAGGAGAGGGGCACCTGCAACATCTCCAAAATGCCCTTTCGGCCCCACATGTTGGAAACCCAGTGTGTTGCGCTCGGCAAAGGAAGGCGAGGGTGGGAAACGGGCTCCTGGCTGTTAACCATCCGGATACCGGAGCATCCGCTCGCCCACCCTCACCGCAGCGTTGGAGGGGGACGGGGCACGGGGAGGTTTTGTTGGGAATGGCTGAATTCCCTGGCCTCCCTCCCGCCTCGGGAAGGCTTCGGCCCCATGCAAGTCACCGCGTCCCCTGGCTCCGCTCCAGGAAAACCATTAAGCGTCAGCCCTGCGCATGGAGCGCGCGGAGCGCGCGGAGCGCGCGGACCCCGGGGCTGAGCACCGGCGAGCGGGCGGCGGGCGCCTGTCCCATCGCATCCCGCCATTCCCACCGCTACCCGCGGCTCCGGAAAGCACTCCCAGCCTGATGGGCACATCCGTGTCGTTATCGCCACACTGGGAGGGAAAAAATATCAAACGCTTCCAAAAATATTCCCTGTGCAGCACCAATCCCACAATTACGGGTCGACAGCGGGGATTTTGGGCGTCATTAAAAGGGCAGCGCTGCGGCCATGGCCTGTTCCAAAGGCAGCCTTCCCTGCGGCCACAGCCCATCCTTGGAGCGGCACCAGGCTCGCGTGCTCCGGGGCTGGATCCGAGCACGGCAGCGGGCAGCGCTCCCGGGAGCTTCCGCAACGCAGCGGAACCGGCCACGGAGGCCTGGGCTGTCCCGGGCTCCCGTCCGCTTCCCAAAACCGAGCGGGATTAATTAGGCCTCGCAAATGGCTCGTTTGTCTTGCTAAAGATCCTCCCTGCTAGGCTCACCTCCTTCTCTGATCTGCAAACTCTGCGGCATATTAATTAAAGATGCCGACGATGACAGTAATTAGGCAGGGCTCAGGGATGACAGAGCAAGAGGCCGGTTTTGCAGGTGCCACTTTCCACCCATCCCACACTGGAAAGGCCCTGGGAGCAGCACTCAGGAAAGGAGCTTCCAGGGCAGCTTTAGCATCTCGGGAATGTGTAGCTGCAATCCCAACATGAAGATGTGGGAGAAGAGAGGGAAGGGAAGGGAAGGGAAGGGAAGGGAAGGGAAGGGAAGGGAAGGGAAGGGAAGGAAGGGAAGGGAAGGGAAGGGAAGGAAGGAAGGGAAGGGAAGGGAAGGGAAGGGAAGGGAAGGGAAGGGAAGGGAAGGGAAGGGAAGGGAAGGGAAGGGAAGGGAAGGGAAGAGGAAGGGAAGGGAAGGGAAGGGAAGGGAAGGGAAGGGAAGGAAGGGAAGGAAGGGAAGGGAAGGGAAGGGAAGGGAAGG